>NC_134832.1:1232946-1849419 GCF_004210375.1 Tachypleus tridentatus | reverse complement strand
AGTTATGTTTACACATCAGTCATTTCTTCTTGACTAACATTTGTTGTCTTCAGATTCAAAAGAAAAGTTGCAAGCATGAAGTACAGGGTGTTTGGAAAGACACTGTGCACTTATATATTTATTAACAGACATGTTGCAATATAGTATACAGGAGGTAAATATGAATGATAATTATGAACAATGTTGAAAGTGACCCCTGTTGGCATCAATACAGGCCTGGATCCTTCTTATTTTGTTTTAAAACACCACTATCAGTTGCTGGCTTGAAATAGACTAAATAGACATATGATTACAAAACTGCACAGTGACTTTCCAAACACCCTGTATAAAAGGAAAATAAAACAACTCTCTATTGGTGATAATCATATGTACAAAAGTAAAACTTTCTCTTGGTTATAAAACATGTATAAAAGAAAAACTTTCTGTTGGTTGTAAAAATATGTACAAATGAAAACATCTTTCTGTTGGCTATAAACATTTGCATGAAATAAGTGAAAAATAGATAATTTTGAATTCCATTGTGGGTTTGAAAGAAATATTGATATCTCAGCAAATGGGGAAGGTATAAAATTATTAATTTTGCATTGTTATCTTCAGCTCATGTTTATGTTAGGCCTGTAGGTATTATACAAACTAAAAGGGAAAAGTTAAAAATACTTCTTGTGACAGCAGAAAAAAAGTGACAGTTGTTTTTAATACTTCATTTTGAAACAAATAAATTAAAACATAGCTAATATAAAAACTATGTAAACTGTATTATGATTCTCATTTTATTAACGTGCATTTAAAATAGTTATTTAATTAAATTTTAATTCCAACACTGTAAAAGTATACGAATGCCATACACAGAGGGTTAAAATGAGTTGAATGTTAAGAGTGAAACATCGCTACTTTTATGAAGTGCAAAAGAAAGTGAACCACTGAGGAATCATGTGCATGTAATATCTGCATTGTGAGTACACCTGATAAACAAAACCATAGCCACATTCTATGTGGAGTGTTGCTTAGCTCTTATTTAGCTTTGTCTAACATTAGTGAACAGAACATAGATACCTTACATGTTTGAATACAGTTGCTGAATTCTGTGAGGTGGATAAACAGTCTCGTGTGTTAGAGGGCCCCAGTTACTCCCACACTCCATTGCTTTAAGTAATTTGTTGCTTGTACACATCATTGTTTAACTCAGGATAGGAGTTGACACATCAGAAATTTCCTGATTTCTTTTAGTTCTCTTTATTTTACCAGTCTTCTCACATTATTGTTGAAACATTATGTGGTAAATATGTGAGGAGTATGAATACAGTGGATGAAATGGTATATTGTACAGAGAATAGTTAGCATTATTAGTTAAACACGATTACATTGTCGTTTTTATGTCGTGTGATACTAGCTGCAATAAATCTGGTTACTTTAAATACTCATAAGTTATAAAACTAGTTTTGATATTTGTTTTTTTATGTTGAATACATTTCAGATTCTTCAGATTGTTGATTTAAAAATTTCAAGATGCAATGTAATAGAAAATAAATACTTTGTTTTCAATTATGTGTTTGTTAAATTAAAAGATTTCATTCAGTGGTTCTAAACTTAAAATGATTTAATGCAAGAGTACTGATAATACATTTATGGAAGAAGTGATGAGAGATTACAAGTTATACAAACACAAGACTGGATAAATATAATACATACTTGGGCACTTCTAAGCTCTTGTAGAATAGTAAAATTGGTAAACAAGAATGTAGCCATGCTATGTTCATATGTTCTTTATCTAAAACAGTGATAAAGAAAATATGTGATACATTGTCAGTTGTCATGTTCAATTAGTGAATTTTACAGGTATGATAATTTGACAGTTGTCTGTTTCATCAATATTAAACTAGATAAAGTACTGATGTATTAACTGCATTTTTTTAACAGCTCTCTGACCTAGATGGTGAAACCAGGGGAATGGTTGAAAAGATGATGTATGACCAGAGACAGAAAGAACTAGGTTTACCAACCTCTGATGATCAGAAAAAACAAGATGTCTTGAATAAGTAAATAATATTTTTGTAATCATCCAGCTATAAATTATTATATGTTAAGTATTATACTGGTAGCAAAGGTTAAGTGCTGAACTTAAGTATAATGCTGTAAATCAGATTATGGAGTTCCCTAATTTACCATCCATTTACCTGGTGCAATAGTACCTTTGCTATGCACATTATTAAATAACACTTTCATATTGTATTAGCTTCTCATTATTTTCCTACTGGCTTCATTGATTTATTAAGCTGTAATTTAGTGACATTAAAATCAAACTGTTTGATTGTTTGTCCATTTAAGTTTGGACTTTCAGTGATCTACCAAATATCATTGAAATTGTGTAACTAGTTCATCACAGAAACTTGTATGAATTATAATTCTAGGGAATGTAGCATTTTCAGTTTTATTTTTGAACCCTTTAAGGTGACATAGGGGTGCCATCAGACTTTTACATTATCACTGTAAATGTACTAAACCATACTGTAATAAACATACTATTATATTTAAAAAGTTTCTACTATGTTGTTTCTGGTAAAAATTTCATAAAACTTGGTTTTGTAGATGTATAATGTTTAGTTTATAATGTTTGTGTCTGTCTGTGAAATTTTGGTAAAAGAAAAAATGCTTTCTTTTGTTGCAAACTGTGTTGTTTTTTTTCATAGAGCATATATCCAGACACTTTTAAGTTGCTTTTATGTTCACTAAAATAACTATTTTCATACTCTATTTTACTCATTGAAGCTATTGACATAAATTACACAAACAGAAAGATAAACAAAGATGTATATGTGACTAGTGACATAACCTTTCCAAATAATGGAATAATTTGTTATTTTGGCACAAGTATTTTTACTCAGTATCAATTTAAATGAAAGAGTAGTTTGTTTTCCATAAATTATAACTATTGTACTTGTGTGTATGATCTTTGAATATATGAAACTTAAGATTCTATCACCTGAATAGTTTGCCACTACAGGCCTTGCCACTTAGTTGTCAAATGTTTGTGCATCTCTTTTTAATATTTGTAATCAATAAATACTACAAAATGACAGCTAAATATTTGTGAGTTAATAGTTAAGAGTTATTATTATTATTACTTCTACTACTAAAATGTTTACACTGGACAGGCAGGTGTGCACTTGATAACTGAAAGGTACTCTGTAATTCAGTTATGGTTAAGTGTGTATAATGCATTTGGTCTCTAATGTAGGTAATCTAGAAATTTGTGCTGTTGTGCAACTTCTGTTTTGCTTAACAATAGTGTGTTATAGATGTAACAATCATTTTTTTATTTATTATTTTACCCCCTGCTGACATTACTGCATTTCTTGTCTAGTGAGTATGGTGTTTACTTTCTCTTTCAACTACTTTATTGAAATGTACTGAAATGCTGACCAGCATGAGTATGATTCTAGCCTAGTTGTTTTGTTTTGTGTTGCTTTTCATTTCACGCATGAACTTTAATCTTTTCATTTACTTTTTGTATTTGATTCATTCTTGCTACTTTTCAACATCATTGAACCTAGTAGCAAAGAATTAATTAATAGTTGGTACAACTAAATATTTGCTTCTCTAAAGTGTATCTTGAATGTGCTACCATATTCATTTTTACTGCCTTTCTACTGCAAAATTTATAAATTATAATTATGGAAAAGTGCTTTCTGAGTGTGTTTAGAAGTAATCCTAGACATCTACACATTATCCTAGATTGAAGCAAGGGGTCTTACAAGAGACCACCAAGGGATCTTACCAGACATGTTAAAAACTGTTTATTTTCTTGATCATATTCCTGAGAATAAGAGATTGTTGCAGCTAGAAGAAACCATGGCTGCTGAAACTTAACCTCAGCTGACGTTCTTTCACATAGAGAAGTGTAGGATGATAGTGATCAGTTTGGATGACTTGAAACCAAGTGGAATGGTCACTGTTGGAGCTACTAGGTGTTAGTTGACTAGCTCAAGTATTACCAAGCATTTGTTAGGTTCAATTCATTTGTGATACTAGAACGAGCACAAGTCTTTTAAGAAAGTGAAATACTTAGAACACATTTAGTGCCCCAGGTTCACACTGTGTGTGATAATAGTGCATGTCTCAGTGTTCATGCAGTTTTATGTTGCTTACCTGACTGCATTTATAAATCTTCTGAATTATGAAAGATTCAGATGACCTTGATTGTTTCTTGGCCATACAGTTGTAGAAATACAGGTAGAAGATATCTGTGTACGTACCACTTACATGATGGTGCTAGTGTGAATAAGGCTATCCCACTAGTATTTAACTCTATGTATTGGAGGGATGGGTCTCTGGTGTCTCTTGATTTTTGTTCTCTCAGTGTAAATATTTGAAATGCATGAAACATAACTGTAATATTCATTAACAGTTATTTTACCAGTTACAGTTGTCACCACAGAAACTGATAAAAATTTGTTGGTGACCTATGACATGTGTTAAAGATGAGGATATATCTGGTTAAACAACAGTACTTTTGTTCACCTTGAATGAAATCAATTCATACATAATATAAGATATTTCTTATCACTGATGAGCTCTACTTTTTGTATGCAGTAAATGTAACAGTAACATTCAATAATAATGATTTAAGTCACTTTAACAATTTGCCATAATTTACCTTACTGTCCAAATCTAATTAGACCTACCTGATGTTTTATATCAGAAGAAAAAATTTTGTTTGAAATTAATGTAACAGAAAAACATTTAAGGGAAGGAAAATATCCTGAAAAATGAGTTCTAGAGCCATAATTTGTTGTTGAGTGTTCTAAACTTTCAACTACATCTCCATTGTTTCTTTTTGCACAAACTAAATATAGGCCATCAGTGAGGTACAGAATAGCTATATTGTGTACTGCAGTGTTTTTAAAGTAGCAGTACATGCCATCATTAATGCATACATATTACACTTGTTACCATGTTTTAGATGTGTATATTAGTCCATTCATATCCTGAATTTTTTAAGTGCATAAAGAAACATTTCCACTGTAAAACTTAATAAGATATTAAATTTAAAGGTAGTTATACTTTGTGCATTTATTTTGTTTGTTGCATGAATATAATTGAAAATATGCATGATATGTCTATTCATATTATATAGAACTTGGGTTAGATGTTAAATTTATCTGGAAGATAATGAGGAATCATTGGGGATTAGAAATACTGGGACATTCATTGTAAAGTAGTTAGTTTAGTTTCAGTACTTTTATTTGAAATTGTTTTTTCTGCAGCAAAGAAATGGTTGTTGCAAACTACCATAGTTATTTTTTTAATTGTTTAAATCTTCAATGCTTATAGTATGAAATTGTTTGGAGATTTTTGTGGTTCTAATCAGTAGATGGAGCCACATTGTATTATTTCTGTCACACACACACACACACACACACACACACAATTTACATGGTTTTGGTTATTGTAAGATAATTAGTTGTATCTTGTTTAGCATGTATTTTTTTTTATATTGGTGATTTATATTACTACATTCCCTTACTGCAACGATTTTATATTGTACATTTTATTTGAATAAATAAGTCATTGTATGATAAATTTAGTGTTTAGAATAGTAATTCATTGTTTATGAAGAAAATGTGTATTTGGAACTATTGTAGTGGTGAACACTGGAATCTAGTGGAAAAATTAAGACTGGGGGAACAGACCATAAATCTGTAAATTTTTATATAGTATCTTTAAACATTCTTTTCTTGCCTGAAAATATTTTAATGATAAATTGTGTCTCTTTGAAAACTACAGAAATATTCTGTGACGTTACTCCAGGTAAGCATAGGTTTAACGAACGCAGTATGTGGTAACAAAATATTCTGATGACTTGAATCCCTATGTAATGAATGTTATTATATTTATTGTGTTTATACTAAACATGTAAATAAACCAACTTATTTTGTATTGAAAAGCGCCTTTATTTGTTAGGTGTAAATTGTATCTCAGAACAGCTGGTATGGGTATTAACACTTACTACTAAAGCAGAAAGCAACATTTCAACCTTCTTAGGTCATCTTGACCTGATGACCTACAAAATTTGAAATTTTTTTCTCTGCTTTATTTTGGCAAAAGTATTAATACCTGTACCAGCTGTCCTGGTTAACAAAAGATGTTAACTTGAAGATGACTCAAGAAGGTCAAAACATTGTTCTCTGCTTTATTAGTAAAAGTGTTTATATCCATACTAGCTGTCATGAGATACATTTTTACTTCAAATGGGTTTCTCATCATCATTAATTAGTTGTAAATTGATCATAACCAAGAGTAATTTTAGCAAATGTTATGGTACTCTGCCTGACAAAAGTAATGGTGATGACATTTTAAAATCTAGTTTAGGAGTCACCAGTAGGCCTTTTTTTTAATTTTGGCTCTGTTGTTTATGTCCATTAGCAATGATTACTGTAAGTGGCAGAATGAAATATAAAAAAGAAGTAATTTAATATTAATTAAGTTGATATTAACTGGTTGTATAAAATTTGTTTTTTTTTATTAGTTGTGAGAAGAAGACAATTTTATTTCCAGGATGAAAGGATGCATTTTTAATTTTGTCTTGAAACAATTTCACATTCTAAATTGTGTTAGGAATACTCAATTAAACTATATAACTTTTTCAGCTGAAACTAAGTACTGTTTAGTAATTTTGCACTACGTTTCATGCATTGTGGTTGAATATTTTCACTTTGAGAAAAAATTCAAGTGACATCCAGCGACGTTTCTTTGGTTAGGAAAGGGTTAGGTTCAATTTATGTTAGTATTGTTTGTATGGAACGTTATTTAATTGTAGAATTTAATTTTGTCATTTAATTTCTTGTTAACTTCTATTTATTTTTTAAGTGTATTTCATCATTGTGTACAAATTTTATTTTCACTGTCTCAATGGTTCCTTGGTGAGCCATAAAGGCTTACAACACTAAAAACTGTTTTATTTCCCATGTTGAGCACAGCGTTGCATAGCTTCATGCCTATCAACAAGCAGTAAATATTATAATTTGAGTATAACTACATTATGCTAATATTACAATAAATTAGCAAACAGCAATTTACAAGCATAATGAGATGGTTTGTTTAGGGTATGACGTACTACATGTTTTGACAGACTGTTTTGTTGAAATGTAGAATAAACAATTTTATTATGTTTCTGTAAATTGCTGTTTACCAATTTTATTCTCAAAATAAGTTAATTTTATTTTGCTTATGTCACTGTTAGGGCTTTTGTGTTTATCAAAATATTTTCTTGTATTACACAAGGAGAAGTGTTGCAGCATCTTATGGGTGATAATAAGAGGTGGTTAATGAAACATATGACTTTGATAGATACTTGCTTTAATCCTATAATGATCAGTTTTTAAGGGTTGAATCAAGGAAGACTTGTGTTATAGCAGTGTAAAATACACAAAAAATGAATCTTGACTTGAGTATTCATAAAGGTTTTACTTTCTTCACCATGCTCTTTTGTCAGTGCTCCCCAAGATTGTCGGTCATAACAGATTAGATGGTAAATACAAAAGTTTGTACAGTAATAGTGTAATCTGTAAGTTATCTCCTTGAACATGTATAATGGAAATGGTGCTGATGTAAATGTTCTGAGTAGGAGTTTACCATGAATACAATGTATAATATGTGAACCTCTTTGCTCTTCTCTTAAGTGCATATATTCCTGCAATCATATAAGTTGGTATGGAAACAACTATCTGTTATTTTTGTTGTTGTTGAGTATAGAATATTCTTGTGGTTTTAAAGTGTGATATAGACACAAATCATCTAATATTTTTCTTGTGAATGCAGAACATTCCTGGTATCTTTTTGCATAGTATCAACATTTTTCCAACCAACCAAGAAGATGACCAGTAACTTAAAACCCTAGTATGTTAGTCATTTTGTAAATAAGAATGTTTCTTTTTTTGGTTTCCAGGTGTAATTTTACTGTTCATGTTCAGTTTATTCTTTGAATATCATTTTCTGAATCTTCTGTGTTTTGAAGATCTTGATGCTGAACTTATGGACATCACTGAACCTGCATATCACAACACTTGTACAATAATTAAAATTGTTAAAGTGGCTTTGTTTTATCCAAAGAGTTAAATATTTGTCCCTTTGTGAAACATATTACAAATACAAATACTTCTTACTTAACTATAAGTTGAATATCTTGAAAAAAACAAACTTTATCTCTTTGTTTTTCTAAAACGTTCTGTTTTGTTTATAATAGACGTATTTAGTCTGTTTGGTAAAAGTAGTTCTTCAGTCAGTATTAGGGTTTACTGATTAGTGTAAAATATCATGATGTTATTTTGATTACCAAACAATTGGAGTAATCATAAGTAATGTTATGTTTTAATTATGATTCTTTTCTCCCATACTTGTAATTGTGATCAGATTTAAATATTGAATTTTTTTTTTTAATTGTGAATAAGATTTAATGATTTGTTACAATGGTTACTGTTGTGTTTTGGAGGTTAATGATTCTTATAAAATTTTGAATGTATTTCAAGCCTAACAGGTTTTCCAGTTCTATAAACATCATATTAAACTTGATTTGAAAACCACACTTTTCAGCTACTGACAATGTGTTTTCTTGTATTTTCAGGTTTATGAAACAACATCCTGAGATGGACTTTTCCAAGTGTAAATTTACATGACATAATCAACTTTCCACTTCCAAAAAGCTATTGCTGTTTATTGTTTGCAGATGCTTTCCATTCACGTAATGATAATGTAATTTCAAGATAAGTTGTATAAAATGCTTTACCAGATACATTTATTTGATGTTGCATTAAATTTTTTTGCTCTGAATGCATTTTAGATGTGTAATTTAACAATAACAACAAAAAAAATCATTTTCATGCTGTAAAATTGGGCATATTTTTAAAGTTGTGATTTCAAAATTTGCATTTTGCATCATGTTGTGAATAGGATTTACAGGGGATTGAAAATATTTTAATAAATTACTTTGAATGTGGAAATTAGGAAACTGAGAGACAGTCAAAGCACATATTTTATTATTTGATGTTCTTTAAGTAATTGAGAGATGTTTAGCATCTCTTTTTCAATGAAAAATATTTATATATTCATGTCATAAAGATATGTACTTAATGACATTGTTAAGTAAAGGATATAATTCAGCTTGGGGCTCCAAGCCCATCCAAAAATTGACCAGCTTATTGTTGCACCCAAGCTTTGATTGATAAAGTATAACATCTGGGGACAGGTGAGAATCTGTGTGCACAAAGGTCAGAAGAAAAAGGCTACCATGTGTCCCAAGTAATAGTTTCCAACTTTAGTCAGGAATGATACTCATCTGGATATGAGGCCAGCTGTATATGGATGGATCTAGTAAAGGCTTTAAGTTATATCTCTTGTTCACCTGTCGGCATACCTCAAGCAGCTGGAGGTACTGTTAAACCATCTTTCTATTTTCTAGGTGAATTATAGAAAACAACAAGGTGGAGTTGTATGCTTTGTACATTAGTTTCTCTGTGTTATATTTTGTTGTAGAACCAATGTTGCAAGTTCACTGTTGCCATTCCATATTCGTGACAGTGGCAACAAGTACTTCACTTTCTTGTATATTACAAATCTTGTAGTTTATAATTCAAAGTTTGTGCCCCCAGCAAGTCTTGTGTGAACTGATTTGTCTTAAAAACTAGGATTGATACTTTTCTGTTATCTGATTTTTTTAAAAATATAATTTTGATAAGGGAGAGCACCTTGGTTAAATTTCATTATATAAAGTTTCCACATTAAACAATTGTGTTAATACTGTGATCAAACAAAAGTTAGAGTAAGTGTAAAATGTTTTAACTTAATGATTGAACTTTAATAATATAAAAATAGAAGACAATGAGTATTAAAATGTAAGTTACTACTTTTCCTAAGACTGGGTGTGACCTACTAGTTAGCATGCCTTTGTGTGTGTGTGTGTGTGTGTGTGTTATCACCATGACAGTCGATCCCACCATATGAGTTTCAGATGCTCGTGTGTAAAAGTTCTGTGAAATTACGAGTCTCAAGTTACTTTTCACTCTTTTATCTTACAACTTACATGTAGTATTCAACATAGAGTTAAGGCAATTTTGTATCTTGAGGAAATCTATATCTACCCTAAATGGATTCCAATAATCACTTGACAGTTAAACGACATTGTGTGGAACATAAAAGGATACACTAATTGTTGTTTTCGTGGTATCTTTTAAAGTGGCATCGTTAAACAAATTCTCCAAGATCAACATGTTTATCAGATATTGAAATATCTTAGAGAAATGGTAATTAAGTTCTACATGAGAAGAGAAAAAATATCCAAATATGAAACTGAAATGAGAAAATAACAGCTACAAAGTCTTTTGAGAGAAAAATAAATTTTCAACAGTTCTTTAATATATTTTCACTGGAGGCAAGAGAGAGCAAAATGTCCAATATTGACAGTATTTGTGCTTGAAGAAAGAGAAAGAGCTACTTTGTTATCAGAGAGAAGATGTACATTTGATATCTGTAGAAACAACTTTCATCTCTGCAACCTTTTCTGAAAAAGCAATGATGTCACCAAACTGATTCATTATAAATAGTATTATTTTAGTTGATGTCCACCCTTTTGATATCTTCTGAGATCAGAAAGGAGACAAGAAAGATTAGTGGACAAGGTACTTGAAGTAGCATGTACAACTATGGTAAAATTTGAAGGTAAAGATGATATACACATAGGGGTTTATTGCAAACAAAGTTACACAAGTGACTTGGGCATGCCAACTGCTGCTGCTGCTGCTGTTTTTTATTTTCTTTAATATTTTGTTTGTCTTTTGTTCATACAAAAATAACTAGTTGCTTTGTATACATAACGTTATGCAGCTAAGTCTTATAATTTTCAAAGTAACACTTGAATCTATTTGAAAGATGTTTTTCGTAAAGTTTTCGAATTGAATTTCACCTAACTGGTGTTGCTGGATTTCAGTTTTGTCATTTCTTTACTTAGGCCTATATCATATAAAACTAGAAGGTAGTTTATATACTTAACTCTCAGCTCCTAGCAGATAGAAAAGTATCTGTTTATTTTTTTAGATGTATGGTAAAATTGAATTTAGAGTAAAAAAATAATGAATGTTTTCATCACGGATGTGTTGTGATAGCACAAAAAAACATTGCTTTTATTCATCAAAGCTCTGTGGACTTGAATTAAACATTATTTGGTTGTAAGAAAAAACAAAACCATTACAGTATACCACTGTCTTGCAATTGTCTAAACTGAAATTCTTGTAGTTTTATTGTTAAGTGTATCAGTTTATAATGTACAAGACCCTTATTGATAAAAATATCAACACAATGCTAATATACATTGACATGATTGTACAGGGTGTTCGGATAGTCACTGTGCAGTTTTGTAATCATATGTCTATTTAGTCTATTTCAAGCCAGCAACTGATAACGGTGTTTAGAAACAAAATAAGAAGGATCTAGGCCTGTATTGATGCCAACGGGGGTCACTTTCAACATTGTTTATAATTGTCATTCATATTTACCTCCTGTATTCTATATTGAAACATGTCTGTTAATAAATATAAAGTGCACAGTGACTTTCTGCAATTATTTGTGGCTTAATTGTAACCTTAAATCGTAGAGAGTGATTTTTCCAACAGAGAAACGCGAAGAAAGGAACTTAAGATTCTTAGTATGGCACACTAATCACAAGACCATGCCCAGTAAAAGGACATGTTTGTTTAAACATGAAAGATATACAGAGAGATTCCCAATGGTTTAACGCTACAACACACATAAATAATTCACTATTGAGAGCTATGTACTCGAGTGGTCAATCCTCCTAGTTACCATCACTCTTCTCAGTAATGCTAAATCCATTATGCTGTCCAAACTAGTTACTCTCGAGTTCTGCAGTATAAAACTAATCACTAATTAAGTCATGCCTGGTCTATAAGGCTTCTTAGAGCTATGGGCAAGCACAAATTGTACAACAGTTGTTGTGACAAGTACGTCATACAGTGTTAAACAATGGATCTTAATATTTACTTGAGCTTATAAGTTCAAATTTAGGAATGTCAATGTACAGAAGCCTTTCTTTAGTTTTTAACAGAAATTTTAAATACATTTTATAAAGTAGTTTTTGCCTAGTTATTATATTAAAACTTTTACATTTGCACTTAGTAGGGTTCCAAAAAGTACTGAAACTGAAATAGTGATTGCTAACATGCAAATACTGTGATATAAACTTTTGCATGCTGTTTTATTACTTCTTCTAATTACTGCTCATAACAGCATAGTGTAATTTTTCTATTTTTGTCCACCCAAACTCAAAGCATATCACAAAGAAGGCAGCCGATATCCCTGCAATCCACCATATGAAAACAGATTCTAAATCCTTTAGGCTTAGTGGAGACTTTTCGTTGGATGGACTTCCGAGACACTTACTGTAATTTCTGGTATGATATTGCAACCAACGGTCGATCAGAAGGTTGTTAAAGGCAGCTTCTGTTCTGTAACCCAAAAAGTAATCCTTATATTACGTTTATTGTATATAGACAGCGAGAAAGGTGATAAAATAATTCTAAGACTGAAATACTCAGATCATTTTATAAGGTAATGAAGTAAAAGAATCACACACGGTGAGAGCATCTTATGTTTAGGGTATGCATAAAACATTAATTTTTATTTCAAAATTGGATGTTCGTAAAGTTGAAGTAACCCCTTATTTTAAACTTATGTCGATAACAAATCCTGTTTAGAGCAATTCAAGAGAGGAGTGGAACAGAAATAATCACGTGTGAAGAGTAAATCCACACAGATATCTAATAGATATAATTCTGAGTGAAGAATAATCACCGACAGATATGCAACGGATATAATTCTGAGTGAAGAATAATCACCGACAGATATGCAACGGATATAATTCTGAGTGAAGACGAATCACAGACATGTGGTAGATATAATTCTGAGTGAAGAGGTATCCCTAACATTTATGTAATAGATATAATTCTGAGTGAAGAGGTATCCCTAATATTTATGTAATAGATATAATTCTGAGTCGAGTAATCTCGGACAGGTATGTAATATATATCATCCTGAGTCAAGAGTAATCTCGGACATATATGTGATAGATATAATTATAAGTGATGAGAAATACCAGAGAGATGTGTAATAGATATAATTCTAAATGAATAAATAGGAATCCCAGACAGATGTGTAATAGATATAATTCTGAGTGAAGAGGAATCCCAGGCAAATGTGTAATAGATTTAATTCTGAGTGAAGAGGAATCCCAGGCAAATGTGTAATGCATATAATTCTGAGTGAAGAGGAATTCCAACAGGTATGTAATGTATCATTCTGGGTGAAAAGGTATTTCAGACAGGTATGTAATGAAATTTATTTTAAATGCCCCTTGGTGTTGATTCCTGTACATGGTGAGAGGACCTCCCAGGGATAGATCTGTTCTTTCAATGTACCTCTTCTATGATCGAAACTTCCACCCACGTGTTTGCCGTGCGTGGCGACCTGTGAAGGGGAGGAGAGGATTCTGGTGGTTGAGGGGTCCAACCCTAACACACCACTTTGGCCTTTAATTCCTGTAGACGGGCAGCCGTTGGGTGGTTCCCCTTGGGTCAATCGTCCACGTGGGCTAGATTTAACCATGTATCAGTGTTGGATGTTCTCAACAAGTGTTGTGGACATTGTATCTGATGCTGGTGTTTGGGTATAGTGCTCATGAAACCCTGGCATTGCTGTAGTATCCTTGTTTGACATTGTATTGCATCCCCTTGTAAGTGGGTGGGGTCAGGGCACCAAAATTTTCATTTATTTATTATGGATACTCCAAATTAATACTTAACATAATGAAAAACAGTCCATAGGTAAACAACCACGTTTTGAAGACTCTGAGCAGCGATCTTCAACATCTGTAACACCTGTTTTACCTCATTTTCTTATACTACATTCTCTTTTAGACAAACCTTTAGGGCAAATGTCTCCATTTTTCATACAGAAATGACTAGAGACACTTGGTGACTCTCCTAAGTCAGTTAAAAAGCTTTGTTCTGGTGTCATATTGGTGGAAACATCCACTCCTAAATACAGTGAACTCCTCTTGCATTCGAAAGCCATTGGGGATATACCCATTGAGGTTACTCACTATGCCACTTTGAATTTGTCACGAGGAGTTATTGTTGAGAAGGATTTGAAGAACATTCCAGAGTCAGAGATTCTCGCTGGTTTTTCCATCCAAGGAGTTTCTGCAGTAAGGTTATCGTCACTCACAAAGATGGAATTACGATGCCGACCAATATCCTCATTGACGTGTGGTCATTGCAGTGGCAAGGACCATGATACCTATCAGTGTAAAATTGACCCTCCTTGCATCAGTTGCATTGGCTCTAACCCGTCCTACTTTCGTTCTTGCCCTAAATGGTTGGAAGAAAAATGTGCAGCATTTGAAAACTATTTATAACAATATTTATTCTGATGCTCGAGAGTTGCTGTCCACCACTTCATCTAGGACGTATGCTGCTGTACTTCTTCCACTACTATAGTGGATTTCTCTGTGCCTGCAAAAGAATCATTCTCAAAACAAATGAAAAGTGTTTTGACCTCCATGGTTAAAAAAGTTGATAAATCAACTTTAACCCCCTCTCTGTCCCTTACATACATTCCAACAAATTCCAAGATCCACTTCCTTTGGTTCCAGGTACAGGCATTTCCTCTGATACATCTTTCTTCACCCACCCCATTCGTTCACGTCCACAGTCGCTGGAATCCTTTTCCATCACCAAAGATCTGTCCAGTTGACTCAGGGCAGGATCCATGGAGGTCGATAGATCTCCCTTGAATAAAGACAGTAAAGAAAAAACCTGTTCGTAAACAGAAGGGTTCTCTATCCAGTTTGCCTACACAAAAATGGCCATCTTGATACAATGGAACTGTCGAGGTTTACGTTCTAATCTGGATTACATCAAAACACTGATTGCTTCCTACCATTCTGTATATCTTTCCTTATAGGAAACATTTCTGAAACCTGCCGTTACAGTCACCATGCGGCAGTTTTCTTTGTACAGAAATGACAGGCTGTGTGATGGATGAGAGCATGGAGGTGTGGCACTGTTGGTTGATCAGCATGTGCCTACACTGTCTTTGCTACTCGACACACCCTTGGAGGCAGTAGCCATCCGTGTTTCCTTGGGTCATACTATAACTGTTTGTTCTCTACCTGTTGCCTGGAGAGACCTGTGATCGATCAGACCTTGATGCTCTCTTTGAACAGTTACCGTCTCCCTTTTCAATCCTGGGGGACTTTAATGGACATCATTCTCATGGGGATTGCTGATATTGATAGGAGATATTGCTCAGTAGAGCATATGCTCTCTGATCTCAGCTTTTCTCTTTTCAATACTTGTTCTTAATTTCATGCACAGTTCTTTACTGCTATTGATCTCTCAATTTGCTTCCCTGCACGATTCTCCCATTTTTCTTGGAGGGTTGACAATAATCCTCGAGGCAGTGATCATTTTCCTATAATTTGAGAGACTGGTTGTAATCAATACCCTCCGACCCACGTGTCCCAGTGGAAGCTGGATTAAGCAAACTGGTGCTCTTTCACTGTTCTTGCAGAACGTGATCCTGCCATCGTCTGTAAGCCATAAATAGACAACTGTGTGGCAGCAGTAACTGACTGTATTATACAAGCAGCTGCTAAATGTATTCCTAAAACCTTGACACGTTTTCCACGATATTTTTGTCTGTGGTGGAATCCTGCCTGCCATATGGCATGAAAGGCCCAAAAAACGGGCCTGGGATATCTACCAAAAGTATTCCAGAATAATATTCCCAATGATCTTTTGAATCTTGTCCCATATCACTTTGGAACTGGTGGTAGAAGATATTAAAGGTCATTGGGCAATATTATTCTGTTCCCCTCTTGATCTTGCTCTCTGATGGCCATGAAGTAACTGATACACAGAGCATCGCCGATACTCTAGGTAAAAGCTGTGCCAGGTAGCTAGCACTTCTGCTTCTTCATCCTCCACCTTGTCCATTAAGACTCGTACAGAGCAATCATCTCTTTCCTTTCAAGCTGATTGTCTTTATGACTATAATCGTCCTTTTACACTGGTGGAACTGAAACTAGCCCTTCACTGGTCTGGCAGTACATCAGTTGGACCTGATAATATACATTATGAAATGTTGCGCCATCTATCTCTGGCTTTTCTTGCTATTCTTCTGATTGTTTTTAACTGGACCTGGCAGAAGAATGTTTTTTCTGATGTCTGGTGCCACGCTATTGTCCTACCTTTCTCTAAGCCTGGGAAGGATCCCAAGATTCCTTCAAACTACCATACAATTTCTTTGACGAGCTGTCTCTGTAAGAAGTAAGAGAAGATGGTTAATGCTCATCTCGTTTGGTTCCTCGAATCAAATAACCTCCTCTTGCCCACCCAGTGTGGGTTCTGGCAACAGTGCTCCACCATGGACCACGTGATTAGATCTGAAACATTGATCAGAAAAGCCTTTCTCAAACAACATCTTGTATCAATATTCTTTAACATTGAGAAGGATTATGATGCAACATGGTGGTATGGCATTTTGCAAAAGCTCTCCCTCTCTCTCTCTATATATATATATATATATATATATATGAGGGTAACTTGACCATTTGCCCATTTTTATTAAAAAAATTTTAATGGTCAGAGATTCCAAGTTTTTGTAGGTTCGACACTTTCCCGTTCTTTTCTACAGATACTTGCAGTTCCTCAGGGCTGTGTTTTGGGTGTCACACTTTTCAGCATAAATATTAATGCCACCATTGAACAACATCCTTTTACTGTTGCAAACGGGCCCTATGTTGACGACTTTCACATCTCATGTTAGTTGTCGAACATAAGGTATATTGATCAGCAGCTACAGACTGCCCTCAGTCCTTTACCAAAGTGGACCACATCAAATGGCTTGAATTTTTCTCTCTCTAAAACTGTTTGCATGCACTTTTACTTCAAATGGGGTATTCACCCTGATCCTGAACTCTGTATTAATGAATTTGTGCTGCCTGTGGTCCCTGAGACAAAGTTCTTGGGTCTTATCTTTGACCATAAACTGACCTTTATTCCACACAAGCAGCTACGGGTCAAAAGTACGAGAACACTGAACATCCTCCATGCCCTCTCTTCCACCACTTGGGGAGTAGATTGATGTTCTGTGTGAAAGACATATCTTGTTCTTATTCAGTCAAAACTCGACTATGGATCACTGGTCTATGGCTGTGCCAGAACCTCGGCCTTAAATATGCTGGACCCCATTCATCGTCAAGGATTTCTGCTTTGCACTGGGGTTCTCCACATTGCCCCAGTTTAGAGCTTATACATAGTCTCGTGAACCTTTTTTGCACCTCTGCTGTTTGCAACTGTCTTTACTATATGCTTCAAAACTTCATTCCACAGCAAAGCATACCACCTGGAATTGTGTTTTTCTTCCTCGGTGGGCAATACGTTTTCAGAACAGACGATCTATTATTGCTCCTTTTGACTTTCTTATCCAGGTGCAGTTGAATGAATTGGGTCTATTCTTGGATAACATTGCTGTATCCACTGGTCAGCCCATTCCACCATGGCTTCTTACAGTCCCCAAATGTGACCTATTTTTAAGCCATCTGAGAAAAGCAGATACTCCTGTCTGTTATTTGCTGAACATCTTTTGAACCATCCTTCCATTCCTATATATATACAGATATTTCGAAATCAGGCAGCTGTGTGGGCTCTGCCATGGTTTGGTGGTTGTGTACTGAACTATACGCCATTTCTCTTGCCATGGATAACGTAGAAATTAACCAATACTCAAACTATACTATTTATACTGACTCGCTTAGTTCTTTACTGGCCCTGGAATTGCTTCACATCAGTTCTCACCCTGTTCTGGGCAATATTCACAACCGACTGGCCCATTTCTCTTTAACATCTACTTTTATCCAGTTTTTCTGGATACCAGGCCACGTTGGTTTTCGCGGGAACGAGCATGCCGACACCACAACTAAATCTATCTGCTCTGGCACTATCACCACTGTGCTTGTTGCATACATGGAATATGGTTCTATATTCAAGGCTTGGCTCCATGCAAGTTGATAGTCGACCTGAAGTGAGCAACGTGCTTCTATAAGGATCGGAAAGAGGAAGTTGTTCTAACTTGACTAAGCATTGGTCACAGTTTTTAACTCGTCCGGGACTTATGCACCAATGTGTCTGTGTAACACTCAGGTCACAATAAGGAACATTGTACTGTTTTGTTGTCCTTATGACTCAACGACGGCACAATTTTAAACATGATCTGTTTCAATGTTTATCCGTAAAGTTAGACAGTGTTATTGGTTATGGTGACACTGTCCATCTTGGAAATGTTTTATAGTTTTTAAAAGCAATTAAACTTTTTAAATTTCTTTAATTTTATCTTGATTTATACATTAGACCATTTTTAATGTGATTCCCTTTTAAGAATCAAATTCCAACTAGTTCCATTTGAAATTAAAAAATGGTCGTAACATCAAGTAATTCGAAACCATGACTGGAAAGACCAACTTCAGATGACTAACGCTGCTGTTTGAAATATCTATGAGTCATACTGACGAGTTATAATTACAATTCGGCTGCAACTTTTTAAAACTTTTGTTACTTTACTTTTTGTAAATGGTCATAACGTCAAATAACTCGGAACCAGGCCTTAAAAGACCAACTTAGGTGACGGACGGCTTTTTTTTTTTTTTAACTTACCTGTGAGTCTTCCTAGTGAGATATGATAATTAGTTATGCTACAAAAAGTCCATTACAATTTGTTTTACTGTAGTTTTCTCTTACTGTTGTAGATTAGATGTAAATATTGGTTTTAATGCAATTTGTTTTTTTTCTTAACTTAGTTTGGTCTATCTTTATTTCCTTTTAAGAATTTTACTAAATATACTCTAATTTTAACTTTTTACCGGATGTTTGGCACAGATAGCCTAGCTGCTTGTGCCATAAAACACCAAACCAACCAACCAACTTATTTCAAATGATGTGTAATCCCTCACAGATTTGTAACAGATTTAATTCTTGGTAAAGAGGAATTCCAGATAGATATGCAATAGATATAATTCCGAGTGAAAAGGTATACTTCTGAGTGAAGAGTAATCCCACACCAATATATGATAGATATAATTCTGAGTGAATTGATATACTAGACATATATGTAGTAGAATTTAAGCTGAGTGATGAGTAATCCTTCACAGATATCTAGTAGTAGATATAATTCGGAGTAAACAGGAATCCCAGAGAGATATGTGACAGATATAATTCTAAGTGAGGAGGAACCCCAGATAGGTATGTGATACAAATAATTCTTTGTGAAGAGTACTCTATAATAGGTGTGTAATAGATATAATTATGAGTGAAAAGGTATCCCACACAGATATGTAATAGATGTAATTTTCAGTGGAAAGGTATCCCAGAGATTTATGTAAGAGATGTAATTTTGAGTGAAGAGGGATTTTTGTGATAAAATTTTAAGTGAAAAGTAATTTTAGGCAGATATGTAATAGCTATATTTCTGAATTAATAGGAATCCCAGAGATATATAATATATATTATTCTGAGTAAAGAGGTATCCAAGACAAATATATAAAAGATTTAATTACAAGTCAAAAGGTATCCAAGACAGGTATGTAGAAAATATAATTCTGAGTGAAGAATAATCGCAGATATGTAATAGAATTTACTCTGAGTGATGAGTAATCCCACAACAGATATGTAAGAGATATAATTTTGAGTAAACATGAATCCCAACAGCTATGTAACAGATATAATTCTCAGTGGAGAGTAATCCCTGTCAGGTACGTAGTAGATACAATTCTGAGTGAGGAGGAAACCCAAGTAGGTGTGTAATGGATATAATTCTGAGTGAAGAGGGATCTTTGTGATATAAATCCAACTGAAGCGGAAACCCAGACAGATATGTAATACATGTAATTATGAGTGAAGATGAATTCCCGATAGATATGTAATATATAATTTTCAGTGTTAAGGTATCCCAGATATTTATGTAATAACTATATTTCTGAATAAATACGAATCACTGACAGATATATAACAGATATAATTCTGAGTAAAGAGGAATCCCACACAGATATGTAGTAGATATAATTCTGATTTTTCAGGAAATATGGATACAGTCATGTGAAAAAATTAGGACAGCCTATGAAAGCCTGTGTATTTTTGTAACAATATTGGATAAATGGATATTTAATCTCAGCTGTAACAATACTGAGAGATTAATATAACTAAACAATTACAACTCAAGAAAAGACTTTTCAAGATCTTCTGTAAAATGTAATTCTACAAAAATGCATATTCTAATTGAGGGAAAAGTTAGGACACCCCAAATTTATACCCACTTAAAATGGCTCAACTCACACACAGGTGTATCACACCAGGTGCACGTGATTAGAAGATCATTACTCAGCATTATGAATGAGGCTTGCCCTATTTAAACCTCAGACATTTAGTTTGGTATGCTCCTGAATGTTGAAGTGAGAGTGATCACCATGGTAAGAGCAAAAGAGCTGTGTGAGGCCTTCAGAAAGAAAATTGTAGCAGTTTATGAGTGTGATAAGGGATTTAAAAAGATCTCAAAATAATTTGAAATCTGCCATTCCACTGTCCAGAAAATAATCAACAAGTAAAGGGCTTTCAAAACAACTGCCAACATGCCCATGTCTGGTCGTCCAAACAAGTTCACCCCGAGAGCAGACTGCAAGATGCTAAAAGAGGGCTCCAAAAACCCTCAAATGTAATCACGAGACATACACAAGCTCTGGCTACTGTTGATCTTAAAGTGCATGCCTCTACAATCAGAAAGAGACTGCACAAGTGTAACTTGCATGGGACGTGTGCAAGGAGGAAACCTTTGCTCTCTAAGAGAATCATCAAGGCTAGACTGAAGTTTGCCAGAGAGAATGTACACAAAGACCAGGGCTTCTGAAATAATGTTCTTTGGACAGATGAGTCCAAAATTGAATTATTTGGATACCAGAACAGAGGACATGTTTGGCGTAAACCAAATACAGCATTCCAGGAAAAGAACCTCAAATCCAACTGTGAAGCATGGAGGTGGAAGTGTCATGGTTTGGGGCTGCTTTGCTGTAGCAGAACCTGGACAGCTCACAATAATAGAATCCACATGAATTCTACTGTGTATCAGAGTGTGCTTGAGGAACATGAGTCCATCTGTAAGAAAATTAAAGCTGAACCGGAACTGGACCCTGCAATACGACAATGACCCAAAATATACCAGTAAATCCACCAAGGACTAGCTGAAAACTAAGAAACGGAAATTCCTGGAATGGCCGAGTCAAAGCCCAGATCTTAATCCCATTGAGATGCTGTGGGGTGACTTGAAACGGGCTGTACGTGCAAGAAACCCCTCAAACATCTCACAGCTGACAGAATTCTGTATTGAGGAGTGGGGCAAACTTTCTTCAGACCGATGTCAGAGACTGGTAGATGGCTACAAGAAGCGTCTCACTGCAGTTATTTCAGCCAAATAGGGTAACACTAGCTATTAGGATGTAGGGTGTCTTAACTTTTTCCTCAGTTCGAATATGCATTTTTGTAGCATTACATTTACAGAATATCTTAAGTCTTTTGTTCATTTTTAATTGTTTAGCTATATTCCTATAATCTCTCAGTATTGTTAAATTTGAGATTAAATATATATATATATATCCAAAAATGTTACAAAAATACAAATCTCGGACAGATGTTTAATAACTATATTTCTGAGTGAAGAGGAATCCTAGACAGATATGTAATTCTTAGTGAAGAGGAATCCCAGACATGTATATACGTAATAGATATTATTCTGAGTGAAGTGTAATTCTAGACAGATATGTAATAGCTATTGTTCTGAGTGAAGAGTAATCTTAGACAGATACGTAATAAATATTATTCTGAGTGAAAAAAATCCCAGACAGACAGACAATAGTTATAATTGAGTGAAGAGGAATCCCAGACATATATGTAATATATAGAATTCTGATGGAAGATGAATGCCAACAGATGCAAGTCTGATTGAAGAAAAATCCTAGGCAGATGTGTAACAAATATAATCCTAAGTGATGCAATAGTATGTGCGAAGATAACAACTGTTGCAGGTGTTAATTACACTGCTCTTTGTGGTATACGTTTTCTTACCAAGTGTAGATGTGTAATGAAAGTTGTATCAATACTTTTCTGTATGATAAGGGAAAGGTTTCCATATTTTATCTGTTAAAGTTAGTGTTTAACGTCTTTTACAATGTTACAAGCAACGACTGTGTCGAACACGGTATTGCAATAGTATTTCTTTAAATAGAAGATTTGTAAAATAATATGAACAAAATTGAATCGTAGACACCAAAATGGATATTTTCACTTGTATTTAAGTCGTACTCTATGAAACCTTTATTATTGCTGGGATTAAGCTCGATGAAGAGATAAATTAACATGTTGTTTTTGTTTGTTTTACTTTAGCTAAGTTGGGATTAAACTATGCTGTTCTTAATACTGTCTAAAAATAAACTTGTTATTCTAGAACATAAAGTCAGACCAGTTTGAAAACTTCAAGCTTTTAATGTTATTTTTTTAAATGATTTATAAAAAAAATATTTAAATCCCGAATTTTTGTTCTTTCATTCACAGAGCAGTTGTGGTGATTTGTTCGTTGAACTTTCCAGCTCTCTGGCGCAGACAATCGCTTGCATTGTTTTTGTGGGTAAAATTCGTACTGTGCATATTCGTAAGGCGCTCCGACAGCAGAATTATATCATGACAATATTTTTGTGTCTGTGATTAGAATTCTTTTGTACTATTCTAAAAATCTTATATTCAAAGAAGTACTGATGCAATAAATACTCTAATCTGAGCGTAAATGTCTTGCGGGTCTCTGATAGTGTATTATAACTAATATAATTTTATAATAAAACTATTTATTATAATTATCTTAATACACTCAGTTTTTGTTTGTTATTATAATACGCATGCACGCTATTATCTAAACTCGCATGCGCGTATACGTCATTTTCATAACAAATAAACACGAAAAAGCGTATTATTTTTATGTAGATTTAAAACTATTTTCTCGAATTAATCAGCCTGTTTTTCAGAAAACTGTAAAATCATCAAATTCATCTTTTTGAAAGCGTAACTGCTTCTCGTATATTTTCTAGAAGTACACCTAATTAAATATATTAATGTTAATAAGAATAAAAAAAATATTCACTATTTTCAAAGCCTTCTCAATTAAAAAAAATCAAATAATTTTAAGATGGATAAGTATATTTATAAAAAGGCCTGGACGAGGAAGATAGTTTTGTATTAAAACTTTCCTGATTACCTGAACTTAACTTTATCATAAAAACACTTTGGTAAGTGTTTAGCCAAGGCGAATGAGAATACCATGGGGAAGTATCGGTTCTTGGAGATAACGAAGCTACAAGTCTTCTTCCGGGCGTAGCGTTCTGACATTGCATTCAGGATCTCGGAATAAAACGTGAAGAGAACTTTATTACCAAACTCCACTCGTTCTAACACCTCATCTGTGTGGATGTCGTCGTTGTCAACGTAGCTATCAGGTAACTGTCGCATGCGTTGGGCCAAGGTCATCAAATCTGGGTCTTGAGTGTACTGATGTATAGATGAACGTCATTAAAAAACATTGAGCTCCCTTCTTAACAGTAGAATGAGTTCTACGTTGTTTTTTTTGCCAGAATTCCCCAAAAAATATATATTTTAAGAACCGTAACTAAAAAAAAAAAAAAAAAATTATAGGTCATGTTCTGATAAATAATTATTTTAAGATTCAATTCTTAAAAACAACGATATTATTTTAACCATAAAGTAAACTAATAGTTGTAAGTTTACACGCATACGCTTTCATGTAGATTTCAAGTATGCTAGAACTAACTATATATTCTGTTCAAGAAGTATTATTTGCACTCTCGAAATAACTGGATAACTCGTATTTTAAGTCTTGTGACAAAGTCCTTTAGGGAAAAGGTCTGATGTGACACTTTGTTTCAGGGTATTGGAAACTGCCGAGAAAAGGCGTTGTCGCTAAACCAGATTGACAAGTAATTTTTTTATATCAATTATAAGATTGTAGGTGTACATCGCATACATTTCAAATATTCATTATCAAACTGTCAAATACATTTTCACCTATAAGGAATTATGATCTTAATTATCGACAAATTATAACCTGTGAATGTAAATATGTAAAAATCTGCTTTCATACCTCGACTTATTTTGTTAATTTGTTTACTTAGTAGGCTTCTCTAAGTTATATGCGAGTTGTGATTTACAATAGTTATAATCAATGATTGATTAACTTGTGTAACATGAGTGAAGACAGTTTATTATACATAAAATAACTTAAAGTAGCAAATACCCTTTACATAGTTTTTATGTAAATAACCCGAGGCAGCATGTAATCTTTGCATTGTTTTATATATAAAAAACATAAGGTAGATTTTACTTTGTAAATAGTTTTATGTATAAAGTAGTCTAAGGTAGCTTATTCCCTTTACATTGTTTTATATATGAAATAACTCTTATACCCTTTATATAGTTTTATATAAAAATAAATTAAGAATGCATACACTCTTTACAGAGTTCCACATAAAAAATAGCTTAAGGTAGCTTATACCCTTTACATAGTGTTACCTACGTTTTGGTCTTTTTATCAGAAAGAACACTTTCACACTCTGCTCTTTGTATGGAAATATATTGAAATAGTGGGTACAAAAACATATTTTGGCACATATTGTATAACATTACCACTGTGGTTATCCTATATTTTGTAAAAATAGAGAAATACAAAAGAAATGTTTTATTATCCTGATAACTTCTACGAATATGATTGAATGCTCCTGAAAATGGGTCGAAGCTTTGATGAGATGTGAAGAATTGGTCTGAACTAAAAAAAACCTCTGAAAATGTATTTTAAATTAAGTGTTAAAGGGTACATGGTGTCTTAAACTGGTTTCTCTATACCCCACAGTTTACTTTCCTGACATGCACTGTCAAGAGCAGTGAGTCATTCTCAAAATAAAACAATCAAATAGAGCTGCAAGCAATTATATCCCTTACACATACTGTTTACGTAAAGCTTGTCTGATTAAATTTGGATCGACACTGCAATGATTACTGTTTGACAATATTTCACTGTCTGATACACCAGAAACTGACTGTAAACAAGATGGTCTTGGGATTGAACCAAGCACTTTGTGTACTGAAGTTAAATATTGACACTGACTTTACACACAGAAGCATCTTGTGGTGAAGAACTACTGAGTTTTATACTCTTAAAGAATGTTATTGTGAACTGTTACAGCTAAAATATGTTCTGTTGATCTATAAATGATGTGTTTGTAAACACGCAAGTACAACTGGTGGCAAGAGAATTACATATTGTACATGTTTCACTCTTACATACAAATGACCGACCTGCTGTAGTACACGTAAACATTAATATCAACTTTCGATCAGAGCAAGCTATCATACTAGCGAGAAAGTTGAAAATTATTTCGATATTGATTATAATTAATTAGATATCGTTTTCTCATGTTTCTACTTATAAAGATTAGAATGCGATGTCACATTTGTTAGGTAGCATTGCTAGTAAATTTAATTTCTACCATAAACCCAATAATATCTCACGAGGTTTGCTCAACTGAAGAGAACTAAATTCGTCCTAAATACATATATTAAGCAACCAAAGCAAAAGTTTTATTTTTAATAATAAAAGTGGAATAATGAAATCAAAACTAACAGGTTCCTCACGACGGGACATTTTGTGGAAATAAAAGACAACAAAAACTATCAAATCCGGTTTGTCTTAATTTGAACCGAAAGTTTTTGGACATTTTACTGGCTAAAAAGAAAGCAGTTCTTGAACTGTTCTACCCTTTAGTCTACGAAAAGTGATTTGAAGTGGTAATGTGATTGAAATCCGTCAGCGCATCAAATGCTTAACGGCCAAGCACAAGAAGCATGGAAGTCTCCAAATAACACATAACCGTTTGGAACCACCTTGGTAAATATTGCTCGGGAATTCGAGTGAAATATTATATCTTTAGGTACTTTCAAAGTGTTCCTGTATGCTCACCCTACATCCTGTCGAATCGTAGGTAATATCATTCGTATCTCATTTGAAAACTAAATATAAAAAATAATACCAGAAGTATAAAATGGTGATAACTACTTTATTAATGATACAGAGAATGTGGCTTTAATGATATATACTGAATTTAATCCCAGGAGCTAGACCTTAGTACTAGCTAGTATGGATACTTGAGGATGCTGTATTTCATTGAAAAATATATATCTATTAACAAATGATAACTTGTTTCGAAAGAATACGCCCAAACCCATCATCTTTAAGGTTTTCCGGATTGAACTTTTAATATTCAACACATTTTTAACCTAAAGACACCCCTTGGCTCCAGAGGGACATGTTAAAAAGTAAATTTCGGTATAAACAGTGTGATCAGTTTTAGTAATGAAAGTAACATTAAAATAATTTAAACATTAGGTGTTCGTTTCAAATACTGTGACAGATGTGACCAACCTAACGCCAGTATAGCTGTTGATAAGTAGAACGTTCCAAAATTCTCCATAAAAATGTTTTGTGACCAATCAAAACCTTTTAAACAGCTCTTACAGTGCAACCTTACAGCAATTTGGCGTCTGAGAAAAATTGCTACGACACGTTACACTTTAAATGTGGAATCAGGTAGCAGAACATTACTCAAATATAGCTACTAAATAATACTTTAAATGAATATGTAGGTTATTGGTTCTGCAATTAAATTATAACTGTTAAATGCACTAAAAGTAAGTACTGCGTTAAGAACATTGAGATATGTCTAACTCAACTAGTCCAACTTCATTTTACCTCTGTCACTTAAAAAACAACAAAAACACGTGATGTAGGTAACATTAAATAATAGATAAAGCTAAATCCTCAGAATCAATCGAAAAGTAAACACAATAAACTTCAAGATGGGTCAACAATAATAATAATAATAATACAAAAAAGAAAGTTACATTAATCGTAAAAAAATTCGGTGTATATTAGAATAGTTAAGAAATTGATGTTACACCGATTGTCAACAATTAGAATACATTACAATGAATAAGAAACGAACGTTACACCAATCGTCAATATTCATTCAGTGTGCATTAGGATGGATATATTTCTATTTTTGATTAAATTAGTTGAGAGAACGAAAATCTTTTTTTCAATTATTATTTAAGTAATTATTCATGATAGAATATGTACGTAGTTTCAACATGTCTAAAGAAAAATATTTTGTTCCAACTTACAAGTAATATGTGATGTTTCATTTCGTTAGGTGATATTCCTCTTGTTGCAATATCCAAGTAACTGCTTACATGTTCATACTTGAAAGGTTTAATAAAACATTCTGCAAACGCTTATATCGACCATGCCAAAGCAAATGTTTGAAGTTATTCGCAATGACGGCCGTGCAACTCACTACTGAAACCTCTTTTTGGGCATTTCATACCCTGTTTAGGACTTTTTTTTGGTATCGTCTTAAACTTTTGACCAGCTTGTATTTAGGCTAATTTCATAGTGTTCGCATTTTCCCTTTTATTTTTTTCATCTTTCAAAGCTCTACTCAAATAAGTGGTTGAGTCTAACAACGCAAAATCCATATTTTTTCTTTATGTTCATTGGCCTAAAGATTTTGGCCAGCAGTGTATATTCTGTAACTTGTTACACTTAAATAATAAAATGCCAATAAGTGTCTCTGTCAATATATATTCTGCGATCTCAAAATTCTTAAGCTAACTCAGATTGAATTCACATTTCAGAGAAATAAATGGTAATGTTCTAGAACATTTTAAGTTGGAAACTTGTTAGAGTGTATGTGGTGAAATAAATCAGTACTTAAAATCTGGAAACACAAATGGTCACCTGACAATGTATACAATAACAATAGTATATGTTAAAGACGTTATCTAATTTTGTTTTTAAACAGACAAAGAGTGTACTAAGTGAATGAAAGAAATTTGTTTTTACATGCGACGTTTGGCAGGATCAGTCTGTTTTCCTAGAAATGAGTGTTTGTATGAAACGTCGTACGTTAAAGCTTCTCCATGTTGTTGATAGTTTAGCTTGTCTGGTTTTATTTTCATTTCATCAGAGCCTTTATTATTTTAAATATTCACTAATGCACGGCAATTTGAAGAATTTATAGAAAATTTCGATTCCACTCATGAATGAAATAAAGAAACAAAACTCCCCTTGGTTGACTACTATCATCTTTTATATAGCAAGTAAAATTAAACTGAATGTGCAGTTGACTGGAGGATTTTTAAATAGTTCCACGTTTGTAGTAAACAAAAACTCTTCTTACCCAGAAATGTTCCTCTATAAGAGAATAACGTGGCACGAGTGGCTCCAAATCACTGTTCTTGAGAAGATCTGCGAGAGAAAAATGTGTTCTTTCAACAGCCACTGTTGAAATGATCAAACCGTTCATACAACAAATAAACACGAGAGTTGCCAGGAACCACAGTGCGAGAACGAGCCGAGCAGACCGAGTAGATTCGTGGATCTCTGCTCCTAGAGTAAAAGATGATATAGAAAGCATTGCACTTAAAAGAATCTCTTTCAGTACAGATCTATCAGTTGACGTCTATAAAGGAAGCGACCAGTGCATGTTTTATTCTAACCAGTCTTTTCTGTGAAAACTTACGTTAGTTTGGGAAATTGGAATGTAATGCACTGAAAATACTGGGAGATTAGCAGTAGGAATGGTTTATAAATCATTATTTGTTACGTATGTTATAACCACGAAATGTGAAATTATACTTATAAAAATAATGATCTGTTTGATGATTGTGTATGTGTAATAACATTTCTTTTATTTTTCCCAAAAGCTGAACTTGAAAAGAGAATCTGTGACTAGATGCCTAATCCATTTCTTTATTGGCTGTACCTTCTGCTGTGGACTGCAGTTTCGCCTGTTGAAGGCTCATCCGCACAGCTGAATAACCGAGACTACAGTCCACGCTAGAGGAAACGGCCAAACTAGGAAATGCATTAATCCTTTACGTCGCAGTTTCTCTTTTCAATTTCACCTTTGATGAAAAATAAATCTTTAATACACATACACAATCATTGAACAGTTGGTCCACTGTATACTATTCATAATAAATTCGATGAAATGTCATAACATTATTCATATACCTAAATTAATTTAGTTTAGTGTATAGTGAGGCCTGGCATGATTATTGCGCTTGACTGAGTGTCGTGAGTTCGAATCCCCATCACATCAAAGATGCTCGCCCTTTCAGCCGTATGGCTTTATAATGTTATGAGTAATCCCACTATTCTTTGGTAGAAAAGTAGCCCAAGAGTTGGCGGTGTGTGGTGATGATTAGCTGCCTTCTCTGTAACCTTACACTGCTAAATTAGAGACAGATAGCCCTCGTGTTGCTTTGCGCGAAATTCAAAACAAACTATATGGTGAAGTAAAACAGACTCAATAGAAATTTATCTATTTTGTTTAGTGTGCCGTTTATTTGTACATTAGGATCGTTTAAGAGACTTCATAATTCAGGAAGTAGTACTTACTGTAAGCTATATTTTTAATATTTAATTTAGATGTTTGTTTGATAGAGTGAACATATTATTACATAATGATGCAAGATTAAGCCTCAGTAGAATCTGGACACTTCCTGTATTGCATACAAAATTAGATTGTATATAATTAACATAATTAATTAAAGGCGTTATTAGGTCTAATGCCAGTTATAAGTTAAAATGTGATTTAGTGAGTAAGCTATGAAATTTTCATTCATCACGTTTGTTATCAATCAATCAGCAAAGTAATTCTACACTTAAATTAATTTATGAGTTAGGCATAGATTAGTTTCAGAATTTCTACTGAAACATTGTTTGTGAACTTATGATTATTAGTGAGCATAGCCTGTAGCAAACGTTATTGAAGAAATAAGTTAATTCATTATAAATTACTTGTATTGTACTTCGCATAACGTTTACCAAATAATCCAGTAGAGCCCGTCCAATGATATAATGTATTAGAACACCTCAACGTGGGAACCTATTGGAGATTAATTCCCGTCATATTCTCAACTATTTTAATATTCACATATATTCTATCAATTCACCTTAATGGACACGGCAGACAGCCTGATGTGGCTTCGCCATAAGAAAAAAACACACATGTATTTTGACAAACAAAACGCCAATAATTTGGCAGTTTCCTTTGGATATAGCTTTGGTTTACTTTCTTGGAATCCTGTATACCGTAACCAAAGTTGTCACGATTGAACAGGCGACGAAATACCAGTGCAACCCCAAGTTTAAATATTGTTTCTTTTCACCCCCTCATTTGCTGGATTAATATGCAGTTGCTAAGAATAGAAAAAGAAAAAAAGAAACTACAAATTATGTGCTGCTTGGAGACGGAAGCTTAAGATTGGGTTGTAATAAACTTACTTATAAAAAATTGCCTAAAATTAAGAACATTTCACGTGTGTTATTATCAGTTTTTAACTTTTGGCTAACTATCCAACTCGTTTTAAACAAAAGATCCAAACTATTTCATAGATAAAAATACTTTTATTTTCTGTAAACAGTAGCACAATATCGTGTTTTATTGTAGTTGTTGTTTTTAATTTACGCAAAGTTTCCTGAAAATTATTTGTACTAGCCGCTCTTCATTTAGAAATGATAGATTAAAGGGAAGACAGCTAATCAACAACACCCACCGCCAACAGGAGCTATTGTTGCATTGTAAAAACCGTGTTTCTGGAACAAGTGAACAACATACCCTGGTTTAGAAGTGGAGACATAAGATTCCATAGTGATCTTAGAAATGTTTCATGTCGTTGGTCCGGTCGTAGCAGCTTGCAAATAACATGATAAGTTCCGGTTATCAAGATGAGGAATACTGCTATCAGTGTCCACACCTAAATCATGACTTGAAAATTATATGGGTTTTCCTTTCAAAGCAACAAATTAAAAGAATGTAACACAGTTATGGTATATTAAAGTTTAGCTTCATAGTTAAAACGCTCAAGGAAAATTTGTTTTTCAGAAGGGTGACCCGTAAAAATATTAAGTTTAATATCATGTTTTATATCTTTCACACAATAAGATGATTTCTAGCTTTGATATGTTTAATTTACTAACACATCTTTCTTTAATTTCTTAAGAACGCAGTTGATATTATGACAACAAAATTTTCAATTTGATTATATTACTATTCTGTTGCTTTGAATATGCCAGTTAAGCTATAAAAGAAAAACCCGCACTCACTTTACTTATTTATATTAGGGTGCTGTATTAAGACAATCTATGTACTAGACCAAGATAAATTTCTGTAGATTAGGTGTTAAAACAAGACGAGTGTGTGAAGGTTAGATATTACAAAAGTACAGGTCTGTCTATACAAGGTGCTAGAGTACATTTGTTTAGATTAAGTGCTGGAATAAGGCAAGTGTGTAGATTATATGTGATAAATCAGGGCAAGGTTCTTTAGAGTAGATGCTATATTAGGTAATAAAATAGGACAGGTTCCTCTAAAGTGGGTGCTAGAATAATATAAGTACGTCTAGATTAGGTGTTAAAGCAAGAGGAGTGTGTCTAGGTTAGATGATAAAACAGGACAATTTTCCCTAAAGTAAGTGCCAGAACAAGCTAGGAATTATCAACTTTTTAACCGCTGACCTTCCAATGGAAGATCTTTTCGAAGTGTACACTCATGCCTGGTCTCGAGTTTCCTAGAAGTAATGTTCCATGGTCAATGTACATTGTCCCTGGAAAGTTGGCGAATCCATCTCTGTCCAGCCGAACTTGATAATTAAACAGAGCGATTTCAGCACTCTGAAAAATATCGTATTAAATCCATAAAATAACAGTTCCTAAAAGGTAAACACCATGATGTACTTTAATGGAGAGGTTAAATTTCTTTATAATGCAGGAAACAAAATCCCAAAGCTTTGACGTGAATATAAGTCATATATATATTATCATGCTAGTCAATGAAGTTAGACATATTCCGAATAATTCTTGTTTGTTTTTTTTCTTTGTTTGTTAGATAATTGAAAAGCAGGACATGGTGAATAACAATATCATTTATAGAAACTGTTATATAGTACATTGAGGTATTTTGTCAAGTAGTTTATCAAAATGTAATTGAGATTCATATTTGAAGTTATGTGGTTATGAATTATAAACATATCTGTTATATACGAAATAAATCATTAGTATATTTGTAGAAGGACTGAAATTAGTTTGAAAGTTTAGATGGATGTAATAGAAAAAGAGTATATTTGAGAGAGCTGTTGACATATTATGTAACTTCTAAACATTCATTATATACCTAATTTAGTTAATTTTGCCACAGGAGATTCTCATGTTGGTGTAAATGAGTTATGTGTACTGTACCATAATTCTAAAGGCCATGATTATTATTTTTACAAAAAGACACAGTGGTAAAATGAATAGACATTTAACATGTTTTTTTTTTCCATTTAACTACGGCTTATTAATACAACGTGCAACTATTAAGGAGCGGTATAAATGTTCAGTTAGGATATTTATATGGTTCATTTCTGTATTTAGTAGATAACTGAATTTCGCATTTGAAGTTAATTACAAAATAAGATTTCGGTATTTAGAGGTAGGTGTACCAGGGTTTTCCAACTCTTAACCTTGTTGATTTGGACATTGATGAATTCAATTACTTAATGCTGCAGCGTTAGAGTTCCAAGAATCTATGAGTAAAAGATCACGACTAAGTCTTTTACCCAGTACCAGTGCTCATAAGGTCAGCTTGGACGCAATACACATAACAGTGGTTTAAGTGTTTTATATATATATGATGAATAAGTGTTATTATGATGGTTTATTTTCATTTGATTTTAATAACAATTATTTATTTTAACTTTAGTAGCTCAAAGAAAGATCTATTAGTAAATGCTAAAACTCAGGTTTCGATACCCCTGGGACATAGCGCACATAGCCTCTTATGTATAATAGTTTTGCTCTCAAACACAGACAAATAAGTGAACCTAAGAACTGATGAACAACCAACCAGAAAGCAATACCTTGTTAGCCAACATGTGGAGCATTTCATTAATACAGTAGAGACCTTTTGGACAGAATTTTGTTCCTCGAGGGTCCACCAGTACGTAACTGTAAAGATGTTGAAAACCAAGTTATTCGAAATATCTTAAATATGTTAAAACTTTCAGATTCAATGAAAGATTTGTGCTTTGAAACTGGTTTCAACCAAAGCAGTTAATATATTGGTTTCTATCAAAAACATTTTTGATATGGTTATTAATAAAATTCGAGCCCTTTTAGACTCGTGTATTATGTACTATTACACGTTTATTTTAATATTTACGTGTTGTTGTTTTCCAGCTTAATGTATAAAGTATATTGTTAAATGTGTATTGCCCAAGTCCCTCCTGTTCTCTAAATTCGTAGAAGATTCTCGAACGAAAGAATCAACAATATACGGAGTGTGTGTAATACTAGTGATTCCTAGTATTGTTGCTAACTGAACTTTCTAGAACCTCTTCTAATGAATATAGAAGGTAGCTATTGCAAGACGCGGGGTCACAGTAATATAATATTGTTGGTGAGCTACAGTTAGTATAATATAACCCTCGGAAGCTATAATTGTGATTAATTGTTATTAATCGAAAAACTACAGAAATTGACAAGGTACGTTTATAGATTTCGAAGATTATTAACTATTTAACTTAGTGAATTACCTTCGGATGTTGGTATGTCTACGAAGACATTAACTATCTTCGTAAAAGGCAGTATATATGCAATATGAGGCCAGCCAAATAAAGTAGTTCAAGCTAAGTGTAGCAATATAAGTTCAGAAATGATTCGATCGTCGTGGACCATCAATAAAATTTTCAGTTCTAGGCCGGATAAAAGACTCAGCATAGTTTTTAAAACACTTATATATAAACCAATGTTTTTAATAACTGTTATTATAAATTGTGTTGTTGCTTATATATTAAAATATAATTTGTTTTGTTTTCTTTCCTTTTGCGCAAAGCTACTCGAGGGCTATCTGCGCTAGCCGTCCCTAAATTAGCAGTGTAAGACTAGAGGAAAGGCAGCTAGTCATCACCACCCATCGCCAACTCTTGGGCTACTCTTTTACCAACGAATTGACCGTTGCATTATAACACCCCCACGGCTGAAAGGGCAAACGAACTTCGGATTACGAGTCGAACGCCTTAACACGCTTGGCCATGCCGCGCTCTATATAATTTGTGTTATGAAAGAATATCGTATGTATTAATATTATAGGTAAATGTCATAAATTTCATACATATACATATTGACATTTAATTAACTTCTAAATTAAAATTTCCAATTCTCTGAAATTGTAATATGTCACACGTTGCATAATAAATCAGAAACTCGTTCGAGATTGGCCCGGCATGGCCAAGTGCGTTAAGGTGTTCGACTTGTAATCTGAGGGTCGCGGGTTCGATGCCCGGTCGCGCCGAACATGCTCGCCCTTTCAGCTGTGGGGGCGTTAATGTTACGGTCAATTCCACTATTCGTTGGTAAAAGAGTAGCCCAAGAGTTGGCGGTGGGTGGTGATGACTAGCTGCTTTCCCTCTAGTCTTACACTATCTAAATTAGAGACGGCTAGCGCAGATAGTTCACAAGTAGCTTTGCCCGAAATTCAAAAACAAACAAACAAACAATCGTTCGAGATAAATTATAATATGTAACAATTAATATTTGATTAACTGATGATGGTGTTAAAAATTAGTTTTAATGGACAAGCGAACTTGTACGTTGTCGATCGCTATTAACGAAACTGAGATTTAGAACAAATAGAGATACAGGTCTTTATTTTATTGTTAATATAAGGAGACATTTATAAAGGTTAATATCCAGTCCTTTCTCTTATAATAATAATGTGATTGAACTATTTGTGAAATGTGGAATTAAAAACGTTGATATTACTAAAGTTTTTTTTTGTTTTTTTAACATTAGTTCAGTCGACACGTATAAACAAAATTTAGTGTATAACCTTCTTTGAAATTCAATTTACGTTGGTATTTTCCTAAACAGCAGTTAACTGTTTGGAAAATCCTATGAAAACAAATCCGCTATTCTCCTGTCAGTTTCATCCTCCCCAATCTAAGAAATTGTCAGTGAAAATAAAGAAGAATATGCTAAGGGGAAAGATATTGTAAGAAAATCCAAAATTGTTAGGAAATTATTGAGAAATGTTTTCTAAAGACAAACTACATATTCAACACCAAAATTAATTGCAAAGGTACGAGGAAAGCACAGATCGCCCTTTCTGTAGCTTTGTGCTTCATAACAAACGACAACTAAAATTGATTTGCTTTCCATGCTCATGTTTTTTTTTGAAGAAAGATAAATGGGATTAGAAATTATCTAGGAAGTTCTTTGAAAAATTCCTGAGAAAACCAAACCGTTAGGAAATTACAGAGAAGTTTTCCCAAAGATCAACTACATATTCTACTCTAAAATGAACTTGCTTTCCGTGCTATTCTTTGAGGGAAGCTAAAACTGGTCAGAAATTATCTAAAAAATTCCTGATTAGATCAACGGGATGTTTAAGAAAAATCGAAATCGTTAAGAATTATTAGGAATTTTTTCCTAAAGATAAACTGCGTATTTTATTACAAAATGAATTGTTTACCTTAAACTACACATAATTAGCCGTTTTTTATCGGTTGGATTATATTAATATAATTTTTCAATAGCATGAATTATCTTAAAAAATCCTCATACATTAACTAAATTTTTATAAATGGTATTCACTCAGTGGCTGTATTTTTATAACTTTACTGTATGAAGTGAAAATTTTGAAATATGAAATCCTCGCAACTTAAATAAAACAACGTAGCTTTACTTGTATTATTTCAGAAAATATACGTGAAAAAAAAAGAGCAAGATGCATGAAACTACGATTGAAATATTTTATTACGTATAACATTACACAATATTGTTTGGAATATTACTGAAGGCGTAAGTAAGAAAAATTTATTGAATATTTGTTTGAGACGAAAAATTAAAATATGTTGCTATACAGAATACATCAAAGTTGTTATTGTAAGATACAATTTATTAACAGTCTTGCTTATGACGGTAAATTATCATCGTTTTTGGTTTTTCTGGTGAAATATGTAAAAGTTATTTCGTAATAGATGACCTGTAATCTTAGTAAACAATAATAATAGTGTTAAGATATCATTTTATTGTATTTGATTATAAAGAAAGTAAATATTTGCATAGGTGTTTCTCATTTTCCTAATATTTTTTACCATAGTTTAATGGGTTAATTCTTTCTAAACCATGAAATATAGGTAAGTGTAGGGAAGTATATGTTTACACGTTATCTTCGTGGGTGTTCCGAGTAAGAAACTAAATTAACTTTGATAATGATATCAAGCTTCTAAAGGAGATAAAAATGGATGAAGTATAGGATTAATTATTGTTTGCTAGAATGACTGACCTAGTCCTCGCACTGTATTAGTCGTCGTTAACATTAACATGGGATTGAACTGAAGGTAATGTTTTCAAAAGTTGCTAATTTTTAGATAGTCCTTATTTTTCTCAAAATATTACCAGCTGGCCCCTTAATCATAGACGGAAACACAGAACTGAAAAACAGGGAAATTATTTTATTATTTACTGGTATACTTCCTAAACGTTCATTATAGTAAACGTTTTTTTGTGAGTAACCTCGCGATGATTATCGTTCAAAAAAACCTCATTTATTCGACAGAAAATAAATGGTGAACTATTGTTATTTGCTCTTTGTTATCAAGTACATTTAAATCAACAATTCAGAGTGGACATAAAGATAAAGTTATTTTATTGAGAGAAATATTAAACGAGTTAAAAACTGACCTCGTTAATTTGGAATCTTTATACAGAAAGTTTTTGTAGAAAAGTTATTGTTTAATACTAGTAAAATTAAATACAATTTAAGGAACTATTGTTTCAGGAACACTATTGACAACAGTGTGTTTATTTATAATAGTGCATGACATTTTACCCACTCGTTGCTTAGGTCCCTCGTCTTATTACATTTCTTTTTTATTAGTCACGTACTCACTGGTAAACTTAACATCGTAGTTAATGATGATTTCCGATATTTAATGAATTAAATTAAAAATTTTTTGTAACCAATTCTATATTTCTTAAAAACTATTATAAACATTAGTTATTGAATCACTCAATGAGGTATTTCGTGAATATTAGTTCTTAAGTCAGTAAATGCGATATTTAAGAATACCGCGGATTTTCTACTTCGATATTTTGGAATCTTATTTTTTTTTTGATAAATTAGTCGGTATTTTGTGTATGTGCAGTTTTCTCGTAACATGTGATCAAGAAAGTCATCAGGATGGTTTTCTTAATCTACCTTTGTATCTTATCACTTTTTAGGGCAAACGCTTCGTCTGCCCAAAAAAAGCTACGGCTGCACGTTGGGCAAGGATGTCGACGAATTCATTATCGCCTTTTGGTAGGTCAGTGATGCTTCGAGATTATGAACTTAAGTTAGAATGAGAATAACCAGTCACTCTTGGTAATTCTCATATTACGTTTGAAGAAGTAGCATTAGATTTAAAACCATCTCGACCAATAACCACTTTGTGTTGTTGTGGTTAAAAAGTTGAGAACGGTAGAAAAGAGCTTTGGTTTAAATTTCTAGCAAAGCTACGAGAGATCGAGCTATCTGTGATAGCCATCGCAGTGAAAGACTAGAGTGAAAGCAGCTAGTGATTAACACACACCGTCAATTCTTGGGCTACTCTCTTACTATCACATTATAACGCTCCCACGGCTGAAAAGGCAACTATATTTGGTGAGACGGAGATTCGAACTCACCACACGCAGATTGCTAGTCAAGCGCCCAAGCCACATTACCATGACAATCTACCACTCACCCAAATGATAAAAATGAGACATTTAAACAGTACAGAACAAAGCTTTATGAACTGTTAATAAAAGGAATCGAATAATATAACTGTACTGGACACAATGACAAGACTGTAGGTTTGATGCTCCAAGAGCACATTTGACAAAATTACCAATGCAGATAATAATGTGGTTAACACACACAACATTAGTGAATGGATGTGTTATGGCGAAGAAATGCTGTGGGTTACAATTAGATGAAAATCGAGCGAGCATTACCAGTTAGTGCTTTCATGAATAAGAAGAGACATTACTACTTCTTGCAAAAATGTTTTATACGCGACCCGGTTGACCGTTCAACTAAACACTATATGCAGAGTAAGAAATTGTAGAAACAAGGAAGAATTTAATATGTTGTATTGAAGACAAGGAGAAATTTAAAATCAATATTTAAAGAAGTGATGATAAGAGGGCAAGTTATACATGCATTAAGAGATAATGATTGCTGAAACACTCTGAAAAGAAGAAAGTTAATGACAAATAATCAACTTACTCATGCAGATAATATATTAGATTAAAGAAAACTAAAACAGAATAGAAGTTAGTGAAGAAACAAGTCATTAAGTAAATAATATAAATACTGAAGTAATTTTGGCTGCTGTTAAAATAGGGCACATGGATAAAAAACAAATAATTAAATGGCAGTTACGATATTAGAGCTCGGATACATACCGCAGTAAAGAAGTGATAGAAGAATCAAAAGCAACTAGTCTTAGTTGAAATTATTATTATTACTCGCGGGAAAGAGCGTTGAGGTGTAAGTATGATGAGAATGTAGCAACAAGTGGCAGAAATCAAACGGTACTCACAAAGGAGTTTAGAACAGACAGTTTTAAGTTAAGGAATGATGTAATGTTGGTTGGACATTTAGGCTTAGGTAAAATGAGAGACAGTATCGGTGAAACTACAACTGGCTGTGTATGTTTGTAGAATTCGGTAAAAAGCTATTTGCTATGTTAGATAGCTAGTAAAAGGCATAAAAGTAAAATAAAAATGATTACAGAACCCGATATTAATAGACATCTTCCAGAAACAGAACATCGGGAATAAATATATTTTGGCAGTAGTTTATTCTGCTATTAGATTTGTAGAATCGGTAGCATTAGAATCTATGGAAAGAGACAGCTGAAAATTATATTCTCGTAGATCGGGCATTCTGAATAATTATTTTCATATTTAATGAGCATTTTCCAATAAAAAATAATGCAAGAATTATGGAACATGACAGAAGTAAAAATGAAACGCAGCAAGTCAGCACTGTTGAATTTGGAGACCAAAAGAGCCCTTAAAGTTGTGAAACGAAATAGTCATATAAACAGGAGACAGATGAAAGGCTACTAAGAAAGGGACTTATTCGGTGTGGGTTTTGGGTTTGTGTAAGGAATGTAAAAGACAGGAGCTAAACGAAGAAGAAAATAGTGGAATGTGCGAGAGAGAATAAATAAATCGAGAGAGGCGAAGGAAGAAAGTAATATGCTGCCAGTAAGAAACATGATGTATTTCTAGTCAGTACGTTATTGCATGTAGAATAAACAGCAATCTGTTATGTTTAGATTGGTATGAGTCAATTACTAACAGTAATAAGAGTGCATGCTACATAAAATTGATTGGCATACATAAGAAGGAAAAGAGAAGTGTAAGTGTAGACGATTATAATTTTTCTTTTGTTTGTTAAGTTCACTATAATACTGTTATTTGTTATGTTTTCTTTATTACTCTTCAAGAAATAAAACCGTATTTTTATACTGCTTCAACATTTGAAAGTAGCATTTGTACCATGTGTAAAACAAATGTATTTAATCTTAACGCCTTAACATTTCAATACACTATACAATACTCACAATAATACCAGAAATTCATGGAGGTTTCATTCTGTTCTTACCAGCATAAAATACCCACATTACACTGAGGGGTTCAAAGTTCCTTTTATTATTCACAGAAGCCCTAGTGTATCGATTAAGTTCTTATACTATCTCCAATTACTTCTATAAATACCCTAAGAGTGGGATGAACTCTGTCTAAAAACAGATCCCATTAGGACACCGGTCTGTGGTACCAAAGTATGTGTGATTGGGGATATGAATGTTGTTTCAAAAATGGCACTTCCAAGATCCCATGGGGCTAAAAACTCAAACTTAGATGCCAGATTCAGCTTATGCGTGGATGACCTACCAGGCGCGTGTTAAGCTCAAATAAATGAGGACAGATTGTTTACTCAATACAAATAAGGACACTTTTCAAGAAACCCTAAGTCCACTTACCAAGTTAGGTTCTTCTAGTTCTATAAATATGGGAATAGTTCGCATGCAAAAACGTTCACAAATATAAAACATGATTTAATATAGGAGTAACTGGTTTGTTTGAGCCATTTTTAAATGTTAAATTGTGAGTTTATCAGCGAAAATAGAAATTATAGACGTTCTTCCTGTTTTGTTCATAGTACCCACCCCTCAACCCAGCGATCCATGTTTATCGCATTTGTACCCCTCCCATGTTCTTAAATTCCTACGACTCTCCTTTCAAATAAACCTTTAGGGTGGATGAAAAGATACTTTAATCCCTGAATATCCTTGGGAGAAATTCTTCATCAGAAAGTTCCTGACCTCAATCCCCGTACATAGCATATAAACCTCAATATTTACCCAAAATACTTGGGTATCACATTATAGTTTATTATGCAAGACAGGAAATGTGCCGTTTAAGTGGCGATATACACTATATATTTTTGAAATGCTTCAATATTTAAAAGCACACATTTGTTCCACGTGTACGGCAAATGTATTCAGTCTTAACACCATAAAACTTCATTATATATGCATTATTCACAAGAATACCTGAAATTCATGGATGAGCTGATGCTGTCCAGAAGGTCTTTTAGAACCCCATCGATGGTAAAGTTCTCCCCTTTGCCAAACACTCGGACCCAAGGTCTCCACTGAAGCAAGGAATGGTGTTTTGGGTAAGGGTAAAAGTGGCACAACAAAGAAGTTAATGATATGTGTGAAATGTTGTTATATTTAAATTAACTCTCGGGGACTAGACAAAGTAAATGGAAACATTTCTTGAAAAACGAATCAGGTAGAATGACTGAATATCTTTAAAAACACAAACGTTACTTACCAGTGCCTTGTGTAACAAAAGGAACTAGAAAAATATTTGTTTAAACTTTATCTTAATGATCAAAGCATATAGTTAAGCCTTTCTGAAGTGATTATTATTTGACTGACTATTCAAGTCCTGAAAACATCATCTCACATAAAGGATACCACTCCATTTGTACATTGTTATCGAATAATCAATAGCACGTCAAAGTGGGAGGAGCTACGTAGCTGTTCTAACTTATGTAGCACATACTTAAAGAATTAGGAACGAAAATCAAACACGACACATGATAAAATACTAGTGCGCTTACCCTTGTTATGAGTATCTATTATTAGAAAGAAGCGGAAAAATTCTTTCGTTATAATTTTACTCATGTTAATTCCATACATAAATACGACTCGAAAGTTTAGTGGTTCAATTTAACTATTTTCCGTGGGCAACACTTGAGTTGTAACACCAAAGTTTGTTGGTCTTTTGTAAGTCTGTGTCACGACCATATATGTTCACTATATTATTATATTAACCTGAAAAAAGAAAACTTAACATTTAAATTAAGTAATAATATTTAAGTTATTAAATATGGTAAAAAATAAGTCTTTTAATTAAAGTAATAACGTCATAAATAAACAACTTAGAAGCCTTACCTCTGTAGCTGTTACTCTTAGTAGATCCAATCATATTACCCAGGAGTCTGAAGTCATCTTACGTAAGATCGTATGATAACCTGAAATAAAGTACACACAAAACTTATAACTAATTTAGAGACCTTACCTCTATAGCTGTTACCCTTATTGGATCCCATCCTATTACACAGGAGTTTGAAGACATTTCATGTCAGAATGTACGACAACCTGAAATAAAGTAGACACAAAACGTAGTGATACTATGCACTAATATGTAGAAATTTGACCTTTAAATTGACGATTCTCTTAAACTGTATGAAGTAGAATAAGTTTATTGAATTATACATTATCTTACTGAGAACCAGTAAAAATTCTTTATATTATCATAATGTGTCGGGTATTAGCATAAGAAACAAAAGTTGTGTGATCGAATTATCTAAAATTATAGTTTTTGAATCCTTAGGGAATATGAAAGTGAGAGAAATATAAAGCATTACAGTGAAAAGTATTCATAATGCGTCTTAGTGATGTGATACGTATATGGCAGTTTGCAGGAAACGAATTAAATATTTATGAGTCATGATGATGTTTCCAGTGAAATATACATGAATGTGGAATAGCCCATACTTGTGACACAATATTTTGATAAATATATCAAAGTTGTTACCTGTTAATGATTTTTTTCTTACATTCTTGAAGCAATTTTGGAATATAAGGTGTTTTTTTTTTCAATAGTCGCGATAGTCGGTTGAGTTGAGTGTTTTACGTAACACAATGGTCTGACACGAAGCTACTTTTGAATTTCTTCATTGGCAGTTTCAACTCTCTTCATATATATATTCCTTATTTGTAGTCTGTTTTCAAAGGAGTTGTGTGTACTCCAACAGCATACCAGATGTTTCAAGATACCTCAGGGATTTTAACATTTAGATGTTTTCATATAATTTTTATATGTACTTTGATATGTAACTTGAATCGTCGTTATGAAGCCTAATCTTCTTATAGGTTAGAAAAAATAATTTGACCATTCACGTTTCTCCAATAGATACTCATGGTTAAATTTCATTCCGTTCACGTTCAGAAAATTTAATGGTATCGTGATTGGGAGATATTTTTTCCATATTTGTCAAGGAATATTTTTATTTTACTTTGGAAATGGTTTTTATTTACACCAAAAGAAAATATTGTAAAAGCGTTTTGTTCTCGAATTTTCCAACAGAAAAGTCATGAAAGCAAATGTGCATCAATGGGATGAATACAATATCATCAGCCAGAAATATGAAACATATCTAAGTATTAAATACACTTTACTGCCTACACTACCAAGTAAACAGTCTAAATTATTCGACTGAAGTAACTATGACTAAAATACTAAGTAGGCATTATTATCAAATTTAACAAGCTAAGAGTCTAAGTCAGGAGTCACCAAACTACGGCCCTCGAGGTCATTTTGTCCGGCCCACCAGCTTGTTTTTTGTTTTTGTTTTTGAATTTCGCACAAAGCTACTGGAGGGCTATCTGTGCTAGCCGTTCATAATTTAGCAGTGTAAGACTAGAGGGAAGACAGCTAGTCATTACCAGCCACCGTCAACTCTTGGGCTACTCTTTTACCAACGAATAGTGGGATTGACCGTCACATTATAACGCCCCCACGGCTGAAAGGGCGAGTATGTTTGGTGCGACCGGGATTCGAACCCGCGACTCTCAGATTACGAGTCGCACGCCTTAATACGCTTGGCCATGCCGGGTCCCGGCCCGCCAGCAGCTAGCCGCTTGAAAATAAAAAGTGACATTTCTTCAAATGTCCGATTGTCATAAAAAAATAAATCTCACCGATGGTTGCTTTAAGTTGGCAAACACAAGACGCTAAGATAAAAATAAACAAGGCTGTCACGCGCATTTTTAACCGACAGCAAATTTCTTCTTTCGTCCTTGCTGCCCGTTTATTCATATCGAGGCACGTTTCTATGAAAGCATTAGGATTTTGAAAACAAGTACAGACTTAACCCTCGTCCTATCGACTCGTCTTGTAAATTCAGCGGCCTAGGGTTACCGCTTTAGCAAGCTCTTTTCTGTTAGTAGTCGGGTTATGCACTTTTCGTAACTCGTTCTTAGGTGAGTGTCGTGGCAAACGTATGTTTCAATAAATTTTGTTTGTGCGTTCCTGGAACAGTACAATACTTTTCTCACAACGTTCTGTGTTTTTCATTTACAGATTCTGTTGTTTTTTTTCACCCATCGTTATGGCTGCTTTTAAAAGTAAAAAGTGGACTCTGAGTGTCGTGGTTTCGATGAAGAATGGGCAGAAAAGTACTTCTTTGTGGAAACAAAAAAACAGAAAGTTACTTATGTGATATGCACCGAAAGTGTTGTCGTTTTGGAAGAGTACAATCTTCGGCGTCACTATGAAACAAAACATCTATCAACATATTTGAAATTTTCAGGAAAGTTCCGTTCTGAGAAATTTGAATCTATGAAACGTGTTTTTGAATCTCGAAAGAATCTCTTCACGAGAAAGTTTGCTGAAAATGAATCTGTCACTCATACAAGTTACAAAATAGTGCAACGGATGGCAGAGCGAGGAAAACCTTTTACTGACGGCAACTTAATCAAAGAGTGTATGACACAGCAAATGAGCTGTGTCCTGAAAACCCAATTTCTTTGAAAGTATCAGCCTTTCAGCAACATCAGTTGTACGGAGAGCAGAAGAACGTGGAGAGAACATCGCATTACAGATACGCTAAAAAGCTAGAAACTTCCAATGGTATTCTCTGGCACTGGATGAGTCTACTGATCTCTCGAGTGCGTCACAACTCCTCGTGTTCATTCGTGGAGTTAATTTGGACTTTCAGATCGCGGAAGAGTTGGCATCAGTTTGCAGCATGCACGGAAGAACAACTGGAGAAGACATTTTCATGGAAGTGCATAAAAGTTTGCAAGACTATAACCTTCAGCAGAATCAGCTTGGAGGTGTAACAGTTGATGGAGGAAAAAACATGGCTGAAGTAAAGAAGGGTCTGGTGGGGCTGATCAGGAAACAGTTGGAAGATCTTCAACTCCCAAGCGCTCTGTTCATATACTGCATCATACATCAGCAAGCACTTTGTGAAAAAGACTTAGATATTTCTTGCGTACCGAAACCAGTCATTTCTGCAGTGACATTCGGAGTCATGTACTTAATCATCGCCAGTTCAAGACGTTTCTTGAAGAAATTGATTCGGATTTCTGTGATTTGCCTTATTACACGGCGGTGAGGTGGCTCAGCTGCGATAAAGTCTTGTCTCGTTTTTATAAGCTGAGAAGAGAAATAAATGTATTTATTATCGAGATATATAAAGCCGATCCACTTCTGTTGGATCCAACCTGGTTCTAAAAGTTGTCATTTTTGGTTGACATCACATCCCACATGAATGAATTGAACTTGAAACTTTAGGGGAAGAATAACCTTGTCTGTGATCTCTATAGAATCATTAAAGGTTTTCAGAGAAAGCTGTCATTGTTTGAAGCACATTTGGAAGAAGGAAACTTCTCTCATTTTCAGTGTTTCAATGAGTTTCATGCTGGAATCACAGAAGATGTCAACCTGGAGTTTCAGAAAAAGATTATTAGTGATTTAAATAAACATTTTTAGAAAGATTTTCGGATCTTGACAGAATCCAAAGTGACATTCTCCTTTTTCAGAATCCTTTTGATTGTGTCATTGATGATGTGCCAGTGGAACTTCAGCTGGAGGTCATCGATTTGCAAGGAAATGACTTGTTGAAAGCAAAACACAGAGAGGGGCAACTTATAAAATTTTACAGCTGCATATCTGAAGATGATTTTCCAAAGCTGAAGCATTTCGCATCTGGTATGGCATCAGTGTTCGGAACAACTTATATCTGCGAACAAGCATTTTCAAATATGAAGTATGTAAAGTCGATACATCGATCAAGGTTGACTGATGAACATTTGAAAGCAATTCTAATGATTGGATGCAGCAATTCAAAACCGAACATTGAAGATATTTTAAAAGCCAAACGCCAATTTCATATATTTCACTAACTTTTTGTGGCTTAGTGAAATTCAGATATGTACTCACTATGTGCGATGTGACAATTGTTTTTGCTAATGTCACCTTCTTTGATAACCTTTTGGTAAATAAAAATCTTGGTTGTATTTCTGTTTGTTTTTTATTATATGTGTGTATTGCATGCTACTCTCACATGGCTAATGTGGCATCCTAAACTTAGTGTTAAGTCTTTTACAGAGAGCTTTCGTTCTAGTTTATGAGTATTGAACATAATGATTATGCGCTTCTCATTCCCTAAGTAATCTGGCCCCCTGTGAAAAAGTTTGGTGATCCCTGGTCTAAGTCAAGAAACATTAAACATACTTTAAAGTCTTCCCTACCAAGTAAACAGTCCAATATTCAACCAACATAGAAATAGCAGATAAAGTGTGTTTAACATTTTATTATATTCTTCTTTACTATTGGTCGTAATTTTTTATAATTACTAAAATACAATTCTACCGCTAACGCTGACGCATTTGAACAAGTCTGGGGTCAAAAAGGGTTCGCTTAATAGTTTTTCAAGTTCATATGAATTATTAAGTAAAATCAAATCAAGTAAATCGAATAAATAATATTCAAAATAAACATTTTGATGTTAAAATAAAAATATGATTTTATATCAATAATAATAAACGTATTTCCGATGTGCAATGATTTAACTAAAATTTAACAAATTACAGAATACTAACTGAAGCTAATTTACATAGTAACAAAGATTTTTTTAAATAATTGATAACAAAACTAATGCCTCTATCAGTACTAGATCTGTCATATCTAATAAGCTTTGGTATTAAGCAAACTGCTTTGTCAATGCAACACGTAGAAAATATAGTGTGGTTGATATATTTTCAATTTTTTTTTTCCTTTGAAGTTGTAGCAATTACAATCATCAACATGTTTCTAATTTAAAATACTGAATATTGTTAGTAACAAAATATATTTTGTCACCATGAAATAATGAAGTGAAAAACATTCATAGTAATTAAGAATTTCTTACTAAAATAATAACATGCTTGACTGGACATTTTGAGTATTTTTAAAGTCAAAATTATACTTCATTATAGTTATTATTCTAAAATTCAAATATAAAACATATATGAAAAATAGGAAAATTTATTATTCGTAAGATTTTAGCAAGACAATGTTTTCATAGTACAATGTATCATTGTCAGAATATTTTGATTTTGACACGATTTTACACACTTTGAATTGTACTAAACTTTTGTTAAAACCAAGAATAAAATTATGAAATATATTTCGCCCATGAAAAATACCCTAAACATGTTTTATAACCAACAATGAAATTATTCAATATATTTAACCCGCGAGAACCGCTCTAAGTTTGCAGTATACATAAATATTGAATATAATAATCTTAAAACTACTCAGATGGAGGACGTAATGTACAAGCGTGTATCTATACATATATCTATAACATTTGTAGAAATACATGGTATAGAATGTTATTTTAAGACAATACAATTCCTTGATAAATAAATAGATAAGATATGAAATGAATTATTAATGATTTGGGATGAGGTATTGTTAACTTACCCTGTGACAACGTCACTGAAGTAATTCAAGGTAATGGCCTCCAAAAACATTATTGACATGCATCATTCACTCAAAATGTCCATGTTAATGACGTATAGGATAATAAATCAAATATAGATTAGAACAAACATATTTGTTATTTTGCTTGGACATTTGGTGACTTAGAGATTTGTTTGTTTGTTTCGAATTTCGCGCAAAGCTACACAAGGGCTATCTGCTCTAGTCATCCCTAAGTTAGCAGTGTAAAACTAGAGAGAAGGCAGCTACTCATCACCACCCACCGCCAACTCTTTGGCTGTTCTCGTACCAACGAATAATGGGACAGACCACTCTTCATAACGCCCTCATGGCCGAAATGGAGAGCATGTTTGGTGTGACGGGGATTCGAACCCGCAACCCTCACTTAAAAGTAAAGAGGTTACCAAATTCGCCGCTCAAAGCAACCGTTATAGAGATAAACGCACTCTTTCTATATAGAAGATGTTTGTCACAGAATATCTGTATTGCACGTTAGGAAACATAGAAAGTTCATAAATATAGGTTTAAAATGTAAGTCAGAATTTTAAATACGCAAGTCATTGTACCTTCTAAAGATAGATAAAGGTTTAAAAATATTAAAATAAATTACTGTAAATAAGGAAGCACACGATCATTGTGTTTCTGCTGCTTCCAAATAATTGAAATAATGATACGTCATCGGTGGTTTAAGTACATTCCCGAAGATTTGAGGAGGAACCAAGCCAAAAGGGGATTGGAAAGGCATGACGAATTTGAGAATTTGCAATAAGAAGAACAAATGTAGAAAGCATAATTGCCTTTTATGAGGGGTGGGAGCAATGTTTTTTGTTACGTCTCTGCATGGCACTTAATTGAAGAACTGATTAGTCCCGTTGGCTTGCATGGCCAGGTGGTTGTGGCGCTTGACTTGTAATCTTAGGGTCGTGGTTTTAATAATAAAAAACAATCCAACAGAAATCTCTGTTGTTGTCAGTATGACTTAGTTTCATTGTAAGAAACAACAACCAGAACTTGTTATTTTATTTTCTGTATAATTTAGTGGCATTGTTAGAAACAGCAATTAAAACCTATTATTTTGTTTTCTGAATAGTTTATCTATTGTTTTAAAGCTATCCGATCTTGTTCTTTTGCTGAATGAATAGTTTATTTTCATTGTTAAGAAGTTATATCATTCTTTAGTTTATCTTATACACATGCGAAAATTCTTGATATAAAAATCTGTTTTTAGCGAATTTCCTTGCTTGTAAGTTATTCTAGAGAGCAAAAAATTGAAACATGTTTTATCAGTGATTTTATAGTTATGTAAAGCAAAAAGCCTGCAGTAAATCAATCTAAACTGAAACTTAAGTCTTAAGAAATTTCAAAGCTAAACGTTACACAATCAACAACGTATGCTTTATTTGAGTAGGGGATGGAATTCCAAATTGTATTCTAATAAACCATCAGACTTGCCGTTGAGGCAACTAGGGAAATTTTTCGGTGATTTATTTTTACATTTTAACGGTAACGAAATTACACAGTTTATCCCTTCAATAGGTTTGTAACATTTATTTGAAAAAACATTACTTAGTTGTTTTGTTTCTGAATTTCGCTCATAGCTACACGAGGACTGTCTGCACTAGCTGTCCGTAATTTAGTAGTGTAGGACCAGAAAAAAGGAAGTTAATCATAATCACTCGCCCCCAAATCCTGGCTACTCTTTTATCAACGAATAGTGGCATTGACCGTCAATTTGTAACGTTCCCACGGTTAAAAGAAGGAAAGGTGGTAGGATCATGTTTGGTAATACGGGGGACTCCAACTCGCGACTTTCAGATATCGTTTAGAGCATCCTAACCACCTGGTAATGCCGAACAAATAAAAGGGATTGACAACAGTGAATGATATTCATAATGTGTTAGAACGATTAGTGATTCCGCAACATTATAAAATAAAAATAATGGATTTTTCACGATTATTGATTTTTCTAGGTTGAACAATTTATCTTAAGTTAAGTCAATATAATTATGATAGGTTTATATATCTGGCATTATTTTTTTTCGTGAACAGGACTTGATGCGACAAAGGGCTAACAACTTAAGTCAAAGACCAAAGGTTTCGAACACAACCTTCCTAACTTTGAACCACTTACCAAAGGTAGGGAAATCAACACCCACAACTTGCTTTTTATATAGATATGTATGAATAGCGTTTTTAACTATCAATGTTTTATAATAGTCTCACAGCTGAAACTTAAAAGTGTGGTCAGTGGCATATTGTAGGATTGGGCCTTGAACTTTTCAAACCATAGTAATTTACAACAACCATTCAACTGTATGTTTGTGCAGAGATCAGAAGTGCTAGTTAAAAAGTGATATTTGAGTAACAAATATTTCTAGAAGTGATTTTATTTGGATACTTATCAAAAGGTGCGATTTTATCCTTGTTATCATTTGACTTTAACACATGTACAGATGTGAAAAAGGACCTACTAAGATAGAGTGGAGCACGTTATTGTAATGAGGGTAACAATGTAAAATGAAGAATGTAGGCTATTTTATACATGTATATTTTCAGAAAAACAAACAGTATAAATTTTTATTTATATTGGATTAACATCACTAGCATCATGGCTAACAGCGACCCTGGGAAGTTAGTGTTTTTATGTTTATTTGTCAGAATTACGCTTCTCGTTGAAATGAACAATTTTTTTTGCGATGAAAGCAGTGTAAAACGTTTAATAACACTATTACAATCTTAGTTTAATTAATACTTGTTTTAGTTGAGTAACGCATAAGCATATAGATACATTAATTACACAAAACATATGCCTGGATACTAGAAAAGTCTCCATATTATATATTGCAGGAGGTATGAGTGTTTTATGAATCTTGCTAGTTTTACAAAAACACCTCTTTTCGAACGTATTTTTTAAGAATTCACATACATAACAGAAAAGGCCTTGTTCGGTGTATTTTTATATCTATATTCTCAAATGATCATTACTAGTAATTGAAATGTGATACAATTATGTCATAAGTAGTACAGAATAAGTTTAGCTTTTCTTCGCAAAGTTACACAGTGGCCTATCTACGATTTGTTCACCGTGATTAATCGATCCCTAGATTTCTAACTTACCACTTATCAAGGGACGTAGGAAAAATAGAATAAATCCATAAATGTAACTAGCTCAGGACTCAGATATGTTTACCCATTACAACAGTTCCATCTGTTTATGAACTTATAGATGTTGTACAGCTGAGATGTATACATTTTGCGAAATTAAAAGTTTGACCAACAAAGAGTTAAAAAAGTTCAGTCGAGGCACTCATATATAATTAAATATTTTTGTAAATTAATCAGAATTAAGAGAATTTATTGAAGAAATTCATGGCGTATTCATAAAAAAATTATTGATAAAAATCAGTTAGATCACCAACTTCTAATATATATCTATAAGCCAATGTGTTTTGGTAACACTACGTTTCAACAATGACTTGTATTTTATGTTGCTCGTCAACAAAAGTATAATCTAATATTGTTGTTAGTCTGTATACTGAAAGTCTAAAATGAAATCTATAGGCAACAAAACTGGAAACATATTTGTTGGTATCTTAATTTATAGTTCCCGTTAATTAAATAATTTTTGTTTGTTTTTATTAAAACGTTGGTGATATAACAGAAAATATCTTAATTCAGAAACGATCTAAGTTTAAAATTGAATCGGTATTTTTACTTTCGTGATAAGTTGTATGTATTTGGCTCTTTACTTTAGGCTTATTATGCTAACACTCACGACACTTACAAGGTTTCTCTCCCCCTTGTAATCTCTCATTAAAATCGTAATGGGGAAACAGTAATCGAACTATTCTATCTGATAAATTTAGTCTGGTTTTCATGACTCATGCTATTTCAAGAAATCGATTAAATAAAGCGTGATGTGACGTGACACGCACTAGCTTTTATATGGATTAGATTGCTTTGATTAGCTCTCTGTGTAGCTTTCCATGATAATATGATTTATTGGTTCCTAAAACCAACCAGCTACCTCTACATTGCCTAATATGATTTTAAAAACAATGATCCACCATTTACCATCTTATTCAAGTTGGAATATCAATCAGGGTAGCCTTTTTTAAGAGGAAGCATCTTGTTTTTATGTTTTTATCTTCAAAAAGCATATGACACCACATTGAGTTCAATATATTATAAGATCTACATTATTTTAAGTTACATTGCTATTTATTTATTTTTATTCACTTATCTTTAGTAGAGAGGCAAATTCTGGTCAAGATGGAATTATTATTATCACTACCCTACAGACAGAAATTACCCCATGCTATATTTTAAATATTACGGTTTTTTCAGAATTAAAACCAGTGCCTTGAAAGAAAACTTTCTTCATGAAGTTGTATTTTTAGATTTCTTGTTGGTCTTTGCGTATAAGACACGTATTTCAATAAATTGTATGTTTGAACAACTGCAAATTTCTGAGATCTAAATCCATTTGCATTAATTTCTGTTACCAATGGGGATTTGATATTCATCCTGAGCTTTCTAGAAGCTGCCTTATTTCATACAGTGAATCATAAAATCTCCTTAGGTCTTCTCTTTGAAAATACTCTGACTTTTGTTACACATAAAATAGCTTAAAGTGTAAAAGATAAAAAGTATTTTCCACATTTTTTCTTCAATCTCTTCAAGACAAGATGGATGTTCTATTCTCAAAATCTATTGTGCCTTTATCGAACTAAGATGAATTACGGTAATCTGGTATTTGTCTCATCTATGGACTCTACATTATAGATGTTGAACCTTCTCTGATTCATCAAGAAATTTGATTATGTACACAGACTCCTCTGAACTCTAAAATCAATACTTTGTGTATAGTACGCTACAAAGCGTCAATCATTGCTACAACATTCCACGTTCTTTTTGCCTCAGTGTGATATGATTTTTGTAAATAGAAGATCTGTTCTTTTTGTTTTGGCCTTTTGTAACAAGAAAAAGTTAAAAGACACTGTTAAATCCAATCATCATGACATTACACCCTGGATGATTTTCATCCACCATTATGGTCTTTTGTTGAGTTGGCTAAGGAAGTCAGACATTCCTGATATAAATTACTAAACTCTCTTTATATAAACCTCTTAAGCCATCTTTCCATACCAATGTTTACAGATGGCTCAAATTTGAGCAAATCAGTGCTTTGCCACAGTTTGCTGCAACTTTATTCTATCTTATAGGTTTGCATATACACTGCTGGCCAAAATCTTTAGGCCAATGAACATAAAGAAAAAAATATGCATTTTGCGTTGTTAGACTCAACCACTTATTTGAATAGAGCTTCGAAAGATGAAAACAAGAAAAGGGAAAATAAAAATAAAACCTTTTTAGTCTAACAACGTAAGATGCATATGTTTTCTTTATGTTCATTTGCCTTAAGATTTTGGCCAGCAGTGTACATACTTTCTGTTCGTTGCTGAGGTGAATGCAATTGCATTTGCCCTAAGCTATAAATGAACTCGGTAGTACACACCATCTACACGGTCTCTCTTAGTTCTATGAACGGGCTGGTATTTCGTAACGTTAGTTTTACATATTTCGAAATTATTCAATGATCTTCTATCATCAATCATAATCCAGTTTTTATCTGAACTGGTTTGCTAACACCTTGGTTAAATCAGCCTTTGCTGGTTACATCAAAGCTTTTACCTCTTTCTTATATATACATGAAATCTGACATAAGGCAAGATTTTATGCTAGTTTGTAGAAGCTTTGAACTGCAAACACCCGAACAACTTTTCCAAATAAAACTCACTACCACAAATTGGGTGTCTACTTTACCCAGTAATAATTTGAACAAAAAGGTAGCCTTTCAAAGTAAAAACCACATCGGCCAAAATTTTTTGCACATAGTTTTCTGTGCCAATTTAATGAATGACTTACTGAAATTTGAACAATTGACACACAATTCACAAATGCATAACTTTTACTTTTTCTCATGTCTACGATGTTTAGTGACATCGCTATGTTTATATATATTTTAAAATAATCTATTTACAATAGACAGTATTATGTCCAGACCGAAAATTGTTAAAGATTTTTGTTCCATGTGCCTTTTTTAGGTCTAATTTTCAATTATAGAAAAATCCCTGATATATATATATATATATTGTATTTTAATTTGTACATTTATTTTTTCTAACTTTTCAGTTTCTTTTACGTAAATGGCACAAAAACTTATTTAATCTTCGTATTATTTATTGCTTTTGGCAAAAAACAAAACATCATTCAACAACCAGTAAAAATGCATTTACTGAATTTTATGCCAATCTATATTGCGTAGTAATCACAGAAAAACAAAGTTATCCTTCTAGAAACCATGTTTGTCAAATTTGTATTTCAGATTGTTTTCTTTTGCAAGGCAATGATTCTCCAAAATCATTCTAGTTTCAGCCACCTGAAAAAACACTTAATAGCTTTTGGAACAGTGTGAATTTCACCTGAGTGAAAGTCACTTAACAAACTGCTACAATAGTGTTAGTTTCAACTGCATGAATTGATTTAAAAACTATTTGATCCATGTTACTTTTAGTCGCGTGAAACTGAATTAACAATTTTTAAAGATCATTAAAAAGCTACTACAATATTGTTAGTTTTAGTCGCGTAAACTTCTTTAACCAGTGTTTCATCTTTCATCAGTGTTAGCTTTAACCGCGTGAAACTCGCTTCATAACCCTTACGTTACTGTAAGTTTCAGGTGGATGAAACTCAATTAATAGTCCTATCAATGTCAGCTTTGAAACTCACATGACAATCGTTTAAGATCAATGGAGAGCAAAAAATAAATTATAGAAGAGCTCTGGCGCATACATATCCATTGTCTTTTTCAACGTCATTACCACTGTTCAAGATTGTCATTTACAAGATATGTCGTTTGAAGTCGAAGTCTAAAGTTAAGCTGAAACAAAATCCTTACAAACTGTGCTTAGTATAAGCTTACCTGATGAATTCTTTCTGGAAAAACAGGCAAAATCAATTGATCCAAGGTGCGCGCTCTTTATAAAGGTGAGTAAAACCAGGTGTCGTAATATTCACATCTATTGATTTTCGTAAAGATTTCTTTTAGTCTTGCTTAACACTAATGAATCAAATTAATGATTTTGGTTCTTCATTAAACCTATATTATGCAATTTATGTTTGATATATAACTGGTGAGGTGATGAGAAACACATTTATTGTTAAATTTAATTTAGAACTAAATGTCAAGTTGAAAAATGACTATATAATACAGAATAGTGAACTATTTTCCAGGTCACGCTTCACTCCTCAACTCAGTATTACTTTGGAATTACGCACAAAGCTAAACAATAGACTATGTGTACTCTGCCCACCATGGATATTGAAACCAGGTATCTAGCGGTGTGAGTCCGCAAACATGCTTTTATGCCAGTGGGGTAACTCAATGTGACAGGTGTAACTAATTTAATTAATTATTGAGCATTACTATTGCAATATTTGTGAGCTTTTATAGATGCAATTAATTTGATTAATTATTGAACATTACTATTAACAATTTGTAAGGCCATTACAAGTGTATGTTTGTTTGCTTTAGAATTAAGCACAAAGCTTCTCAACGGGCTATCTGTACTATGCCCACCAGGGTTAGCAAAACTCGTTTTTTAGTGATCTGAGTCCACAGACATACCGCTGTGTCCCTGGGGTGCCATTATAAATGTAACTAATCTAATTAATTATTTAACATTACTATTAAAACATTTCTAGGGCTATTACAGCTGTAACTTATTTAATTAATTATTAAGCATTACTATTAAGACATTTGTAGGGCTATTACAAGTGAAACTAATTTAATAATTATTGAACATTACCATCAAAACATTTGAAGTGCTTGTTCTAAGTTATTTTACGTTTATTTGTTCTTCGTTAGATTTCGCCCAAAACTACTGCCTCCCAGAGGCACAATGTTAAATCTGACTTATAAAACTGAAGTCCAGGTGTCGATATCCATGGTTATTTCAGCATAGATAGTCCATTATATAATTTTGTTATTGATAACAAATAAGCTAGTAAAGCTTTTCTTGGGCTTTCTGCGATAGTGTTCCCTGATGTTGAGGCAATAGTTAGATTAGAAGAAAGTCAACACCTCACGCCACCAACGCAGGCGATACTCTTGTCAAACTGGATAGTTGGATTTGACAGTCACTATTACAAGGCAAACACAGCCAGAAGTGTGCGATTTGTTTTAGTTGTTATTATTTCGTAGTAACTGGACGCGAACAAAGGAAAATGAGTAGACCAAGAGCGTTATAAGAGTAACACATAACTAGCAGCCCAAAAGTTGGTGGTTGATGTTGCGGACGAACTATGGTTCCACTGGTATTTTAGTCCAAAATTAAGAAGGGCTATGGACAAACAAATTGCTCTTTCATATGTTGCTTTGAAAACATTTTACGGAATGATCTGGTGAAAAAGTTTGACTTTCACTCTAACAGTAGAGAAAACTTTGATAAACATAACATAAAAAAAATATTTTGCACATTCTTGCACAACCGTTTTCTTCCAGTTGAAATCTCAAGCTAACTTATTTTTTTTATTTAGTCAAATCGTGGCCCAGCATGGCCAGATGGATTAAGGCTTTCGTCTCGTAAACTGAGGGTCGCGGGTTCTAATCCCGGTCGCACCAAACATGCTCGCCCTTTCAGCCGTGGGGACGTTATAAAGTTACGGTCAATCCCACTATTAGTTACTAAAAAAGTGACCCAAGAGCTGGCAGTGGGTGGTGATGACTAGCTTCCTTCCCTCTAGTCTTACACTGCTAAATTAGAGACAGCTAGCACAGATAGCCCTCGAGTAGCTTTGTGTGAAATTCAAAAAAGAAACAAACAAACAATTTAGTCAAATCTGTTAATATCTCGACCAATATATAGTTGAGCAAAAGACAACTGGAATTAGAAGCGTAATTGGTTTGTATGAATAGAATGTTTTCAAAATTGTTGACTTTCGAAAATATTTCTTATACGAAAATATCTGGCTTAGTGGTTAGGACCATCGACTTGCCTCCAGTGTATCACGGGAACGGTACCGTCGTCGAACATGCTCGCCTCTTCAGCCGTGGGGACAGTAAAATGTGAAGCTAATCCAAATATTTGATGGTAAAGAGTAGATCAAGAGTTGGTGGTTTGTTGTTTTCACTGTATAATATGTCTAACATGTGGTCTTAATAATAACAAAGTATGCTATATGTTACGTATTATAATTTATCTTGGACGAATCTCTGACTTCTTATGTTACACATGTTACGTATTACGAAACTTGAATTTGAATTTACAAGTTAGTTATGTGTTAATATTTGTTAACTTTATAATATTTGCCAACAAGACTGATATAGTTTTCTTTCTTAACACAAACATATTTTAATATACATAAAACAATACAATTTATAATAACGGTTATTACAAATAATGATACGTATACAAGAGTTTTACAAAGCCACAAGCAATATTCATTCTTCTATCTGGTCTGGTTTGTTTTGTTTTGAATTTCGGGCAAAGCTGCTCGAGGGCTATCTGCGCTAGCCGTCCCTAATTTAGTAGTGTAAGACTAAAGGAAAGGCAGCTAATCATCACCATCCACCGCCAACTCTTGAGCTACTCTTTTACCACTGAATAGTGGGATTGACCGTCACATTACAATGCCCCCACGGCTGGAAGGGCGAGCATGTTTGGTGCGACCGGGATTCGAACACACGACCCTAGGATTACGAGTCAAGCCGGGCCCTTAAAAGTTATATGTTTAGTCTTATTTATTTTTTATTTTCTTATAGCAAAGACACAATGGGCTATCCGCTGAGCCCACTGAGGGGAATCGAACCCCTGATTTTAGCGTTGTAAATCCGGAGACTTACTGCTGGACTAGCGGAGGGCGTATATCTGATCTGGAATTGAATATATTATTGACGGTCCAGATTCATTACGAGCGAATTAATTCTGAGTTGATTCACAGGTACACTTCAGCTGGCTAGAATGCTAATTAGCTCTTTTCTTTTCTGGTTTTACGAGGGTTTATAAGCTCACGTTTTGCCAAGAAAGTTATCTAATGTCTTCGTAAAAATCTAACGTCCGACGTTAACTCACTGAAGTTTGCAATTTTCGCAATCAATAAACATTCCTGGTCAAATATATACTTTTCCGATTAATAAGTGTTTACCACTATTACAGCTTTCGAGGCTTATAGTACGCTGAAACTGTAGTTGGCCAACAATATTTTGTCTCTCAGCGTCCTTCTATGGTCAATTTTTATATTCATTAGGCGATAATCTCGAAAATTCACTTGGCAACTAATCTTCAAAGATCCGCTAGTGCTTTCGTAAAACACGAATTGTTGATTCTCACACTAGAGAATCTTCTGCAAATTTAGAAGAATACACTTTTAACAATATACGTTACATGCATTAAACTGAAATAACGTTGATATTAAAATAAATGTATGATAGTAAATTCGTTACATATACCTATAAAGCACAAAATTCTGTCAATTTGACCATCTGTTTTCTAATTAATCTTTGTGGAATGATGGTTTGGAACAAGGGTTTTGTTAATGGTGGGAAATTATAGCCCCAAGCGTGGCTGTTATTGAATAATGTTTTATGTAAGGACATCGAGACATCTATGCATGCAATTAACGTTAGCTTACGTCACAGATAATAAATGTTTGAGTTTGTAAACCAAGAGTCATCATGTGGATGACATGAACCTTTTTTGTTATACCAGCTTCCTATCTTGACTTGTGATTTTAAAACTTCAGCCCATAAGACACTTCTGGAACCACTGACCGCCAATTAATTAATCATGTGAAAGACTGTGGAAGGAATGAAGAGTTTGGTGTTGAAAGCAGGTAACACAAAGCGCCTCAACCAACTTTCTGATGTATCTTTCTACAAAGTCATCCTCACCATTGTACAATGTGTACCATGTTTTAAATACCGATATACACAGAGTTAACTCTTAAAGCGTACACAAAACTTTGAGTGACGTAGTAATTAACACTTCACAAAGTTGTTATGTTATAAATAAGTTTTTTAAAGTTAAAATTTTTCTGCTTTTTATAATAGCATCTATCCTACATTTGTTTAAAGTTCATAACCAGGACATGTGAAGGTGCATCAATTTGTAAAATACCATTTGTTTTTAGAAGTAAATTAGGAACCGTAAGCAAGTTTGGTTTACGTGTTGTTGTTGAAGAAAAATATTGCAATATAGATTAAGCTGATATCTTGCTGCTGGAAATACATACTATATGATTGTTAAATAAGTTGGGTTAATATCTCGCCGTTGGAAACATATAGTAAATAGATGTTGAACAAATTGGGTTAATACATTTTAGGTAGAAATACTAGCATGTTATGAAGCGCCAGAGAGAGAAATATTAACACAAGAGAGATATTAATATAATTTTTACTTGGTAAATACCACGTTGACTGTTGTATGAACGTAGCGAAGATTACAACACAGAAAATGTAGTATTGCGTTAGGTTGAAATACATTACGATATTAAGTATCTAAAGTGGATGGAAAAAGTTTCTTTAGAAGTTGGTTTTTGTCGACTACAGAAGTGGTGCGAAAACTATAACTATAGAAACATGGAAATTATACTTGAAAATTCTCACTTAAAAACACTAAAACTGCTGGACGTATGTTACTATAATTAAATAATATAGTCACAGTAATTAAACAAAAAAGATAAACAGTATATACAGTTAAAAAGCTAGGACACACTATGAAAGCCTGTGTATTTTTGTAACATTTTTGGGTATATAGATATTTAATCTCAATTTTAACAATACTGAGAGATTATAGGAATATAACTAAACAATTAAAACTGAAAAAAAGGCTTTTTAAGATCTGCTGTAAATGTAATTCTACAAAAATGCATATTCTAACTGAGGAAACAATTAGGACACCCTACCCCCTAATAGCTAGTGTTACTCTATTTGGCTGAAATAACTACAGTGAGACGCTTCTTGTAGCCATCTGCCAGTCTCTGATATCGGTCTGAAGAAAGTTTGCCCCACTCCTCAATGCAGAATTCTGTCAGCTGTGAGATGTTTGAGGGGTTTCTTGCACGTACAGCCCGTTTTAAGTCACCCCACAGCATCTCAATGGGATTAAGATCTGGGCTTTGACTCGGCCATTCCGGGAATTTCCGTTTCTTAGTTTTCAGCAAGTCCTTAGTGGATTTACTGGTATATCTTGGATCATTGTCTTGTTGCAGGGTCCAGTTCCGCTTCAGCTTTAATTTTCTTACAGATGGACTCATGTTTTTCAAGCACCCTCTGATACACAGTAGAATTCATGGTGGATTCTATTATTGTGAGCTGTCCAGGTTCTGCTACAGCAAAGCAGCCCCAAACCATGACACTTCCACCTCCATGTTTCACAGTTGGTATGAGGTTTTTTCTTGGAATGCTGTATTTGGTTTACGCCCAACACATCCTCTGTTCTGGTATCCAAATAATTCAATTTTGGACTCATCTGTCCAGAGAATATTATTCCAGAAGTCCTGGTCTTTGTGTACATTCTCTCTGGCGAACTTCAGTCTGGCCTTGATGTTTCTCTTAGAGAGCAAAGGTTTTTCCTTGCACACTTCCCATGCAAGTTAAACTTGTGCAGTCTCTTTCTGATTGTAGAGGCAAGTACTTTCACATCAACAGTAGCCAGAGCCTGCTGTAGGTCCCGTGATGACATGTTAGAGTGCTTGGAGACCTCTTTTAGCATTTTGCGGTCTGCTCTGGGAATGACCTTGCTTGGACAACAAGAACTGGGCATGTTGGCAGTTGTTTTGAAAGCCCTCCACTTGTTGACTATTTTCCGGACAGTGGAATGTCTGATTTCAAAATCGTTTGAGATCTTTTTAAATCCCTTACCACACTCATAAGCTTCTGCAATTTTCTTTCCGATGGCCTCAGACAGCTTTTTTGTTCTCACCATGATGATCACTGTCACTTCAACAATCAGAAGCACACCAAACTAAATGTCTGAGGTTTAAATAGGCAAGCCTCATTCAAAATGCACCTGGTGTGATACACCTGTGTGTGATTTGAGCTATTTTAAGAGGGAATAAATGTGGGGTGTCCTAACTTTTTCCTCAGTTGAAATATGCATTTTTGTAGAATTACATTCACAGAAGAACTTGAAAAGTATTTTCTTCAGTTAAATTGTTAGTTATATTCCTGTAATCTCTCAGTGTTGTTAAAATCGAGATTAAATATCTATATCTATATATCCAAAAATGTTACAAAAATACACAGGCTTTCATAGGATGTCCTAACTTTTTCACATGACTGTATGCACAAATAGGTTAAACGGAGTGCGGAGAGCACGATACAACATGTTGAAAAAGAAGTGAAGCACAAAAGGAGTTTGCGCATCCCTGAAGCTCAGTAATCCAAAATTTTAAAAGTAGGAAGTTACACTAAACGGAATGATGAGTGAGGTATTTGCAATTTAATAAATTCAATATACTGAGTAAAAACAACTGAGCTTAGGTGTGTATGAAAAATCCATTGTAGAATAGAAAACAATATAGAAAACATTTATATACAGGAATACATCATACGTAAGTGAAGTGGTAATGTGTGTTAATACTCTTGTAATTAGTTTTAAAATAAAGTATTACGACAACATAACAACTACAAACGCTATAGCTCATAATTGTGACATTACCGTCCATCGAGTTAACCAAGTTATTTCGGTCTTGTTGGTTAACTCGATACCTGTAAGAGCTACCGACAGGTCCACGTGCTATTTACTTGTACTCTGTCAAAGGTTTTAATTTAGAAACACTATCTAATTAAAAAAATACAGCATCAGATTTCGTGCACGACACGAAACAAGTCCTAATAAGTGTAAACGAGTTTATTATTGCTAAAATTCATCGGCTGATGTGATTATATGACACACTTTTCCTGCTGCAAGCTTGACGTGACAACACTGAATGTTGTGTTATTCTTTTATTCATTGCCGCCGTAGTGACGTGAGGATGTTAATACATATCCTACTGTTGCTATAAACAAATTCTGATTTATTTTCCACAACACCATCACTAAATGTTACATCATCCCTTTACTTCTCATTAGGCCCGGCATGGCCAAGCGCGTAAGGCGCGCGACTCGCAATCCGCGGGTTCGCGCCCGAGTCGCGCTAAACATGCTCGCCCTCCCAGCCGTGGGGGCGTTATAAAGTGACGGTCAATCCCACTTTTCGTTGGTAAAAGAGTAGCCCAAGAGTTGGCGGTGGGTGGTGATGACTAGCTGCCTTCCCTCTAGTCTTACACTGCTAAATTAGGGACGGCTAGCACAGATAACCCTCGAGTAGCTTGGCGCGAAATTAAAAACAAACAAAATACTTCTCATTATAGCATTCCGAGGATGTTAACATGGCGCTGAAAAATGTTAATGTCCAAATAAAATGTAAAGTAATAGAACAAAAAACACACTTTTTAAGTTAACTATTTATTTTAGTAATACTATGATGCATCATATGCAACATTATATTAAAATTACGTGACATACACACACAAATAACACAACTTGCGTAACTGTTGTATAGGGAAATATATATAAAAAAGAAAATAATGAACAAGGATATTTCTCTGGCTTCCCGTTACTTGAAAAACACAGCCTTGCATCTCGTGATGTTTGTTAACCTGAAGATGACCTAAGAAGGTCGAGATATTGTTCTCTGCTTTATTAATTAAAGTGCTAATACCTGCCGTCCTGAAATCAGTCTTACATCTAACTTGAGGAACGTGGTGCCTAACTACATGTGAGTTAAGTCCAGATTATGATCCTGAATGTCAACTCTTACATTTCATACATTATACATTGAAGTTACTAACACACCATCTAAACATTTCTTTCTTCATTAAGATTCACATTGCTATGGTTTTTAGGTCAATGACCAATCTACAAGTAGTCTGTTAACTTGACGCGTATATTTATATATAATGCAATCATGTGCACTTCTCACACCCGTATGAGGTCGACCTTATCATGAATGAACAAAATAATTCAGCAAATTTCTATAAACCTAAAAAATCATAAACATAAAATTTTCAAATTGTTACTTTTTTTCTCTACGTTTGTTAACACACCAGGATTTCATGCACCAGAAGTCTGGGATGACGGTAACAAAGACGTGTTTAGAACACCAAATGTGAGATCCAAAATATTACAAACAGTCTTTCAAATATTTCATAAATGCACATAGTTATTTCAAGTACTCATAGTAATATAAACTCTAATTTCTCACACCTGTTCACTTAGCTGTGGTTTCGCTAGATAGTAGATAGGGACAGTGTGATTCTCATTAATCCATTCATGTGCGTCACTAATTAGATGATGAGGCATTTGCCTATCGATAAGTCAAATTACCCAATTTTTTTGTCAGGATCGACGATACCAACAGATGTTTTCTACATGAATAGATTAAGAAAGCCATGGTTACTCCAACTGCTTACCTGCGCTTGGTTGAATTTCTTCACTTTGACATTCAGAGCACTGAGCAGAACTCACATTGCGTCAGCACCGTCCAACGGTGATTGTAGATTAGAAATTCTTACACCGCTTGATTTAGTACACATAGTAAAATAATCTTTAGATTTTCTAGATTAGAAATTCATACACCACTTGATTTAGTACCCATAGTAATATAAATTTTAAATTTTTTTTTAGATGGCAATTTCTTACACCATTTGATTTACTTCAAATCTTTGTAAAGGAGAAACAATAAGAAAAACTTATAATCAGAAAATACAAACACTGGGTTACTTCATCTATATAATTAAGCAATGTAAAACATACTTTTCATTTCCATCTCACAGGATTACGAGTAAAAATAATTCTGAAGAGACGAGTAACGTCCCTCTGAAACACGTTTGTCAAAATATAACATTTAACCTTATGATAAACCTAATAATATTTTGTGATCAAATTACATACATCAGATTAAAAAACAATATAGCTATATATTATACTGTATTAATTAGGGCAGTTTGTCGCATAATTAACGGGGTAACACATGAGTGTTTCAAAGACGGGCATTTTCTTTTTGGTGTAACTGAATTCATGTCACCCACGTGATATACAGGCCATCCCATAAGTAATATCCGAAAATTTAATACAGAAAGTGCAACATCATTTCTGTCTTTGTAGAAAGCTTTAATGACTAAAACATGTAGTAGGACGTGTATAAAAATGTTCAGACAAATAAATAAATCTAATCCAACTCCACTTTTTCAGATCATTAATTAAATAAATCCTAAAAATCGAACACTACTTAACGGATGCCCTGATAATTTCTTCGGTTCTTGGCCCTTATAACTAGTTTTTTGAAAAGCTCTTTTGTACTAATGGCAAGGAAAATTCCGTTAGATTTTCACATAGTAGAAAGATATGCGAACAACACGTGTCAGACACCGTCTCACGGAAATATCCACTTTATCATACTGAACACAGATGATAAGTACGGTTTTTTATAAATTACGTTTAAGTAATATGCGTAAGAGACCAACAATTCTCGAATAAATGGTTATGGTGTTATGGTGCGGAGTCTCTCAGTGAAAGAAAATGTCGAAGATGATTTCAGTAGTTCAGATCAGGTGGCTACAGTTTAAGTGATACGCTACGTTCAGGTCGTCCTGTTGAGTTTAATGATGACTTGCTGATGGCTGCTCTTGATAAAGGTTGTGCCGTAACACTTGAAGAACTAGCACAGAAGCTTAATTCAATCCATTCAACAGTTTCACCGTCTACTGCAACAGCTTGGAAAGGTGTCCAAACTTAGAAAATGGGTCCCCCTTGGTTTGACAGAAGCCAACCTTTGAGCAAGAGTGGATATTTGCACTTTTCTGCACTCTCGTGAACCTAACTCACTTTTTTGAACAAGTTAGTAACTGGAGATGAAAAACTGATATATTATAAAAATGTTAAGCGCCGCAGACAATGGCTCAGTGCAGGTAAACTGGCTAAAGCACAGCCCAAAATGGACTTCCACCTTAGGAAATTCTTGTTAAGTGTTTGGTGGGATATTGTTGGTGTGATACACTTTGAGTTGCTGCCACTCAACGTAACGATTACATCAGACTTCTATTGTCAACAGTTAGAGCGCTTGAATGTTGAACTGAAAGAAAAGAGTCCTGTTTTGATCAGTCGTAAAGGTATCGTGTTACACCAGGATGAAGTGTGGTTCCATACAGCAAAGATTGAAGAGCTAGACTGGGAAAAACTTCCACATCATCCTTATTCTCCAGATTTTGCCCCATCTAATTATCATCTATTCTGAAGTTTGCAAAACTATCTTGATGGAAAAGAGCTTGGAACACATGAAGATGTCAAAACTACCCTTTCTACATTCTTTTCCTCTAAACCCCGAGAATTTTATAGAAGTGGCATTCAAAAGCTCTAGAATCGTTGGCAGGAAGAACTTAATAATAATGGAACATATTTTTATTGATTGATTAAATAACATTAAAAGCGTTTAAAATTCTTTCTCTTTTTTTTAACCTAAAAATCGAACATTACTTGACGCATGACCTGATAGTTTCTTCGGTTCGTGGCCCTTATAACTAGTTTTTTGAAAAACTCTTTTGTTCTAATGGCAAGGAAAATTCCGTTCGCTTTTTTCCATAGTAGATAGATATGCGAACTACTCGTGTCAGGCACCGTCTCACGGAAATATCCACTTTATCATACTGAACACAGATGATAAGTACGGTTTTTTATAAATTACGTTTAAGTAATATGCGTAAGAGACCAACAATTCTCGAATAAATGGTTTATTCTTATGCGATATTAAGCGTTTATAAAGTGTGTGTTACAGTTTGTTGTGAGGTAACCGGTCATTATGTTAATATACTATACTTTAGTGATTGTAAAATCGATCTTGGAACAGAGGGATGAATTTTGAATATTTTACAGGTCAGGAACAATTACCCAGGTATCATTATGTGTAATCGAACATTCTATTTATGTATATAAGTAACCAATAGACCTGAACAAGTGAAAAGCTTAAAGGCTCAAACAGAAAATTATACACTTTCTCCATGTATGGTTACTTGAATAAATTGTTTGTTTTTTGTTAAACTGGCATAAAATTCACTACTCAATACAATTGACGAAACTAAATGTAGAAAATTAGTAAACAAACTCTAATTAATTTTAAATTAGAATTAGAGAAGTATTAAAACATTAGAAGAACCATTTTATCTAGTTCTAAAGCTTTAGTAACAGTATTCTAATTGTTAGCATCAGAATAAATTTATAATTAAACGTAAAATAATTGCAGCGTATTATTAGTGTAACATATTTCAGAATTTTACTACAAATAACACATTTACAGAAGCGCTGTAACTATGTAGTCGTTGAAACGTTGAGAGTAGCATTCCATTTAATAGTAAAATACTAGCATATGTACTTTAATTGTAAAGCATTTGTAGAAGTACTCTAGCTATAAAATATTTCTAGTAACATTATACAAATAATGAAATATTTGTAGAATAAATTTTAATGTCATCTTTATTTGTAGCAAGCGTAGCAGCATTCTGAGTGAAACATGGACAGCAACAGTTCACGAAGCCTAACTTGCAAATATCATTTTATTTCAAAGCGGATGGAAAAATAGTAAATTTAATAAATTAATTTAAAGAAATTTATTGACTTAAATTATTTTTCATATGATATAATAATTCTTATCTCGTTATACTTAATTTTCTCTTCTAGTAATTAAAGTAGTCATCCGAGTAAAATTTATGTTTTTTGCAAAAACATTATAGTCACACTGAAATTTAGCCGCATGGTTTGTTTGGTTTGGTTCGTTTTTAATGTTGCGCAAAGCTACACGATGGCTATCTATACTAGCCACCCTTAATTTTTGCAGTGTAAGACGAGAGAGAAGACAACTAGTCATCACCACCCATCGCCAACTCTTAGACTACTCTTTTACCAACGAACAGTGGGATTGGCCGTAACATTATTTAGCCCCCACAACTGAAAGGGTGAACATGTTTGGTGTGACGGGGATTCGAACCTACGATCCTCAGATTACGAGTCGAGTGCCTTAACCACCTGGCCATGTCGGGCCTAGCCGCAAGGTATCTGTTAGAATAAGCACTTTCTTTTGTGAGGATATCTCGATTGAAATAAGTAATGTGATAAGAAGGAATCTGAGTTTTATTATGGTTAAATTCGATAACAAATAAATTGGCGAATTTGGATTTGAATTGAAATTCATTAACTCATTTTTTTATATTTGTGAAAAAGGTGCAATCGATCATACTAATAACAAAATTATGTTAACTAACTTAGAACTACCATAAAATCTGTTATTTTTAGTAGTGCTGAACTAAAGCTATAATGAAGGTCTGAATTTGAATTTAAACTGCAAGCATAATCTTAAATATGATATAATAGTATAAATATGTTTTAATGTTTGATGATATTGAAATAATTTTGAAATAGAATAACACGATTAATAGTAAATCAATCACTGCTGAAAATCACAAAAAGTAGAAGGACATTAACTTCATCACTCTGCGTTCATCGTATTCAACTCTGAAAAAATAAAAAATTGTGTTCGTTGTTTTCAACAGACACCGACCATTTTTGTCAAGTTACTGGAAAATAAACTTCTGCATATGTTTGTAAACCTTCATCAAAATTCGATGATTTTTTTCTGAGCTATAGAGCAAAACTAATGTACAAAATTGGTCCTCGTGTCAACAAATAGGAAATTTTTGAATTTTTCATGAATTTGTTGGGATCTTTATCCTATGAGAACTAGTCAAATCTAAATTTGATTACAATCGATTTCATTCAAATCCATTCAGTCGTTCCGAGAAATCTTATTGGCAAACGAACATACATACATGGTGTGGGATATAACTTCCCTCATATTCAGTAGAGGAGATAAAAAAAACACTGACTTATTTAATACTGAGTTACAGAAGAAAGCTGAGATATAATCATAACTGAATGAGGTATTTTGAAAACATTGCTAGTATATCCTGAGTAGTAAATTGTATTTTAGTCAACGTTGGATTTTATTTTATCAGCTGACCAAAAATATGTTTTAGTATTTAAGACTAGAAAATGTATATATAATCATATATATATATAATCCTTAGCATACACAAACATTATTGGATAAAAGCATTAATTCTAATTTTACTATTCTACTGTAATCCATTAAAAATAACGACATTAATCGATCTTCAACGTACACGGTTAGTTATTTGTGTTGCTCATAATTAACAGATATTCATGGACTAATAACATGGGAAATAACATATGAATGTTTCTAACACATATCATTCAATCCAAAAACGTAGAAAAAAAATCACATTTATTCAGTATCTCCAAATATCTCAGGTGCCAAATTCACAACAGATAATTTTTGTCTGATCACTTCACGACTGGATTTAATTTTTAAATTTGGAATAAAAATATCATTATTCCTAATTTCCATACGCAGCAGAACATCAAACCTAATACAGTAATTATCACTTATACCTATGTTTTCCCCAGTTGCAACCCTCTGAACCATTTATGTATTAGAAGGTGGCAATAAAATCAGAAATATTTTTTCTACTAGGTTCCTTGACCAATTAATGAAAAAAGCCATCTTTAATAATTTCCACTAGCCTTTCTCCCTCATGATCTGATTCTAGAACTTCCCAATAGATGTGTTTGAAATTAAAATAGCCCACAATTATAACTTCATTAACAGATGAAATCTTAAACTCACTGTAACGTTTCTCACTAATTTCTTCAGTTTCATCTGATAGTCCGTTACAAATTCCTCATACGAACTCTTTTTCCATTGATATCCACCAACAGAAACCCAAATTGATTCAGTATCCTTACTGTTATCCTTAATATTCTCAACGTCAACAGGATGTAACTTACATTTTACATACAGAGCAAACTCTTACTTCTTTCTTTACTACCCTCCCAGCCGTGGGGGCGTATAATGTGACGGTCAATCCCACTATTCGTTGGTAAAAGAGTAGCCCAAGAGTTGGCGGTGGGTGGTGATGACTAGCTGCCTTCCCTCTAGTCTTACACTGCTAAATTAGGGACGGCTAGCACAGATAGCCCTCGAGTACCTTGTGCGAAATTCCAAAACAGACAAACAAAAAATTCTTTACTACTCTGTCCCACCAAAATATGCTAGCCCTTTAACTTAATTTTTTAGTTATCCATTTCGTGTTTAGTTAATCAGATTATCTTTAAGGGTTCATCGGTCTTCGGTTTTCCTTTATTGTTAGGTGAGCAGTTTTGTATATGTATATTTTTTCTAGGCTTTTGCATATATTCTCAAACATTTATCCGATATTTAGATCATCTGAGGTTATATTTTTTAATCGCATACTCCATTATGTTTTCTCTCTTTAGACACATTAGAACCTAAGTCGAATTTATATTTATTCAGTAATTTTGTTCTCAGAGTTACTTAACCCTTTTCAGTTGACGTTTTTACCTTTAAGTTTTGATCATATAATATATAAACTGTCTGTCTGGAAAATAGTATTATAATTACTACAGTCCTCCAATTGTACAGCTGCAAGTCTTCAGATTTACAACGCTACAATCAGGGGCCCCATTCCCCCTTGATGTACACAGCAGATAGCCAGATGTAGCTTTGCTATACGAAAACACAAGTAATTACTCTCAGGTCCTTCTTCGTAGTTGCAGTAACATTTATGTGAACACACAGGTTTTTCTCCATATTCGTTGTTGCTAATGTTTTACACATGGCGAACTGTGTATTCACATTTTCATTAGCTTTACTTACTTCTCGAGAGCATTACATATAAATATCTGATTAGTGCTTTGCTTAGTAGTTAAAGTTTAGTGTCGACTTTTTAACCCAATGCATAGTGAGTGGCCTTATTAAGTGCATATATTTCTAATGTACCTATTAAATGATAAAAGGTACTTAGGTCTATCTTTATCATGTATGCAAAAGCGATCTAATTTGCATAGTAGGTGATTTTTATGTCACCTTTGAGCGAAATGATTTTGCAAATTATGTAGGAGTCTATACAAAAACAAAATATTAATATATAAACATATTAGCATACCTTAAAGTTTGACACCATATGACGACATCTATTGGAATGAAACAGAGGCTTAAGTTTTAGAATATTCGTTACATCTCTTTTGTTCATGAGAAACGAATATAAATAATAATAGGACATATAGAAATGCTGTCACTTCAATTTGAAAATAATTCTAAGAAATAATCATCTGTTTAAGACGTTATTAATTTGGCATATGTTAAGAAATTTATTTTGTTACATCGGTATTATCGATACTCTATTGACGCTGCACAATTCATTATTATGTTAATACAATAACTAAATTTGATAATTCAACTCATACACGAAGTGGTTCAAAATCCAAAGTGGATAAATAAATATACTTGTTAATTTGTACTTTTTTAAAGTTTATTTTAAAACTAAATTACAGCCCAGCATGGCCAAGTGAATAGGACGTAATTTGGGATTTCGGGTCCGAATACCCGTTACATCAAATATACTCACCCTTTCAAACGTGGTGGCGTTATATATGATGGCCAATCTCATTATTCGTTAGTAAAAGAAAAGCCCAAGAGTTGTTGGTGATTAGTGACGACTAGCTGTCTTCCCTCTAGTCTTTCCTTGCTAAATTAGAAACGGCTAACAGAGATAACCCTCGTGTGGCTTTGTGTAAAATTTAGAATAAACCCAAAAGAAATTCACAGTTTAATTCACTTCATGATTTTCCGGAATATTAATGCTTAATTAATTATTATATTATTGTTTAGTTCAGACTGTTTTATAAACTATATAACAAACTTTGTGAAGCTAAACGGATGAAAAAACAAACTAAACCTCATTTCATGATTACCTAAAACAATGAAAGTTAGAATACCATATTGTTCAATGCTCGCAAACACCATCCTAGGTTCTTATTATTTTTCTTGTCTTTGTTGGATTATATTACATTATAATCAAATACTAGGATTATTGTTTATTTCCACGATGGGTCAACGCTAATTTATATGCTAAAATGGAGGGTTTGATTCCTGGTGGTGACCAGATTGCACACAATATATCGTGTAGTTTTGTATTGAAATAAACAAAAACTCTATTTATTTTTATCTTTAAGTAAAATTCTTTAACCGATAAGTTTAATACCGTCATCAAGATACCGTTATATTTAAAATATTTACCAAGTAAATATTCATCAGTAAAGATGTAGTGAGACTAAAGAGCTTCCATGTTTAACCAAAAAAAAAAAAACAATTGTAAGTAAACCTTGACATTCACTTTGAGACAAGTGGGTGAGAAGGTTAAGTTCATTTGGTCTTTTAGAAATTATAGAGTTTACTTTATATCTAATATTTCCAGACTATTCAATGATTATATATATTCTCAAAACCAAGTAACTTTTGCAGTTTTTCATGAAATTATGGAAACAAGTCTACAACGAAAAAGTTGAGTCAATTTTCTTCGACTTCCAGCTTCTAAAATGTTTTTTTAGGTCGTGATTTTACGGAACACTTCTATATCTTCTATTTATAAACCATAGAAATCTTCACATGTGAACACTCTGTGACTGTATTTCTTAATTTTGTAATTGAGTGTCACATTAAAACGCCCTCATGGCTGAAAGAGCAAGCATGTTTGGGGCGACTGGGATTCGAACCCATAACCCCCAGATAACGAGTTGAACGCCTCAACCCACCTGGCCGTGCCGGGCCAGAAAATTTAATAAATGTGTTTTGTGAATGTTTAAGAGATACAGAATTATCAAGTTAATGCTTGGAACCTGTCTATACCAACATTTCATTTGTGTTTCTTACCTTAATCACTTAACAATTTAAGTTATCAATTATTAATGGAAACTCTTCCAGTAAAGGATGAGGCTATAGTTGTTCTTTTTCATTAAAATTTTCGAAGATAGCTTGATGATTGAGAAATAAATACATAAAAAAATTAAAGAGACAGTGAAATAGTGTGCGAAAAATCGAATTGGAAAGTATTGTTGTTGCTGTAATCCAATTTTGAATGAAAATTTGTTTTATAGTTTTGATTCTTAAACTGCCAATGTAAATTTATAGTCTAGCTACAGCTACATAGATTTAGCGTAACAGAAAATTCCAAAACTTCTCAGATCGATGAAACGCAATAAAACTCAATGCGTATTCAGATGTTTCGAATATTTATAGAAGTTTAATTAGAATTTGAAATTAGAAAGATGATTTACAAAGCGTCATCTAGTAGTTAGTTGGTAACAAACAAAATTATTAGATACAATCAACCAAATTTTCAAATAAATTCTAGATTTACGATATATCATATTACTTTTAGAAGGTAACATCCAAATGAGATGCAACAAATGCCTGTATAACGCTGTAATGTGTAACGTATCCAGAACCAGACGGATATTTTTCCAGATTACTTTGCATACTGTTCACTGGGATATATGGACGACATTTTTTACTGTCTTTTGCATTCATGGATTCTTGTATGATAAGATGTGGAAAATTAATCAGTGCAGCTGGGATACAGGCTTTTAGTAGAACTCCTTCTGAGTGGCCTTGGTACTACAAGTTGGCCCTTCGTAGGTAAGAAAAAAGGTTTTGTGAGATTCTAAAAGCAAATAAAGGCAATGTTATAATTATAATGAACGTAAATAAATACATTTATTTCAGTCTCAACCACTGAAGCTTGCAAGATAGCTTTAGAACTTTATAGCCAAGATCCCAATCCATTGATACACATCCCCAGCAACGAATTAGCAACCCTTATAGAATTTACTACCACCAAAACTAACTTTATGTTCAATAACCAAAACTACCTACAAATAAATGGCCCAAGTATGGGGAATCCCATGACACCAATTTTAGCCAACATACTTACGAGACAGATTAAATCTCAAGCGATCAATTCAGCCTTGCAGCCACCACTATACTGGTTCAGGTATCTTAACGATACAATTACTGTATTCGCATCTACAGAACACTTATTTAGGTTTTTTAACCCCGTTAACTCTATACACCTCAACATTAAGTTCACTTGTGAACAGGAAAACTAACCAAATAGAATTTCTCAACCTCAAGATAACAAGAACCGATACACAATTCCAAACAGAAATCCACAGAAAAATCACCCGTACTGGATTATACATTCCCTGGGACTCAGCACATAAAACAAAACAAAAACTCACCATATTAAGAAACCAAATAAACATAGCCACAAAACTATGCTAACCCAATAAATTAACGATGAAATCAAAAAAAGGAAAAAAGACTTCGTGAACATCAACAAATTTCCTAAAAAAAACGTGGAAAAAATTATACGCACACACCTAGACCAACAACAAACAAACGAAAATAAATCCCAAGACAACAAACTACAAAACCTTAAACTGCTGCATACTATAGGTTCCCGACACCAGCGAGAAAATAACGAACATTTGGAAAAACTTATAACAAAACATAACATTCCAGTTAACCCAAAAACAGATAAAAAACTGAATTCCATACTATGTAAAAACTACACTGACAAGCACAACACCAACATCAATGCAATGATTACCACGACTTCTGTATTAGAGAAACAAGCAGAAAAATGGAAACCAGATTCAAAGAACACAAAAAGAAAACACCTTCACACATTTTTGAACACTGCAAGTCAAATAAACACAACATAACCACAGAAAACACTCAGATACTAAGTAGGGAAACAAATATAAACAAATGCAAAATCAAAGAAGCTCTAATTATACAACAGCTAAAACCGAAATTAAACCAATATAAAGGAACACCTTCATAACTATACTAATTAATGACCTAACATTCAACTGTAACACCCCCTACAATCACGTACCCGTTTATTCACTCGTCCCTTAGACATGTGCTAGACAACGATCAATTGTAAACTCTCTTTGTTGACATGAAAATGACGTTGGAAGGTAGAAACGTTATTCTCTGCTTTATTAGTAAAAATATTAGTATCCAGTACCTTGAAACGCTATATGAATAAGTTGATCCTTTCTTTGTACCCTGAAACATTGTCTCGATATGTTAATATTTTATATATATTCTGTAAAATTGTATATGCAGGTTTCTTCTTTATATATATGCTTCTAACCGCTATTTATATGTATATATTAATCTTTTGTATGTACTCTTCAAACATCGTTTAAATATTTTATTCGTTTATATGTACATGATATATATATATATATAATCACACAAATTCTGTAACACTGTATAAATATGCTAATTATTTTTATATGAGTTCAAACGTTCTCTAATTATCATACATACCCTTAAACACTGTCTATCTTTTGTATATACACTGAAACGCTTTTAAATGTGCTAATCTTTTATATGTACACTGATGTAAAGATTTCCAGTACTAAATTATTAGTTGATTAGTACAATTTTGACAAATTAATCATAAAAATGATACAATAATTAAAACTTAATCAATCAAATATTTTCAATACTATAGAATATTATTTATTTAACATGATCACAAAATACCTTTTCATCCTGCACACAAAATATGTCTAGGCTTATGTCGACCTAAGAAGGGCAATATAATGCAATAAATAAAACTTATACTTCATACAACAAAATCTTTAATAAAAAACTTTTATTGTGTAGTAATTAAAACTTTTAATAGTTTGTGACAAAATATTTTATACATGTTACACAATATTCCACATGTCAAAACTGTTATTTTAAAGATTGTCTGTAGGATTTTTCACAAGTTTTCAACGTCTCAATTTGTTTATGTTAAAGTATTATCTTCAGTAAAAATAGCAAACGAGTGACTTACTACTTATCTATCCATTGTCTATATTGTCATTGATCACTTCCAAATACACACAAATGTTATGAAATAATACATAACGTCTTACAATGTTTCACAAATCATACATAATAAATAACTGCCCGATAACTAAATATAATAAATGAATGATTTACTGATTACTATTATTTAGAATAATTCTTTCTTCTTGTCTGACATTGAGGCACTAATAGGATATCATAAACATGCAATCTTGACACAGATGTTTAAGAATTACAAAGGCCAAACGAAAACTAACAAACTGATGTCTGTTTATCATTGCTTCATACGTAAGAAGAATGGACTTGACAGTGCATTGGACATATTGATGTTATCAACCCTTAACAGACAAAATTAACTCTTTCAACATTAAGAATGATCAAAAGGCAGTTCTGACTTAACCATGTAATTTGTACTACATTGCAATGTAGTGTAAACTAAAACATTAGATATGAGGCTAGTGACAGAGAAAATCATATGTCCAGAATGAACAAATATATTTTTCAATACTACACTGTTAGTGTTTAAAGTTTTGATAACAATTCAGTGTTTGTAAGAAAAAAAAGTTACTATCATCATTTTATAAAAATAACCTCTAATTAATATTCACTTTACACAAGTAACCAAATTTTTCTTTATTTTAGAAATTATACAAAATGTTTGAAAATACACCATTAATGCACTTTACTTACAGTTTAAAATTGACTTTCAATAAACAAATGAAGACTTGTAAAATGCCACACATACTCAGACATTAGGGAATATTTAAACATTTACTCACATGATGGTTTAAATAAAAGAAACCAAGCTGACATAAACTAGTTGGAAACACTAAAACAGTAACAAGTATTTCAATCATTTATATTAAATGGACAATAACCTAGAAATTCAGTATGGTATCTGTCAAGTTTCTTATGACAAAATATAATACATACCTATTCTTTCACTTTTTATAAATCCAGTATGTTTATACTCCAAATAAGATGTTACTTCATCATACTAAGTTTTGATCGAGGTCTCACATATCTGTCACTTAAATATAACATGCAAAGTTAGATACATCGTCGTAACTTCTATAAGGTGAATTAATTTAAGTGCATAAAGAAATATTGGTAAGGCCATCTTACAGTTTTTTATCTGAGAACATAATATTTTGAAATACGTATGGATTAAATTAGTTTTCATACAAGTTAGTGTAAAATCGTTATTATACTTTCGTTGCTACTTAGTAATGTCAATCCACTTAGAATAAAATGGAATTTGAATTCAACTTCACGAGTGGCGCTGATTATCATAGTAAGTACCATGTTTTTGAAACAGTGAATGTATATATTCAGACATAATGCTGCACAGAATAGAATATCAACAGTCCTCGACCCCACTCTAATTCCTACCTTCTTCTACTTTATTCTCTGAAACTTTACAATTCACTCTCACATAACCAGTGAACACTTCTATCTCCTTCAGTATTAAGCTTAACAAACAGGATATTCACATAAACTTCCCACTGGTTTACAACAATACAATAACGGACTGAAAATACTTTAATTTAATCTGAGACCATGATAATGTTTTTATATTTACAAAAGTGAAATACATATGGATTAAATTAACTTTCATATCAGTCAGTATATGATCATTGTTACATTTCTGTTTTTATCAGAAAACTTTGTAAAATATGTCTGCTTAAAATAGAATAAAAGTTCTATTCTATTTTAACATGTGAGAATTGCAATATATTTATGGAAAAGATTTATTACTTATAATACTGTGTTGGACAAATAACCACAAGTTCAAACTGTATTAGTCGGCTTAAAACAAAAGATCGATTCTGTTTCTGTACACTAACTATTATATCATGTTTTGAAATATTGTCACTATACATAAGACGAATATTTTAGATCATTGACATGGGTCAGTTTGACTTATCTAGCAGTAGTAGACATTATGTCAGTTCATTTCAGTACTTAGGTTATTTTAACTCAAAGACAGGACAATAGTTTTGTTTGTATAAACATTTCCATTGAGATTTATTAGATTAACAATCAATATCATAACAATTACATCCAGAACATGCTATCTGTCTAAATTTATCTTCAGGAACACCGTGTTAACATTCTTTTTTTATTCAAAAATCTATTTCTTATGTATTATCTTAGAAACTTCTCAGTCTTTGTCAACATCTAAAAACACGAATCATAATCTCGATGTAGTCACCGTTGTTCTAACGACTATCAAAAGGATTTTTGACAAATCTGTTTTTTTTTTTTTGCTTTGTCAAGAAATTTAGACAAAAATTATATTTTTGCACTTTTTCATTCCTTTAGTAGCTCAATTTTATACAGTTAAAAAGAGTAAATGAATGGCTTACTTGTTATTCATTCATTTTCTGTTAAAAGTTCAGAAAATATTGAAACTAGTTCATAGACACGATTACAAACTGTCCCAACGATGATCGTTTGGTCACACTTGTACAATGAGCGGAGGATGATGAAACCATCATCAATGGAAAGAGGAGGCTGTCATTATTCTTTAACCAATCAGCTTACTAATAGAAAAACTAAGCATTTTCTATATATTATTCCCTTTAAGGCATACCATACAAATAAAATTCACAAAACGTTACAATCATCTCTTTGTGTCATTACTATTGAAAATTCATAAATAAGAATAAAATTCAAAGTTCTGTTTTCTCAAACAGTCAAGTATATTCGTAAAAGAACATTTAGTTGTAAATCACTTAATTATTCTTTAATTAGTTCACATATTTGACAAACATACTAAAACCTTTGTGAACAGAACTTCGAGATACACTAACATGTTTTTTAAGAAATCTCCTTAGTTTTATAAAATAGTGACATACACCTCAATGTAATAATATCTGCCATATATACTTGTTCAATAGATATCACAAATGAAACACAAGGGAAAAGTAATAAAACTTTATTTTAGAAACTACACAAAACATTTGAAAACTAAACTGCCTGTCTTCCATTGTGCTGACCTACAAATACCACTACCCTACAGCTTAAAATAGATGTAAGTATTATTTGTTTGTCATCAAGCAGCTAGTCATCATCACCCACCGCCAATTCTTGGGCTACTCTTTTACCAACGAACAGTGAGATTGACCGTCACATTATAACGCACCCACGGTTGAAATGGCGAGCATATTTAGTGTGACAGGGATTCGAACCCGCGACCCTCGGATTACAAGTCGAACGTCTTAACCCACCTGTCCATGCAGGGCTAGATGAAAGTAAAGTATCACATATACATGTGTTCAATGTCTATCATTACAGAATAAACTGTGTAACTAAAATAATTTGTATGTCTAATACACCTTATCCCCCCAAGTGGCACAACGGTATGTCCGTTGACTTACAACTTTATGCCCGGGTTTCGGTACCGTGGTGAGCAGATCACAGAAAGCCATTTATGTACCTTTGCGCTTCATTACAAACAAACAATCACCAATACACATTAATTATGACAACGGTTATGTATTAAAGTAAACTAATATATTCTTACACTTTATATAGTATTACAGATAGCTAAATGTGTATTCACAATACTTAATGGCTCAATAGGAAACTGTTGTTTACCTCTAGGTTAATACTTTTTGTGTTTGATCTAGAACTCACATATTTTTTGTTTAACTACAGCACAAAAGTTATATAGATGTTCCACTTTCTTGAAGGTGTAGTCATTTAAGCAATGATAGAAATATCAGTATTGTCTATCTTACAGTTTGGACAATTTTCATCTGAGGATCAAAGTCATCTGAAAATAGTTATCTGAGATTTTTAAAAAAATATAAAGTGACTAATTGAAAAAGATGTGTGTGCTTTTCTTATAGTAAGGCCACATCGGGCTATCTGCTAAACCGACCGAGAGAAATAGATCCCCTGATTTTAAAGTTGTAAATCCGTCGACACTTCTACTCTAGTTTTGTAATAACTGATATCTCTTGACAGTAAAATGGTATATGTATTGTCGCTACAGCGTTATTTTTACTGGTGAAAATAAAAGTTTGGGACTGAGTGTTTGATGACATTCACGAGGTCTCAAGCTGGCTAAAAATAACAGACGAATGCCGAGATAGTCGCAGTTTCCTCCATGTACAAACCTACAAGGAACTTATATTTAGTCTAAATATACGAAGGCTTCGTTAAGTCCAGCATACAAGTCTTTTAGGACAATTTAATGGTAAAAAATGTAATTAATTTAATGATAAGCATTATTTTATGATAAATTAATTAAAATGTATTAATGAATGAGCATTAATTGTCTTTTTAATTACTATTTAATTATAATTCATTTAATGAATTACTTACGAATTATTTAACTAATGAAATGTTGTTAGTCGTCCATTTTATGACCAATTAATTATAAATTACTTAATTAGCTGCCAAATTAATGAATAATTATGTTCATGTTAAAACGTGTGTTGTATAAGTCATGGTTGCCTAGAAACACTTTCTCCACTTTATGTCACTGTCACATAATAATCTATCATAGAAGTCTTTGAGGCGGCCTAACAAAGGTTCCTATCGACACCCCCTGATGGCTGGAAAAAATTGGAATTACGACTTCGTAATCTAAATTTGTTGATCCTTTACAGATTCCTTGAAACAATTTTTTATTATGTTTTCTCTTATATGTGCCTTCAAAAGTTTTCTAAATATACTAATGTAACTTAAAACGCTGTGTATATGTTAATTTCTGTGTACCCTGAAACGCTAATCAAGTATATTTATTCTTTATTCTCTAAATATTTTATTCGCTTATATATATGTTAAAACGTTGTCTATATATATAGTAATCATTTATATATATTATAAAACATTGTCTAAGTAAATTATTTCTTTTTTTATCTACCTTCAAACACTCTCTTCATATTTTAATGATTTATATGCACTTTCAAACATTCTCTTAATATGTTATTTCTTTATATGTAACTTGAAACGCTGTCTATATGCACCCTGGAGCACTGTGTAAATGCGTTCGTTAATCCAGTATATGTATTTTGAAACGATAAATAAATATGTTAATCTTTTCCTTTGTATTTATCTTGTAACACTGCTTGTATTTGTTAATCTTTGGTATATACCTTGAAACGCTTTCTCAATGCGTTAACCTTTTAACACACTCTGAAACAATGTATAAATAAGTTATTTCTTTATGTTTACCTTGACATGATCTCTGTATATATCTCTTTCTTTCATGTGCACCCTGAAACGCCGTGTGAACGTTTTAATCATTCCTACGTATGTTGAAACACTGCACACATGTTAATTCATGGTTTTCAAACCATAGTTCCGCGAGGAAATTTTAGAATGTTAATATATTTTCCTAAAACTACAAAATTGAATCAGAATACGTTGTACAAAAAAGGTAGAAAGTAAAATATATCTTTAATATGACACGTTTGTTGCGTATTGGACCTTTTAATATTTTATTCTCCCTAATGTCAGACGATTTTATTTAGCTTAGGGGAAGTTCAATGGTAAAAGTGTTATATAATCTCAATTAACTTTGACAGTGGCACCACTTGTTGCTAGTAGATATGGCACCATCTCAAGATCGCATGCGTCACTGGAGATGCTAGGTAGCCAAGTAATTTTCGTAGGAAACATCGGTCAACCCTGAGTAGTGATACCAACTGTCATTTTAAAGCCATATATGGATTAACGGCTAAATCTGGAACGAAATGAAACATGACCAAAATGTCCAAATTTGAAACATTGTGATGCAATTAGGTGCAGTATCATTCGTTTCATTTTCAAAGTTTATTTATACGAGATATAAATATATTTATGACACTTATATTTAGTAAAGATTCGTTTTAGTTTAATTAGACAAACTTGATACCAATGAGTTCTATGACGTCATACGCTCGCATCACGTCATGTTTCATTTTGTTTCATTTCATTCGAGATTTAGACGCCCGCCAGGTCTGGCTTAATATTTTGTTATTTGACTTAAATATTTCTGTTAAAAAACTATTGTTTATTGTTGTTTTTGAATTTCGCGCAAAGCTACTCGAGGGCTATCTGCGCTAGCCGTCTCTAATTTAGCAATGTAAGACCAGAGGGAAGGCAGCTAGTCATCACAACCACCGCCAACTCTTGAGCTACTTTTTTACCAACGAATAGTGGGATTGACCGTCACAATATAGCACCCTCACGGCCGGGAAGGCGAGCGTGTGTGATGCGACTGAGATTCAAACCCGCGACCCTCGGATTACGAGTCGAACGCCTTAACACGCTTGGCCATGCTGTTAAAATATATAAAAAAAATAAAAATAATAGGTCACTCTTTTTCTTTAGGAAAATATATTATTCTAGCGGCATAGCTTTTTTTTCCCCCAAATCTTTATTTCTGACTTTGTTATGTCAACACTGATCTTAAACATGATGATAAAACTCAAGTGTTTGAACGAGTTTTCATTAAGAAGCTATTTTGTGTTCGTGAAAATACTTTTGAAGTGCCAAAAATATAATAATACGTTTTTTACACAAATTAATATTTAGTTGTCACCCTTATCATGGATAAGTGGCTGAATATCAGTAATAAATATGATACGAGTAGAAATCTTCCTATCTCTAGACCTAATACGAATTCATCGCTGTTATCGTCGTGTGCAAGCACTTCAAAGTCGGATGATGCAAGAAATACCGATACAAAATTGTCCCTTTCTGACAATTCGGTTTCTCGAAGAATCAATGATATGTCAGCAAATTGCTTAACGGAGTTAATAAGGCGAGTAAAACGAGTCCAACTTTTTCGCTTCAGATGGATCAATCAACAGATGTCGCAGGTTACGCGATGTTGCTTGTGTTTGTTCGCTATATTCACGAAGTTAGTTTTGAAGACGCCATGCTAATTTGCAAACCTTTGCCTACTCAAACAACAGCCGAAAAAATATTTAAATATATCGATTTATTTATGGAAAAACATGAGCTCCAATGGCAGATTTTTTCAAGTATTTGCACTAATGGGACTGCAGCTAGATTGGAAAATTTTCAGGTATAACGGCACACACAAGAAAGAAAAACCCGGACATCGAGAGTACCCACTGCTGTCTTCATCGTCATGCACTTGCAATGAAACGAATGCCTGAGGACTTAAAAGAGGTAATGGGTGATGTCATAAAAATAGTTCATTTTATAAATTCAAGACTACTCAATGCGAGGATCTTCAGTTTACTCTGTGAGGATATATGAAGTTTGAATAAACATTTGCTGCTTCATACTGAAGTCCGATGGCTACCTCGGTGAAAAATGCTTGCTCGGTTTTACGAACTGCGTGAGGAGATAGGTATCTTTTTATCAGAATGCCATTTTGAACTTGCATATAAATTAAGAGATAAATGTTGGATACAGAAAGTGGTTTACCTTTCGGACGTATTTGCCCATCTAACCAGGGTAACATACTTTAAAGCTCAGAGTAAAATAGAAGTACTCAACGTAAGCTAAAACTTTGGGGTGACTGTGTAGTTATGGAAGAACTAGATTGCTTCGAAAATCTTAGTGGGTTTTATTTATAAATGAAATTTCCTTAAGTGAATATGCAGAAGTTTCAGTCTTGCATCACATATATGATTTGTGTACAGCTAATGGGGAGTACTTCTCCCTCCTCATTCAAAAACATTATTGTGGATTTAAAATTCCTTTGTTGACTCTGCAAATACCAACAATTTGCCCTTGAAAGAGAATTGTTTGTTTTGTTTGTTTTTTTAATTTCGCACAAAGCTACTCGAGGGCTATCTGCTCTAGCCGTCCCTAATTTAGCAGTGTAAGACTAGAGGGAAGGCAACTAGTCATCACCACCCACCGCCAACTCTTGGGCTACTCTTTTACTAAAGAATAGTGGGATTGACCGTAACATTATAACGCCCCTAAGGCTGAAAGTCGAGCATGTTTGGCGCGACGGGGATGCGAACCTGCGACCCTAGATTACGAGTCGCACGCCTTAACACGCTTGGCCATGCCGGGCCTTGAAAATAACAGCTTATAGAAATTTCTTCTGATTACACTCTAAAAACAAAATTTCAGCAGGAAGACATCACACAGTTTTGGATTTAAATGGCCATTAAATACCCTGAAATAAGTAACAGACCTATGAAATTTGTGATGCGTTTTCCAGCAACATATCTTTGTGAGCAAACATTTTCACTGTAATCAGCTATAAAGACCAAATTTAGAAACAGGCTACATATTGAAGATGATTTGCGCTTACAGGTAACAACCATAACTCCAAATATTGAACTATTTTGTGGACAAAAGCAATACCATCCGAGCTACTAATAAATAAATAAGTACGCTGTATTTTTACTGATATAAATTTTACAATTAGATATTCTTGAACAAGTCACTAGAAGTTAAAATTGTTTAAACATTAATATCTTTAATAAATTTATATTCTTAAAGCTTGAAGCAAACTTTATCTGGTGCTAGTGACCGATTGTTTCTATTTTTAGTGTATTTTTTATTAAAGCTCCAGAATTTTTTTCTTTCTGATGTAAAGCTCCACAGGCCTGAAAAGTTTTGGAACCCCTGTTTTAATCATTTATATGTACCCTGAAGCGCTGTCTAAATGTGTTAGTTCATTATATGTACTTTGAAACGTTGTCTATACATGTTAGACATTTACATTACTAAAACATTATCTAAATATATTTTTCCTTTACATGTATCTTTAAGCGCTGTCTCGATATCTTAACCGTTTATATTTATATTAAAATGTCCAATGTAGTAACTATCTGTACTTATTCTGAAAGGCTGAGTGTGTTTCCCTTATTTATTCTGTGAAACATTGTATTCATGAATTATCTCACTGTGAACATTAAGATTTATTTTGTTTGTAAGCAAATCTGAATTTGAAATCTCTACACTAAAATACTGTTAGATCCAGTCTTTACATGTATCTTTAAGCGCTGTCTCGATATCCCATCCTTTAGTTCTTAACAGATGATTCGAAACAAAAGAAAGTCCCCTACGGATCTGCCAAGTTAAGTTAATGTAACCATTATGCATTTAGTTGATCTATTTCTAATGATTTGCACGTGCAGTGTATTGAAATAAATGCAACAGAAGGAATTTTATAATGAATAGATATGTGGTAACAAGTGAAATCCTGTGTACAAAAATCTATATTTTCCGTTGATAAGTTTCATTCAAGTTACGTAAGTATGAAAACTGTTCAGTTACTGTTTTCTTAACGTGTCATTTCTTTGCTAAGTTCCTCGGTTTTAACAGTTTTTGCCTAATTCGTTTTTGTTTAAATATTTTCGTAATAACAACAGAGTTCATTGTTTAAATTTTCCAAAGTATTATAAATGATGCAAAACAATCATCTCAAAATCTCTTTTTTGGAGTTCCATTTGAAGCTCTGGGGATGAAAATTACTCCAAACTAAAACTGATTTAACTCTAATAAAAGGTTTTAGAGTCATAGTAGAGAAACTCTCAATTAAACACAAATTCTAGCTATTGAATTACTTCAGTAATTATAGAAGGTTTGTGTGTGTGTTTCCTTATAGCAAAAACACAGGGGGCTATCTACTGAGTCCACTAAGGGGAATCGAAACCCAGATTTTAGTGTTATAAGTCCGAAGACTTACCGCTGTACCAGCGGAGGACAGAGGGGTTGAAGAGAGTAAAGAAAGCTAAGAAAATATGCAGTGTATGAATGGACAAGATTCGAATACAACAGATATGAACCCATATTGAATTACAGACATGACCAAGTACAATATGTGAAATCAGACAGACAACAAATATCTTGGTGTGTTTTTTTCGTGCAGTTAAATACAACATTTAATATATAATTTTATGCCACATACTCTAGAAGTTTACATGATATTTTATGGGACATGTTCTGGATGTTAAAGTGTCTGGCTGCATATCAGGAGATCCAAGAATTTCGTGTCGATGCGTCTCAGCACTCTTATTGATGCCCAGTTCTGTTCCAATCGTTAAATGATTTTAAACCCCTTTTGTAATATAAAAGATTATTTGTTTGTTTTGAACTCTGCGCAAAATTACAGGAGGTTTATCTGCATTAGTTGTCCCTAATTTAGCAGTGAAAAGCAGTTAATCGTCATCACACACTGCCAACTTTTGGGCTCCTATTTTTACCAATAAATAGTGGAAGTAACTATAACATTATAACGCCCCTACGGCTGAAAAAGTAAGCACGTTTGATGTGACAGGGAATCGAACTCGCAACCCTGAGATTACGACTCGAGTGCCCTAACCACATGGCCACACGAGGCTAGATATTAAGTAGCCTTCTAATGTTTATAATTAATATCTATATACATTTGAACCTTCTTTTACAAAGATATACGCGTGTATATATTTAAAGATATTCATTAACAATCACACATAAGTAGGTCTTTACTAGTTCTCGGCTGACAAAAGAATGTAAAACATACTCACCTACACGAAATGTTAAGATTGTTTTATACTTTCATAATATTTAAGCCTACAGAGATGCATAACACGTTAGTATAATATTTATTAACAAAAGAGTATTTTAACATTCAAACATGTTTGTAAAACGTTACCAGTTTTCTGCTGGCATTAGAACACTGAAACATATACTAAAGCTTAAAAATAGATTATATTTATACAGCCAAAAGAATATTAAAACTACAAACATACATGAAACGTTTATATTATCTTCAAATGACATAAGAGTATCTAAATATTTCTGCTGAATTTTCTCGTATATTTAGTGTGACGCTTATTCAGTAATAATGCTTTTCGGTTCAAAGATCGCTAAACACTGACATTAAATTATAACAACTGCAAATCGTAGTATCTGTGAATGATCGCCTGTCTCACGTTTACGGCGTCGCTTTCTGTGATGCATTTGAGGCAAAGCTCAACATTCTTTGTGTAGATGACGGGAGAATGGGCATTAATAATGTTAATGCTAAATTTTGTTTCTTAAGATAGCTGTTCTACAATAAATTGTTAGAAATTAATCACTCTGCCATTCATATCTCCAAGTGTGATGAAACTTAAAAAAGTATAGATTTACTGTATATTAAGTTTGTTTTGCGGTTATTAGTGTGGCTGAAATGTTCAACAATTAATTTTCGGGGCGATGTAAGTAGCTTAGAATTGTGGCTTTAACTGAGAGTATAACATAATTAACCGTTTTAATGTCTATGAATTAATTCAACTTGATAGATTAACCTAAACATTTTCTGTCGCTGAGGAAGAATAGTTTTGCTTGTAAGATCGTCAATCATAACTGATATACACTTGTTTATCTTTTTTTTCGAGTTTTTAACAAACCATTTTCCTTCAAGGACTACATGCTTGCCCTGTCAGCCGTGGGGGCGTTATAATGTGACGGTAAATTTCACTATTCGTTGGTAAAAGAGTAGCCCCATAGTTGGCGGTGGGTGGTGATGACTAGCTGCCTTCCCTTTAGTCTTACACTGCTAAATTAGAGACGGCTAGCACAGATAGCCCTCGAGTAGCTTTGTGCGAAATTCCAAAACAAACAAACAAACAAACAAGGACTACAACTTTAAATTGTAATTTTTTTGTGATTCCAGTGAACTTTCCAAACATTAAATTTTATATGCCAGAACAATAATGATACAATATCATATTATTAATTGAAAGTAGCGTTATTATCAGATTACTGATAAAAAGTAATGTCATTAAAAGACATTTATAGAAAGTAACCTCATTATCGAGTTACTGATTAAAAGTAATGTCACTAACAAGTTATTCATAGAAAGTAACTCACAAACGAAGTATCGATAGAAAGTAACGTTACTATCAATTTTTTGAAAGAAAGTAACATTATTACCAGATTATTGATAGAAAGTAAAGTCACCATCAAATTATTGAAAGAAAATAATGTCACTTACAGATTACTGAAAGAAAGTAACGCCACTACAGATTATTGATAGAAAGTAACGTCACGCGTACAATGGAAACTATACTTCAGGGCTGTTTTCAAGATCGTCAAATAAAGCATGACTAAAAGTTATGGCATGGACTATAACGACGTGATAAGACTCCAAAATCATTTTAATATATCGTACCAAGCTCTCTGTCATTTGTTGTATAGTTTGAAATAAATTCGTTTGAAACCTACTTTTTTTTTAAGTTCAGAATCTTTTTGCTTAAACTGATTACATAATCTTCTATTATTTTAAAAACTAATTCAACACTAAAATTATATATGGAATATGTTTATAAGCCTATCATGTTTTCTTTAATATCCGTCTAAGTTTCCAGTAAGATATAAACAGTTTTTAACCAGATTGCTGTTGTAGCTTCTTCAGTGCAAAGTTACACGTTAAGTTGTGTGCACTCTGTCCACCAAGTGTTATAAAACAACAACTGTTTTTTCGGAATTAAGCACAAAGTTACACAAGGGGCTACCTGTGCCCTATCCACCACTATTATTGAAACCCGGTTTCTAGGATTGTAAGATATATCACTGTGCTACCAGGAATGTGCGTTAACAATCTTAAATTTTATAAATCTACAGATTTACAGCTGAGCCAGAAAACTCCAGCTTGTAACGCATTTAAAAATCCTTTAAATTATAAAATTAATAGAATTTTTACAATGAAATGTATTTTCTACCAGTTCATAACATACTTCAAGATTCATTAATTAAAAAAAAATTGATCGAAATGTTAAAACACTTTATAAGCCGTTTTGCATAATTTGCCACATACTCTGAAATGTATCTTTTGAATATCAATGGAACATTCTAATAAGATAAGGAACATTTTGTATATGCTTTAAATTCTATCGTTTAAAATATAACAGAACTTTTCATTAAGGCAAAGAATGCTTAGTAATAGCTTCTCATATCTTTTGAGACACTTTGTCTTAATTAACGCGCCCCGGTAGTACAGCGGTATGTCTCCGGATTTACAACGCTAAAATTAGGGGTTTGATTCCTCTTGGTGGGCTGAGCAGATAGCCCTATGTGGCTTTGCTATAAGAAAAACACACACACTCTTAATTAATAAAACGTTTCGATAAGATACAAAATCTGCTATACGAGTTTATTGTGCATTTTGAGATATATTCTTAAGAAAACTATTTGAAATTTACAATAAAACAATATTTCACCCTTTTTTAAATTAATAGAAATTTATTTATATATATATGTGTATAGAGAGGAATATTTTGTACGAACTGTGTTTGCTTCTAAAGCTAATTGATTTTGGACTATCAACCACAGAAAATTAATCTGATAGGCAGTACCCTCCGCCAGCTTTTGGATTACTCTTTACCAACGAGTAGTAAGATTCACTGTCATATTATTATGCCTGAGGCATGTTCAACATCGAATTTCTAACCTGTGATCTTCAGCTTGCAATTCGAGCAGTTCAACCAATAGGCCGTGCCAGCTTCATTCTTTTAAGATATATCGAATTTTACCATGAGATAAGGAATGTGTTTTTCTAGTTTGTTTACACTTTAGCATCCTTTCTATTGAAAATCAACTAGATTTCAAGTAAAGTAATAAATGTTTGTACAAATAAAACACATACTTTGACCGCTATATTTTGAAAATGAATTGAATGACACACGTTTATAATAATTTATTATATATTTTGTTATCCAATCGTTTGCAAATGAATGGAATTTTTAATTGATAAAAAGGCCATTTAATTCCAACAAGACATGATCTATTTATTCGAAAATTAATTATTTTTTTAATTATGCAAGAAACATTTTGAACTCAATTTTCATGTTTTGTGACCTGTTTTGTTCTAAATTGATCGACCTGTTCAATAATATAATAAATATTTGTATCAGCTTACCATATGCTTTTAAATATTTTACAATCAATCAAAATTTTTCTTAAATCAAGAATAGTTTTTTACGTTTTTAAACCAATTGGATTTTTCATTAAGTGTACGTAGCTTTCTGTATTATCTTGTTATATGCTTCGAGATTCATTCTTTTAAAAATTAATCGAAGTAGCTGGAAAATTAACATTTTATTCTGTACAGTAACTCTTCAGGCCATGATAATTTAAAGTAAATATTTTAAAGGATACATAAATCACTAGTTCAAGTGAATACAAGTAAAGAAATGCTGTTTGAAAGTTTGTGAGCTGTATTTGAAAAGTTACCGTTTAATAAATTTTACTTTCCTGAATGGTCAAAGTCATCTTTGTCACCGATAAAATAACGTAGAAGGAAGTTTCTATTTTCATTTTAATAATTTGTTTCTAGACACATAGTCCCCCGAATTTACCGACTTAAAACGGTAAAATCCCTATTTCAAGTCCCCGGAGTGGATAGAGCACAGATAGCCCATTGTGTAACTTCGCGATAAACCAACAACACATAGCTATAACACCTGAACTAAGAACTCTGTGGTCTTAACAATGATAGTTATATTTCTTGAAACACAGTAGAGTTTTCTTCATGACATATTTTTCACTCTACTTTTACAGTTGTCCTAATACCTAAAGAAACCAATCCTCTGCAGCATGTTTACTCGAACGATGCTCTAAACAATCTAATATTAAAACTGGCGCAAGGAGTGTAGTCACAAATTTATTACTAATCATATGGATTTACCTTCGAATTATTATCCCGATTTTAAAGTTTATTTGTTAAAGGAAGTACTTTGTTGACTACCAACAGAAAATTACGGTTTTCTGAAATAAACAGCTTGATTGGTGTTTTAGAGACCAAAAGTAAACATGATACAAGAAGAGTCATCAGAAGGTGAGGAGTGAAGTGTTGTTAGATATTAGATCAATGAGTCTAATGCAACTTGTAATAACAGTCTGTGCTTTACTTAGTTTTATGACTACATGTAATGTGATATGGCAGTAAAGTACTTTGAACGTAGGTTAGAGCTATTTACAAAATAGCATACATGATTGAAAATGATGAGGCGTCTACACCAGCGTAATTCTTTTTACAATTTGTTTCTTCAAAAACGACCTCTGACTACAGAATAGTTATAACTTATTTAGAATATTGTCAATTTTTAAGTATTAACTTTTTTTGCAACCCCATAATAGAAATAAAAGCATGAACGCAGAATGTTACTGCTCAACGATTTATCAGTCGCTACGTCATTTGTTATTATGACAGTTCATCGTTAAATTATATTATATACGCTGGTTTTATTATAGAATATATTTGCAAAAATTGGGCGCGTTAACACGTTAACGCTACTTTCACAACTCCATTTTCATTATTACGTTATTAGCAGAAAAGGTAACAACTGCTACATTCGTAAACTCGTTTGTAAAGGATGCATTATCAAAATTGTTTTCCCGGATTTTCTATAAATGCACTGTTTGCTCTGTATAGAAAAGTAAACCAAACTTATTGTTTTTCAACAAAATAATTATTTTCCGAGTTGTTGGTAACATTGACCGATCGCACAGTTCGCTTGACTTCAGGGAGAATGGTGACGTAACGAACGTAATTTAAAGAAAATGACAAATTAAATCGTGCAACAGAAAGTCACATGATTTGAATAATGAAATATAAATTTGTAAACTTATAGGAAGACTGTCATTTTATTACTCCGAGCTATCATTAATTCCAACGGTCCTACCGCTCCGGGAAAAGTTAGCGATTTCATTTTGATCCATTGATGACGAGAAAACAATAACTGTATTACCGATAAGGCTACATGGTGTCTGCACATTCGAGAGAGATTGTTAGAGTAATGGGCTAGAGAGAACCATTTGTATAGGAAAATTAATTAATCTGTTTCAGGGCGTTTTCCTGGTTGGTAGTCGCTCCAGGCAAAACGTTGAGAAGAAGAAGAATTGTTATGAACGTATTGTTTGAATATATTGGAGCTTTAAGTTTAAAATATCTGTCGTTCAGTGTTTTAGGAAACAGTTAATTATAATGCATAGTTACTCTTCCTTCTGGTCATTTATAAGTATATGAATTTACTAACAAGAAATGCTCATTTTTTTAACTAATCGATATGGCCCTTTACAAGTTATATTTATATTGTATAAGCTGAAGAATGCTTGTAACTAAGTTATTTGAAGTAAAGGTGGATTTGTGATCGATGCCTAAAGCAGTCGTATATTAAAACAAAGATAATGTTTAAAGTATACAAGAACGAAGTTCATGATCGTTTTCCTTCACAAGTGAAAGAAAGAGAAAAAAAAACAGAAAAAAAAGTTGTGTGGGTCGTTGAACTGATCAATTCTTTAAAGCAACTCATCAGAAGTGAATCAAATGTTAAGACGGACGTAAATAAACTCCTTAAAGGTAATTTTATACACATTTCTTTTCAGTCTATGCTATATAGGTCATTTAATATTATCTATACATATACTGAAATTATGGCTTCACGTTTTTCATATAGTTTTCTGTAATTATTAAGAAGACATTTAAAACTATACCTTTACAGTGGTTCAGCGGTATGTCTGCGGACATAGAACAATAGAAACTGGGTATTGATATCCGTTGTAGGTAGAGCACAGATAGCCCATCGTGTAGCTTTGCACTTAATTTCAAATAAATAATATAAAACGAATTACATTACCATATATGAATAGCTAATTGTACTCTCTAAGAATAACATCACAAGCCATGTTTTGCTCATATATCCTCCAGTGTGCTCACGTGATCACACATTTATTCCAGATACTTCCTGCAAAGTCAATCTTAGGCCAATCTTAGATCGCACGTCTTGACCAAGTTTTCCACAGATCCTCCATTGTATTGATACATGAATATCGACTTTAAAGAGTACCTTTAAATATAATATAAGAGGCACTAAAGGCTAGTATAACCGCACCGAGGAATATTACTAGTATGTGGTCGAATAGGATTTCTCTTCCTCCAGCCTTATTCTACCGCCATTTCCATAAAACGTCGTTAATTTAGAAATTTTGCTGGGATCTTACGAACATTTGACATCTAAGCCTTTCTCAACTTCTTTTTCTTGTTGATCTCGTGAAAGCTATTAGAAAATACATCTAGTTCAGTTTCAATGGCATTTTGCGTCGAAGGGTTCTCTATCGTTACTGAAGCCTTTGTTTTGCTGATGAGAGTACTATTCAGCGATAGTATGAATAGATATTATTCATGCATTGAATAACATTGCATCACCCCATCATTCATGTGGGGTTCTACATCATTTAAAAATGTTGTTTTGCAAATAATATTTGACAGTAATGTTTGTGGCATAATCTTCCAGCCATAAACTTAACGTTACAGCATTGTACTGTCAAGCGGTTTGTAATTTATCGAGAACCGTATGTGTAGATACTAAACTTTCCATGTGTGGTATTGTGGTTTGCACTTGTTGCGAATACCAGTAGCTTATTATATATATATATATATATATAGTGATTTTATAAAGAATAAATCAACCCCATGTTATTAGTAATATGAGAGTATCTTGAATTTATTTTTTTTGTATTATTAGTAGCTCAGTAATAATATAAACACAAAAACATGTAATGTACTATCTGTGCTGTGTCCACTGTGGGTTTCGAATATTTATTTTTAGTGTTTAACAATAAACAAACGAACGTATATTAAAAAAGATAATATTTTTAACCACATGAGAGTCTTTATAGGAATATATGAACGCATTGAACATTGAACTGTTTTAATAAAGTTATTGTTAGCGTTGAACAGGTTCTTGTATCCCTTCACTTAAAGTGTACAACATTTTAAAGAAATGTATATCTCTTGATATAATGTATTCATTATGAAGCTAAGTTTTTACATTTGAAATACATTCACAGTCTTTTCTACCCGAAAAGCTCATTAATACATTAATAGCAGTGATGAAGCTGCGCCGTATTTTTTACACCTTATATATATATATAAAGCTTTATTAATTACACACCTATTGACCTTAGCTAAAATTTCTAAATGATATGAAAGCATATTCACATCAGATTCGTCGAATTAAGGCAGTTCTCCAATGCCGTTTACCTTGTTATCGTCTCCAAATTTGAATATTTAATTAAGTGATCATAGTGCCATCTTGCGGATGATATTTTATCCTTTAAGCTCAAAGATGTCATAACCGATACTACAATAGTTTATATACTGCTATCGGTGTTATTGCTTCAAATATGGCCTGCTTCTTTTAGAATTATTCGAAAACGAGCTATTTGCGCATAAATGAACCTAATTTTTAACTTTCAATACCACCCACGCCTTTAAATCACATCAACTTTGTGTACGAGTATTTCATCAAAATATTTCTTCTAAGATTGCTTTTAAACATTTAATAACGGAGACACTCAATATAACGTTTTATAAGTTGTAATTAATCATTGTTAAGACATTTACAAGTGTGTTAATTTCACATTAGTAAATATTTGGGACATAGAAATTATTAATTTTTGTACTTAGCTATTTCGGTAAATATTATTTATATTGTATTATATTGCCTTATTTCTAGGAGTGTCGATAATTTTTTTTATATCTTGATCAATATTACAATTTATTGTACCATACACAAATAAATAAATCTAGCTTACTAAGTCTAGAGGCACCATATGATTTAAATAATGAAAAAAAAAGTCAAAACATAGCCACGCTGGACGCCATGGAAGATTATTTTTAAACCACTCTTAGTAGAATCAGTTTTTATCGCTAAATATATGTTTTTTCAGGTTATATTCAATGCATTATAAGATACTGTTATCTAATGTATCAAACACATTAATGAGATCTTAACATACAAATCGCTGCTTTTTTGTAATTGAATTATGTATTGTGAAATAACAATAATTACTTGAATTATGATACATAGCCAGTCACTGTTGTTGTTTTTATTCATTTCAGTTATAATAGGTCTATATTTTGAGCTATCATCTCATCTCTCATTTGACCTAAGACTGGTATTTATAGTTTTTCAGATATTTCATCTAATTTAAACGCAATACTTAACAATTTCAGTTAGATACATACGATGTTCCAATGCATTGTTTTAATTCCTTTATCTATATTATCTGGTCAGGTGGTAAGAGCGCTTGAATCGTAATCTGAGGGTCGCGGTTTCGAATCCCCATCACACTAAATATACTACCTCTTTCAGCCGTGAGGAGTTAAAGTGACGGTCAATCCTAATATTCGTTAGTAAAAGAGTAGCCCAACAGTCAGCAATGTGTGATGATGACAAGTTAACTTCCTTCTAATCTTATACTGCTAAATTAGAGACGGCTAGCGCACATGGAACTCGTGTAGCTTTGCACGAAATTCCAAACAAACTAATATCTATTATCTCCAATTGAGATATTATTAATTAAGTTGATAACACTTTAGATTTATTGGACAGCAACAGGTGGAAAACATATTAACTGGTTAAGAGATAGAAAATTATAAGAACGTGACAGGAAATTAAATGTAAGAAATGTAAAAGAGGAGTTAAAAGAAATAGACACAGTATTAAAATAATTAAAATTAAAAAATACCTGATTGAACACAATATCGATTAAATCATCAATGGCATTACTAAATCAAATTTCAAGGTTTATTTGGCCATTTAAACATTAGCCAGTCGAGAAATCAACGAACTATGATGAGAAAGTTCCATGGAATCAATCCAGGTTCCGGGTGAACACGTTGAATAGTAGACAACAAACTATCTATCTTGCTGCCCATGTAAAAGAATCAACTTTCACAGCTTTATATGATCCTCCAGCTGAAAGCCGTAACTGCTTTATGCTACAAGTATGAAGTAGCACACTAGAAGGAAGTATCCAAAACAAAGTTAGAGAGCAGGATACAAAAGAGAGAAGAGACCTTAGCCGAATTTACAGAATATTTTTGAATGCTTGCCTAGTTATTTTACCATGATGTTTCTCTTGAAATGATGTATTCGTTGGTATGTACGATTTTAAAGAAAGCTCTCCAGCTGACAATAGAACTTTAGATTTCTAGAAAGAGTATTTAAGGAACCATCAAGAAGATACAGAATATCACATCGTGTAGCAATGAAACATCAGTTCTCTGTAAGAATATTCTAGAAGAACTAAGAATAATTTTTCATACAGCTAGTTACTAAGAAAAGAGGAAATAAACCACAAGCAAATATGTATTCAAGTGTAACTTGGAAAGACATAAATGTAAGAAACTATAGATTCAAATCTATATGATGTAAGAACTCTTCCCAAAGGACATTAGAAAGAGGGAACTATTATAATATGTGGAAAACATGGCCATTGCAGCTGAGAATATAAATTGAGGATATGCGTCTTGGAGACTAATTAAATAAAATAAAAGAACAACGAACTAACCAGATATAAAAACATCTCTATTGATAGAGCAAAGTTCAGATGGATGAATTATAAAAGAAGTTTGTTATATGAGGGAAATCACCCATGAGACCAAAGGCTTAGTGATGGAAAAACCTTGTTGTGTACTGATTGACACTGATTTGATTTGTTAATAAAAGGTAATAAATTGGTATGAGACATGAAGAAAGAAGAGGAATTGGTGTAAACAACAGAAGAACATAAAGTTCCAACAAAGGGAAAATTGAAATCACTATAGAAAGCTTTTCTTACCTCTGATGTTTAAGTATTTGACATTGAAGAAGAGTGAATCTTGAGAATTGAGTTGATACAGAGACCTGAATTTGAGGTTAAACTATCTACGATTAGTTTCACAATGTGTGAATATGAAACTTTTTTATGCAACATAATAATTACTTCATTGGAGGTTGAACTTTCAATGACAACAGGAAGGATAGTCATGGTACCACCAAAAAAAGAAATAATCATGAAAGGAATTATCAGAAGTACACTTGTATCTGGTAACTGGGGCAGGTAATAAAGCATATCCTGAGGAAATGGAGGTTGGGGCAGCGCGCATGAATGTGAAAAATAAAAATGTCACACATGAATGTACTCAGAGAAACCCTAAATCAACTTGTAATAAAAAAAGTGTATATGGCATAAATGGTAATATAATTGGATTTATTTGAGGTGACATAATATGGTTGTACAATCCACGTTGCAAGAAAGAACAAACTCCAGAACTACGAGGCGCTAAGAAGCAGCAACGAGATTTTTTACATAGTCTAAAAGAATAGTCAATCTTAGCCAAAGGTCATCCACCACAATTGTCTTTTGAAGTATTTTGGTGAAAGAATGGCCATTTGAGTAACACCAGAGAAGAATTTGTCAGTGTAAACTCAACTTAATGAGGAGCTCAGGGTCACCCCCAGAGGATCATCAAGGATAGAGTCGCTAATAGAATCACTCGATCACTTGACAACAAATGACAACTGGCCATCCCATCTGCATACCCGAGGCCTGGGAAAAAGGAAAATCACTAATAAACAACTGGGGAATGGGCAGTTTAGATTAGTGCTTTGTTTTTATATTAAGATTCATCACAATATAGAAAGGTGCGTTGTTGTAAGCTATATCTTCCATGTTTTAATACAAATTTTACCTAGAGATTGCAAAACGTTAATTCGTTCTCAGATACCTAGATCATTCGGGAATATAGTGAAATTAAGACTTTAAATTGTTTAAAAGAAGTTATGCTACCAAATGTGAGAATCTCCAGACAGTACTTTAATCAGTTTTAGTTCAGTGAGAAATTTATTGCTAGTGGGGTATATGGCCAAGTGTTATTTATCGCATATATTCAGCTACTCCATGCATTAGTCGTGACAGTGTACAATTTTACATTAGTCGTAAAAGTTCTCTTTAAGCGTCATTTGTAAAGTTATTAAGGTCTACAAGTTACAACAGTGAACAAGTGAAGGCAATTCACTTGAAACGTTTAGGAAGAAATAAACTAATTTATTTTTGCCGCTGCTCTTATTAACACTTAACCTGCTCAACACAATAACAACATTACAACAATATACTGGCTCGGCATAGCCTAGTGGTTAGTGCGCTCGACTCGCATTCTGAGTCGCACCAAAACATGCTCGCCGTGGAGGCGTTATAATGTTACAGTCAATTCCACTATTCGTTGGTAAAAGAGTAGCCCAAGAGTTAGCGATGGGTGGTGATGGCTAGCTGCCTTCCCTCTAGTCTTATACTGCTAAATTAGGGACGGCTAGCTTGAGTAGCTTTGTGCGAAATTTAAAAGCAAACAAACTTTAGAATTTAGGAATATTAGATTTAATTGTGTGGTTCAGGACAAAAAGTTGAAATGTTGCCCAGTGTAAACGTTACTGGTACTGTAAATGTCAAAATAAAATAAGCAAGGGCGTGATCTCTGCATGCCTCTGTTGAAATAGGTTCGGTGTGTTAGGGACGGTTCACTCGAAGTCTCAAGGTCGCGGGTTCGAATTTCTGTCCCACCAAACATACTCGTCCCTTTTTGCCGTGAGGGTAATGTAACTGTCCAACCCGCTATTCGTTGGAAAATGATATTCCAATAATTGGCTGTGGGTGGCGATGACTATTTTCCTTCTCTCTTGTCTTACACTGCTAAATTGGGAACGGCTAGCGCAAGTAGGACTGTGTAGCTTTGTGTGAAATTCAAAGAAAACAGTTGAAACTTTACCGCTAATTTCTGTCATTTTCAACACTGTAATCTATGTAATTAGAAGAGTTGCGTGTATGTGGGAAAGTTTTTAAACTTTATTAAACTATGCAACGATGAAATAAGGATTAGAAAGGTATAGCAAGGAATTAAGTGTAGATACTACCAAGAACTGCAAAGGAAAGTGTGATTAGAGAATGGATTTGTCATCCAAAAAAACCTTCTATTAAACAACAGTGTTCACTTATGGATTCTTAATTTGTAATAGTCTCTTATGGAGTACTGGCACTGTTAATACTTGACCCAGTAATCAGGTTCTGAAAGCTCGATTTTATTCAAACAAAATTGAATGTTATTTTGCTCCCTCTCCATCGACATCTCCCTTATTTTAATATCTAACTAAGCAAACATTTACCTCAGTAGCCGAGTTATTTACATCATTCGTTATTGCATCTAAAGTATTTTTTGCATGATCTGACGAGATTCGTTCCGAAGACGTTCCCCTCTAGCTTCTCACTTGTCCTGTGTTATTCTTCTACAAGTTGAGGTATATCACTCACATTTGGTGTAAATTTCCTACAGCTTTTCTTTTACCGCCTTGTTTTGTTTTTTCGTCAGCGATTCTTCAATAAATAGACTCTGTTTACACATTATACTGTCTCTATCAAGTCCATGTTTACATATTATACTGTCCATACCACGTTTGTTTACACATTATACTGTACATACGAAGTCCAAGTTTACACATTATATTGTCCATACCAAGTTCAGGTTTACACATTATATTGTACATGTTTACAGTACAAGGTACATGGTCAAGTTGAAGTTTACACACTGTATTGTTTATACCAAGTTCATGTTTACACAGCATACTCTCCATACCAAGTCCATGTTTATACATTATATTGTCCACCACCAAGTCCATGTTTACACTTTTATACTATCCATACCAAGTCCACGTTTACACATTATACTCTTTATACCATGTCTCTGTTTACTTACCATATTGTTGATATCAATTCCTTGTTTATTCATCATATTGTTTAAACAAAGGCTCTGTTTACTCAACATATTGTTTATACTAACTCCTTGTTTACTCATTATGTCATCTAAACAAAGGCTTTGTTTTTTCACCCTATTATCTAACCCCAGTCTCTTTTTCACTCATCATATTGTTTATACAAGTTTCAAGTTTACTCAACATATTGTCAAGGCAAGACTGTTAATTTGTCATACATAACAAAAATAGACATAAAGTCATCTTCTCTTAGAAGAAACTCATTACAAACCAACACTTCCTCTTTTGTTTGTTTTTCCTTTTGGTATGGTTGTTTAAAGTTTAGAAAATACGCGTCAAACTTGTTTCTAACTGAGCAAAGAAGCGATGTTTGCCGTCCAGGAAGTGTGTGCAGCCTAATCGACTAATTCATCTCATGAATACTGTTTTGAGAATGGGTGGAGAAAGGTTTTCCTCAGTTTACTTCAATTAAGCAATAATTTATCTTCTAACCCACTTCACAAATATTCATTAACGCGCTTTTTAGCCCAGCGTAAAATAAAACCGTTAAGGAAAACTATGTGGATCCAATTAATTCAGAAATTAATATTGTTTTCGAAAGTGCCAATTTGGGATGGCATGTTTTTCAATAGAAACGCAAAATACCACTAATTGGGCATAAGTTGTGTATGCTGTTTGCTGGTTTGTGCTTATATTGCACTTAAACATTCATATTATATTATTTTCAACTGTGGAAGTAAATAACATTTACTCATATCTAATATTATATACTATATCATATCTAATAATCTAGGTTTATTTAATCATATATTTGTTACCTTTATCTTACCGTAAAGAAATTTAAATAGCAATAGTTATCTTCTAGCTTACATTATTCGTACCCTGATGACCAGCTTGTTAGGGGCGTTCGACTCTTTATCTGAGGATCGCTGCTTCGAATCTCATTCATACCAAACATTCTCGCCCTTTTAGCTGTTGGGACGTTATAATGTAATGGTCAATCCCATTAGTCGTTTGTAAAAGAGTAACCCAACAGTTGACGACGGTTGGTTATGACTAGTTACCTCCCTATACTAAAATAGGGACGGCTAACGCAAATATTCCTCGTATAGTTTTGAACAAAATTCAAAACAAACAAACAAATCGTAGCCTGATATAAGTATTTGTATTTGTTTATTTAAACTATAACTCATTAAGATAAATTAGTTGAACTTATTTTATTTATGCTCCATTTCTCAACACTAATAGTTCAGAAAGACTGTTTATAAGAAGCTATTATCGCAAGGTTTAAATTATTTTAGCGTTACAATAACTCACTGATCTCTTTAAATAAATCTTCAAGTAAAATAACATTTTGAATATAAATCTAATTCAATTTTATATTGATAATGACTGGCAGTAAGATGTCTGATCACATATTTTTTTAAATCCAGGTAGTTTTAATTAAATGTTGTTCTAGCTATATCTGAATTTATCTCTTTCTGATACCTCATCCGTGCTCAATACCTTTAACGTAGACCAGTTAATATCATGCGATTTTTTATAACATGATATTAAACACCTATGAGGAACATAGATTAAAAATTAAAACGAATGTTTTTTCATAAATTTAACAAATGTCTATCTTAGCTGTTTTATATAACTTTATAATTCGTTTGGATGCTTCTATTTTTATTCATTAAGCTATTTTCTTTTACCAGTGAATTGTGTTGAGATGCTAAGAATTAATTTAACGTCATTCGCGTGCAGAAGTTGTACGTAAATTATCCTAAAATGTTGTAAGAATTCCTTTGCAAATATAAATAAAAGCTGTATCAGCTCAACCATCCCTAATTTTGAACGTGTATGTAGAAGAAAGGCAACATCCAACAATAGCACTTGAGCTACTTTCATTTGACGTTGTAGTAAGATTTGATTGTCACGCTTACTACGCATCCACGACCCTGAAGTATGAAGCCAGTTTTTACGGCAACGAGAAGCAAACCAATAATTTTCTCTTTCAGTTTATTTAACACTCCTACGAAAAGACGTTTCTAGTCCTGATTTCTCCAAGCCCGTTCCCCTGGCTGTGGTTTCGCTAGATAGTAGATAGGGACAGTGGGAATCTCGTTAATCCATTCATTAATGGATTTAAATGGCAATTTCATTTAAATAGGCTAATAGCCTAATATTAATAACCTTTCAAGTTGCTCTGGGGCCTATTAAGCCCCGCTTTTCGTAGGAGTGTTAATCTAAAATGCTAAACTAATAACAATTTTACATTTTATAAGTATTTCAGCTCTGTCACGTTATTTTCACATGTCAACCAGCTCTATTGCTGCAAGACCATTTAGTTTACCATTAACGTGAAGATGTATAACAGATTAATTTCTCTTCCCAAATTATTTTTCTTGAAATATGTATTACTATTTTTAACGCCCCCCCCATTGGCTCAGCGGTATGTCTGCGGACTTACAACGCTCAAAACCAGGTTTCGAAACCCGTGGTGGGCAGAGCACAGATAGCCTATTGTGTAGTTTTGTGCATAATTCAAAATAGCAAATAACTATTTTTAATGGTTGTAATGTCTGCTGTTTTATTATTCCTTAATAGATCTTAGCAAAATTAAGCTAAATTTTCTTTTTCACCCTATTTTAAGTTAACCTTAAAACCCATGGTTCTACTCTCTGTAGTAATCTGTTGCGTAGCTTTGTGTCAAAACAGAAAAAGATATATTGTAAATACTGTAGGCTATTTTCATAGTAACTTTTTGCGTATTTACCATTTTATTTTTCGTATTTTCTATTATAGATTAGTCCTAATAATATATGAAGTTTGTTTATTTGTTTTGAATTTCGCACAAAGCTACTCAAGCTAGCCTTCCCTAAGTTAGCAGTGTAAGACTAGAGGGAAAGCAGCTGGTCATCATCACCCACCGCCAACTCTTGGGCTACTCTTTTACCAACGAAGAGTGGGATTGACCGTCACATTATAACACTCCCACGGCTGAAAAGGAGCATGTTTGGTGCGACGGGGATTCGAACCCACGACCCTCAGACTACGAATCGAATGTCTTAACCCACCTGGCCATGCCAATACATGAAGTTTAAGCTTAAACATTATTTCAAAAACTTGATATATCTTACACAAGCACAACACATTTACATATTAATGTAACAGTTTTACAATATAATTGAATTATTTGTATTATAAAGTTATATATAATTATGTTTTTCGTTATTTTGATTAGAGATAAGAATACTTTTTCGTTATTTTGATTAGAGATAAGAATACTTTTTCGTGATCATTTTGCTTTACTATATATTTATATATAATTCAAATTTTCTGCTTGGTTGTTTGTCAGCGACCTTCTCTGACAGAGTTAGAGATAGCAGAACAAAAGTTGGCATGCGAACTAGATGGGAGGAGTGTATATAAGATTACCATGTAATCTTATGGATGCATCTTAATAACAATTGAAGGTCTAGGAGTAGGGTTTTAAAGTCGCCTGAATCCTATTCTTGCATTATATTTTACGTTTTTCATCCCCCTTGTATTCCTAGAAATGAAATGTTTGAGACTGTGGTCGTACACCCAAGTTAACGAGTCAAAAGTTGTCATACATGCTCACCAATAAGGATGACAAGATATAAGCTTAAGACACTAGGTGATTAAACCAACATATTTTTCTCTTTTTTTTCAATCTTAACACATTTAAAAGGAGAAGATGACGTAAGAATCTCAGAGTGTTTCTCTGTGTCTTATTACTTCATAACATCTGCAAACTGTTACACAAAGCTGCAAAATTAAAACCTAGAAATAAAAATATTAAAGTATAAAATCAAAGTTAAAGTAAGCTGAAAATATGATGTAGATATTCGTAAAATTGACCATAAACCTTAGGACCTAACAACATCATGTTGTCTGAAACAGAATATTGTCAGGTTCCACAAATAAGTTCCAAGCTACAGACACGTAGCCAAGTAATAAATGTTATAAAGTTAAACATCGGGTTTCAATGTCCGTGTAACGTCTTGGTAGAGCTAAATGTAGTTAACACAAAGTGCGTGTATGATAACTAAATTCTAAAAAATAAGTATATATATTGAGATAAAGCGTTTAGTAATATTCACGAGTAGGAAACTGGTTCTAGTGTACAAACCTACAAACTAAAACTTCTTTATAACATTAAATACAATAAATGTTCATTCATTTCTTAATGAGTACACAATAATGCGTTCACTTTTAAATAGTCATTCAAGCTTGAAAATTTATAAATATTCCTCAAATGTAAGATATTCCTTAACCAACACCAATGAAAATAAACTGCAAAATAGATTTACTAACATCAATAAAAACAGAACACACTTGTTTCCTTCGTAATGTGATCTAATCTATTCCCAGTTGTTTCTGTCAACTATAGCAAAACTTGATATTTTTATCTGTAGAACTGTGCATAAATATATGTACATATATATGTTTATATGTATATGCATTAAATTTGTATATATATTTAAACATACATCAGTTGTCTGTATATAACGTAGAACGTGTGTACTGATGCACTAAAACATATTTAAAACTTCAAGCTACCAAAGATTTAAACTGGTCCAATTTCAACTATTCAATAAAAAAATGTAAACAAACCAAAATTTACATAACTGATAATCCAGACCTATTTCGTATTATGAACTATAAAATCACAATTTTAGACGAGAACAAATGTCTTTGGCAATGACTCATGTGAGACATGTCCGGAATGAACGTCTTTAAAGGGATATGAATAAAAAAAACTTACTTTATATTACCTTTATCACAACTGTTTGTCATGTGATTTTCAATACTTCGCCAGCTTTTATCACTTAAACCTCATTATAAGTTAACCATTAACTTGGTTTAGGCTGTGAACAAACTAATAGTCCTACAGTATAAGAAAATATCAATTTCAGAATTACAAGTAACGATTTGTATTAATTATCTAATGCTTATAACCAAAGGTGTTCATGAATATTTACTCCGTGAACTACGGCTCTTTGTTTAACCACCATTGTCTTTATACAGTTGGTACTGAAGCGACATTGTTTGTATAAAACTGTGTTTATTGGGCATAATCCTATTATCACCACTGGTTTTCAGTTTTGTTATATCATTTCTCTTCGAATCTCTAAAGATTCTTCCTTGTATTGTGATTCGCTCAAAGGATATGTAAGAAAGTTTATAGCTATTATCTTCGTAAAATATAGTACTGTAGGTAAGAGTTAGAAATTAAAATAAGTACATATTTCATCAGTTATGTTTACGATGTTTCACGTTTGAGGTTTAATTTCTATACATCAGTCTAATTTTTAGAATGAATTTCCAGTGTTTTGCGAAAGTTATTAAATGGTTCCTACAATTGAAATTACTGTTTAATAATTTTACGCAAGACTATTTTATTTTTTCAGTAGTTTTTATAAACATATCAAATATTTCATATTAGTACAACTTTAGGGGTTTTAAGAATATGCATTTATTATTTGATTCATTTGTTACTGAATTATACCGATGTCAGAGAATTCCCCCTTCATCGGTTAACCTACAGAATAACCAAAAACAACGAAAAAGACCTAACAAGATATAAGTTTCTTAATGTGATATTATATGTGTGGTGTTTTGAGCTGTTTTTCACTCACCGCAGTAAACTTACGTTATATAAGATTTGAAGAACATGTAGCATTAATACCATTAATTTACTTTTCTAAATTATTAATGAGGTAAGTTGCCAAAGATACTAAAAAATAAACATGAAACGCAGTCTATCATTGTGTAGCGCTGTAGAATCACCAGAAACCTATAGCTCAGTGACAAATAAGAAATCGAATTGAATAAAAGATTGGGCTTCATAATTATCTATAGTATCGTAAACAGCTTGTCTACTAAGTAATTTAAAAGAATAAATTAACGACTCTTTAGTTCATACATACGTATATGTTCAGTCCGCCAGTATGTCTGCGGACTTAGAACGCTACAAACCGGGTTTCGATACTCGTGGTAGGCAGAGCAACGACATGATAGCCCTTTGTGTAGCTTTTTACTTAATTCAAAATAACAGCAATGTATGTATTCGGAGTGGTACGTAAAATAAAACACACAACACCGTAATGGTAGGAACTTGTTGCTCTGTTAACTTAATTACATACAGAAATGTCACGTTTAAACTTGTCGTTCTTCATACATCAATGGTCAATTCCTGCGTACCTAGTCATGTGATTACTCCAAAAGTTCCGTCTTTTTAATACTTTTATCGGGTTTAAGAATGCTTTAGCGAAAGAGTGGTTATTATTCATAAAAGGGCGCTCTATCCAGGGCTATCTGTCTATATCAGTACTCGAGAACTTAGACATACCGAATTATTTTCTGCTCTCGCGCACAACGTTTCTTAGCAGTCGGCAAGCGCAGAAAGTTATCCATCTTCATCTGACATACTGCTTGAAAAAAAGAAAGGTTCTCAGTAATTTGTTGTCAATATAGTTTTCCGCTTTTATAAATTCAAACGCACGTTCTCTCCGCTTTGTGATTTTAAAACATGGCTGAACGAACGTTGAGTGTTTGTGGATTGTTAAACGAGAAGAGACTTCTCCTTTGGTTGGTTTTCTGATGTATTGTATTCTCATTTTGCTTCGATTCAGACCCGCTGTTCTTTCTGCTAGTCTGCTGCCAGATATTTTTTAGTCTTCAATGATGGCGTATTTATTTCTTGCTAGTAAAGCACAGTTTCGTAATAACCATAAATAGATCGAAAGGCACATATACAAGGAAATCTGATATAACTCAGATTTATTTTCCAAGGATAATCTGGGTCAACAATGGAAAAAATCTCTTAGAAAAAGAAAGAACTTTATATGGCTATTATGGTCCACAATCTCTCTTTATCCCTCTGTTTAGAACAACAACAACAACAAAAGAGATGCTGTCGTAGGAAAAGAAAAAAAAAAAGAAATGTTATAATAAATTTCCACGGCATGTGAAACATCAAACATTCTAGTCAACATCATATTTATAGGTTAAAAATTAAATCAAAAAGAAGGGAATTGGATTAATAAAAATGATAACGATTTTCTCATTAATGAAATCATTTTATTTTTTATCAATGTGTTGCGTCATGGCACATGATTTAACAATCTATTTAGGAACAAGAAAGCATGATAAAAGTTTAATCTCGACATTATGTTATGTAATTAAAGACACACTATTGACATTTTCATGAAGCTTTACACAAAATAAAAAAAATTACTGAAATAAAATAATTTAGAATATAAATATCACAATATTTCACAATATTTTTTTTTATTTTAACGACTGAACTTGAGATTTGGCATATGATTTTAACATACTAAATAGACAGATAAAAACAATTACTCATTACCTAGGTCCGTGACGTTAACATCATAAACTTCCAGATAAAAACAATTACTTATTGCTTAGATCCATGAACGTAAAATAGTAACCTTACGCATCGAAACAATTATTTGTTGCTTAGGTGCATGAGGTTAACATATTGAGATGAGGGATGGAACAATTATTTGTCGCTTTGGTCTATTAGGCTAAGATACTAACTTGATAGATCGAACAATTATTTACTGCTTAGATCTAAACTATCAGAGCATTAATCTTGGGAGCAGATCAGAAGGGTCATTCGCATCACTTCTAAGAAGATTGTACGATTCTGACATTAAAGCACTAGGTTATAGGTAGAAATATAGCTACTACGGTGTACGTTCTAGCAGAGTTTTGTTACCATTTATTGAGTTATTGTTCCATTTATTCCTGGCGTTCATTGGTTTGTATTATTTCATTGATGAGCTGATTAAATTATAATGATTATGTTCGTTTCGGATAACAGATGGCAGTAAAGTATTACCATATTTTAACTTTATCGCTCTGACGGGTTAAATATTAAGAACATTTTTATAGTTGTATAATATGATGTTATGGAAACGTAAGAATTACTCATATGATATAAATGACGATTATTCGGGAAAATTCGTTGTTAAAAAACAACAACATTGGTGTATCGAGTGTATTTCTTGGAACTGTATGGGATAACAAAGGACCTAACATCATAAAACGATTAACTATACTGTTATCGCAAACATTGGAAAGCAATTTTTTTATACATTGACACGGATTTAATTGTTCAACATGCTATATTACCTAAAATGTTCAAAAATAGGTGATTTGATACGTTGTGTGTTTGAAATATGTATCTCGATTCTAAGTTATAAGTACAGGTTTTCTATCATTAATATGTATAAAGTCTAGCTGTAAGGAACTTAAACAGCATTTATATAATCCTGTATTATTTTAAAATGTTAGTTATAACAAACGATGTTAAACAACAATGAATGAAAGTTTATTTTAGAGCAGATCCTCATTGGGCTATCTGCTGAGCTCACGGTGCAGATCAAACTCCAGGTTTTAGGTCTTTAAACTCACTTATGTCCAACCTAGGGATGAAAATGAATGAAAGCTGAAACCACATCCTTAAAAATAAATTGCATGTTGTAATATAAGATAGGTTAAGTGAACTTGGTTTAGATGAACACTGTTACTGTTTAAAACACAATATATTATGTATTTTTATTACATTTTATCTTACAGAAAGTTGTAAATTACAAGAAAGAAATACTTTAGTTAACTATACATTTCTATTATTTTCTTCTATTAATTTTATCTTGGATATGCACTTATTCACTATTCAAGTGTTTTCCATAACTGTTCTTATTTTGTGATCTTAGCACATAAAAAGTATGCTTGGGCTGATCGAACATTTCACATATCCATTTTGATTTGCCAAAAGATGATACTGAAAAACTGATTGGTGTGCAGTTAATGTTTTAATAGATCAGATATCTTCAGTGCTAGTCTGAATTAAATGCAACGACTTGAGTAATAACAAAATAATAATAACTACTTTTTGACGTTAAACCAAAAGTGAATACTGTAGTTCTGATCATTGTACGAATCATGGTTTAGATAAAAATGAAATAATATCAATCTACATTAGTCGTTGTGTGAATCTTGTAATTGGCCTGGATACAAACTATATTATTTTATATTTATATTTTGATTGTTATGTGAATAGTTAAAGTATTTGAATAAAATTAAATAATATTTACTAACTTACTATTTATCTATTATCGTACCGAATGCAAAATGTAGTGTGTTGATTTAACCTATGCTAACACTCAAGTTAAAGATCTGTTAGTTGTGTTAGCATTCTTTCTTAATATGACAATTGGGTATCGGTGTAAAAAATATTCTAAGACTAACTTAGAAATATTCTATTGAAGTAAAAGCAAATATAACTTACTTGCACGATAGTTAAAAGCTGTTTACCATTTATAGCGTGTTTTAATGGAATGTAAAACTTATTGGTCTTACAGGGTTGAGTATGCTGTATTAAGACAATTTTCAAAATACAAACCAATATTCAAGTCACGTGAAAATCACGTTCTATATAAATTCTTGGTGGAACGATTTGGATCAGAACTACATTTTGAAGTTGCTTTGAATTTAGTCATAGGTAGAAAAATGCCCCGAAAATTGATTGCTTTTGAGAGAGGTTTGTAACAAATCCTTCTCGGCACAAAATATTCATACTCTTAGATCAATAACATTTGTTCATATCGGGAATTTAGAATTTCGAAGACAAGGATATACTTTATACTTAATAACATTGGAAAACACCATACAAAACGATGATGCTTCCAGTCGTATCTTCAATTCAACGGTTGCATGGCTCAAAGATGTAAAGAGAAAAACAACATAGTGCCAATGGCTTTTTGGACGATCAAACTGTTAAAACGAGTGCTGGAAAACCGCTATTCTCATTCTTATTATGGAAAGCCTGCAGGAAGGAACATACTCAACCATTTGTATCTTGTTGTTATTATTCTTATTGCTATTCTAAACATAACGATATATTATTGATATTCTTATTATATGTATATGTATTTTGTATAATGAAATGATCTTTGATGAAAATCTCATATTTCATTAAGTTAGTGTCTCAAGAATAATATATTAATTCAATTTCTCATACACCAAAGTCTATTTACGAATCAAAGAAGAGAGTCGAACCCCAGATTTTAACGTAGTATATCCACATGCTGAATATTGATCCATCGGGAAATATAAAATAAACTATATTGTATACAGTAATGTAAAATAATATGCCATAATATTTAGATAACGCTGAACCAATATCAAAAAAGAACCTTGCTTAAATAATAGTTTATTAAACCTATAGAAACGTACAAATCTATCATGAAAGCAACTTGTAAAATAAAGTAATTAACATAAGAAGGCTTAATAACACTTTAATAACCAAGGTTGTCTTAGAACATGTGGCATAAACATTATAATGAGTAAAAAGGTCTTGGTGTACACAGTATTTGAGTGAACATGGTCTTTGTAGAGATAATAGTGTGAGCAAATTGGGTTTTGTTATTGACAATACAGTAAATAAACTGGGTCTTTGTATGGACAATATGGTGAGTAATCAGAGACTTGTAGACAACAGGATAAGTAAACGTGAACTTGGTATGGACAATATAGTGATTTATCAGAGACTTGGTATAGTAATATGGTAAGTAAACAGAGGTTTGATATCGACAATATCAAATGGTGAGTGAACATGAACTTGGTAAAGACAATATGATAAGTCAACAAAATCTTGAATTAGACAACGTGACGAGTTAACAAAGTCTTGGTACAGACAATGTGGTGAGTAAATAGAGACTTGGATAAACAATATGGTGAGCAAACAGAGACTTGATACAGACTATCTGGTCGGTAAACAGAGCTGTAAGGTATATCATATGATTGGCTATAAAGAATATGTTTATCAAATACTTGTTTTGGACAACTTGGTTAGTAAAAGTAAAAGTTGCTACAGAGAGCATAGCTACTACACGGAAATTATATATATATATATGCTAGTTTCTATAAGCGGGGATTTGTATAGATAATATGGAGAGTAAACGGAAAGATTCTGTGAACAACACGATTGGTTAAATTAGAATGGATGACACCCTGCGGCTATAGACCATACGTTTATGTAGCAACGATCATTATTGTCCTCCATACCATAGGTATATTTAATCCCTGCAATTTATAGTAACTGAATAGATTTCAATTTTAATACGCAAACATAAACTTCTCGGCTACGATTAAACGCAGTTTTCTAAATGTTCGGTTTCCGGGATGTATTTGTTCACAATGAGTTACAAACTTCATTCCTTTCGCACAAGTGTCGCTCACAAGCGACTGAGCAGAGTACATATTTATAGAAATTACTTTCATTATTTTGTGTCAATGTGATTCAGAAACGGCTTTGTCTTCTTGTTCTCAGGAAATATACAGTTATCCATGTTTCTTGTGACTGGATGTTCTTGAAAAGCTGTATTAGACAAAGCTTCTTCCATTTCAATTCCTTGATACAATAGTGAACGTGTAGAATAAATATCACTCATGTCCTGCAGGAAATTTAAACGTTATATTCTGCTTTTAACTTGAAGGAAATGGATCAGTGAAGCGCAAGTCCCAAGGGATCGTACAGATTAAATCTGTTTCTAGAGAATCCTTTAATATCCAACTGTAGCTGTTGAAGTCACTTAGCATTCTTACTTCCCTGAGCTTAATGCTTACACCAGTTTATGTTGAACAAACTCAGCTTTTACGGACTGGTTGTATTGTTTCTTTAACAAGTTCATTTAAAGAAGAAAAAAAGTAGAAATAGCATATTTGTTTATCGCCTAAGGACAATATCTTATCATTTAAACAAGCAGCCAAAGCAAAGATGAAATAAATCAGTTTTTAACTGTTTGTGTGTCTCGAAAATAGTGTCTTTTCAATTATATTCCGTTCTAAAGGTATAGAAAAGGATCATTAAGTTTTCTCTAAGAACAAGCACTCCTGTTGTTATAGTATCAGATTGTTTGTTCCGGTTTTATTTTCATCTACTTATCAGTGAGATTACGACTTAAAATGTTCTCTCTCTGGACTTTGTTTTGTTAAAATCCCCTTGTTTTATAAAGAATGAACACTGTTTTGTTAATTCTTTTGTTATTTATACTTTCTGACTTTCTTCTATTGTTACATACAAGTTTAGTGTACAAGTGGAAGGAATCAAGACCTGAATAATATCTTATTTCCTTTATTGGTTGAAATAATTATTTTACTCTCGTTGTGTATATGACTGTATAATATCTTGTTTCCTTTACCGGTGACCTGGCATGGCCAGGTGGTTAAGGCACTTTACTCGTAATCGCGGGTTCGAATCCCCATCCCACCAAACATGCTCACCTTTACAGCCGTGCGGGCGTTATATCGTGACGATCAATCTCATTATTCGTTGATAAAAGAATAGATAAAGAGTTGGCGGTGGGTTGTAATGACTAGTTGCCTTCCCTTTAGCCTTACAATGAAAAATTAGGGACGGCTAGCGCAGATAGCTACAGCCCTCGTGTAGCTTTGCGCGAAATTCCAAAACAAACAAACAAACCTTTATTCGTTGAAATAATTATTTTCTACTCGTTGTTTATATCGCCATATAATGTTTTGTTTTCTATATTGGTTGAAACATTAAAAAGAGATGGCTGACAATAATTAAACAGCATTTTTTGTTGTTATAATGCTTATTACTAGAGTACTTTAGATTCCGTTTGGGAGCAACTTTCTGTGTTTCTCCTAACTTCTGTTCTGTATGAATGGTTAGACCATATGTGTTTTAGAGAAGTGGCAAAAATTATTGTATATTAGCTTTATCTGATTGTGTTCATTTTTTACCACAAATGACTTTTATCTCAAAGTACCTCATTTTTTATCAAATCTAAAATTTATTTCAATGTTTTCCTTCCAATCAAATATAAATTTTACCTGATCGTGTTTTCTTCTTACCAAATCAATTACGTTAACACAAAAACACCTTTTATACTAATCAATTCCTATATAAGTACCCATGTAGCTTATGGTATTGATAAGAAAAACCTACTTAGTAAAAAGTATTCTCAACTGTAACCTGTATTCTCAGAAACCTGACAATAGACTGTATCCTGAGAAATGTCATCAGAAACTGCAATCTTAAAAATTTGACTTCAAGGTGTAGCCTCAGACATCTAACCAGAAACTGGAATCTCAGAAATATGACTCTCACCTGTAATTTCAGAATTGTAACCATAAGCTATATCCTCAGAAATGTTACATAAAGTTGTATCCTCAGAAATCTTACCATAAGGTTTTGATGTAGTATACACTAAAGACTACGTTCTTCTGCCCTTAATGTCTGAAGTATTACCAATAGCTTTTTCAAAACAATAAAAATTTATAGATCTTCTAGATCCAGCTAATGGTCATTACAACAATCAAAATCATCGCTCTTAGATATCAGATATAAATATCTCTTTGTGTTCTGGATTCTTGTGGCTTAACGGAAAGATTGAAGACTTATAATGCTAAAATTCGTGCTCGATTCATGCATTATTTACAGGGTTACAAGCCCATTATGTAGCTCTGTTCTTAAATAAAACAAGTTAAAAAACAAATCTTCGGGTAAAACAATACAAACAGATTCCATTAAGCATGGGAAACTAATATTTCATACTTCCACTTGTGAACAGTTTCAGTTGAATATTAGATTAATATATCTCGATTTCTTCCGATGTGATCTTTACTAAAACATTAAAAATGGTTTCTTTTGAATATTGGAGATTAATATTTCTTGTTGCTTTTTATGGTACTTACTAGAACACTGAAATGGTTTATTATGAATATTGGAGACTAATATTCTTCTAGAGGTACCTCCTGAAACGTTTCTAACATTTAAGATTGTGAGGCACTTGTTTTTTTTCTGAGTGGAAAATTACGAGAGTTGACGTCAGTATTTTCCTTTAATGTTTTTTAATAATTTTGTTTGTTTTCAATTTCGCGAAATACTACACAAGGGCTTTATCCGTCCCTAATTTATAACACCTCCACAGCTGAAAGAGAAAGCACGTTTGGTTGTAATGAGTTATCGATATTGCAGGAAAGTATACTGTACCCATTCACAGGTGTGGACTTATTTTCATATTTTAAGAGAAAGATATTTTCAGATATAAATTCATTTTATCATGACAATACTGACCCTTTCAGAAGTGGGGACGTTAGTAAAAGAGTAGCCTAAGAATTGACGGTGGGTGGTGATAACTACCTGTCTTCTCTGTAATTTTTCACTTCTAAATTAGAAACACATAGTTGAAACGCAAATTGTATATACATATAGACACATACACACTATCCATCAACTACATTTAAACATATCATGCAAATTATAACAGAAAAAAATATTGATATACATTGTAAGTCTATAAAATCCTTTCTCTGGCAAAAGGAGCCTTCAAACTTTCCTATCAACTCCTTTTAATATTGTACATGTTCCGTTTCGTTACAAATGACTAGATGTATGCTTGCCATAGCCTGTGATTGTCATATGTTTTTCAGCACACTTATAATGTATCACCCGTTCTTTAATGAAAGATAGATAGACAGCCAGATAGGTTAAAACATGATACATTGTATTGCCTTGACAACTCACATTCTACTCGAGAGTTTTACTTTATCCGATCAATAAAAAAACACACACACAACGAAAGAAATGGCTGCGATTTTGCTTATTGCACAACTTGCATTCAACAAGCATGGTAACTGACGTCTACACTGAGTCAGTCTTAGCACTGATAACACTGTTGTAGGAAGCACATTTGTATGTTGTTAGAATGCAGACGTGATTTGATCTGTAATGTTATTTGTTTGTGTTGAAGTGTCAGGTGCAAATGTGAGTTTACGTATTCTGGATTTAGCTCATGCGAAATATTAATCTTATTCGTGATATAAACTTTGAAAAAACGTTTCGTAGCTTTAGATAAGAAAAAACGTATAGTAATCGCTCCCTCCGTGCAGTGGCTCTTAGGTAAGACAAGTTATTTTAAAAGGTTTATAAGCTTTTTTTTTTTAGTCAATAAGCAGCGGGTTTTCAGTAAAGTCTGAGAAAGCTACACAAAATCAATCAATAAAATAAATTAATATTTTTTTTCAAAGATCGCTTACGTTGCCTTAAGGTTCAACTAGTATCAACCAGGTTGAACAAATAAAGACTTTGCCCAGCAGGAAAGCAATAATATTTGACCTAGAGAATGTAATCATAGCAGTATTAAAAAGTTATAAAGGAAAGCTTGAGGGAGAAAAGTTACTTAAGAATGACTCTTTCATTATGAGACAAAGGCTGGTCCGGAGTCGATGCTTCGAAGCTGTTACATTCTATTCGTTGATATGTATCAATACACTCCTCCTTTTTTTTTACATTTTCAATTTGTATGGTATATAATACGTCACCAAGATTAAAAAAAGACAATTTTAATCTGAGAACTTTATAGATGCAGTCTTCTTTACCTTTATAATTGACAACACAACGTCTGTGTCTGTCAAATTTGTCCTAGTGTTATAAAACAACAATAAAAAAAAACAAAGTGCTTTAGCTCATTATGAATTTTGATTTAAACTCTTCTGTAAGAGTTCTCCTGAGATGAGTGAGACTGTCCTTTAGACGTCTATCAGAAGTGGTCTACGGTTGTTCCGTACAAGTGTATTGTAAATAAAGACAGTATTTCTTAAAGACCAACAAAAATCCTCCAGAGAACAACAACCATACTCCACAAGTTGACCAACAGTATTTTATAGTTCTTCCGCATAAGTGTATTCTAAATAAAGACGGTATTCCTAAATTTTCACAGGAATAATGAATTAAAAATAACAAGTGTAAAATAGGTTTCATTTTCAGAACCTGGTACTTACTCATTTGGTTCAATATTGACTGCTTGCCTTTAAGCATTAAATATTTTGATCGTTACACATGACAATTACAATAAAAGCAAACATTATGAACAACAACATGAAGTTAATTTCATAACTGTGTATTAGTTAATGAAATTAAAAAACAATCGTCTCATGTTTCTGGATAAATTATACAACTTTAAGTAAGGAAGTATTTGAACATTTCTTTATTAAAGGTATTTTGTGTTAGCCGGTGCTTATTACTAATCTACAAATGTGTGCACGTTGTTTATTGTAAACAATGTTAAAAAATTTTTTATCTAGAAAAGTGATTTATTCTGTTGTACAACAAATCTATTGGAACAAAACAATGTTCAATATTACATATAAAACATGAAAAGTAGTATAATATGACACTTTGTTTTTGGAAAGTATGACCTTAGTTTCAAGTGGATTCTACCATCTAACATAAGTTTGAATTGAATCATCTTGAGAAATGGAATCGAAATAATTTCTGCTGATTTAAGATATATCACAAAATGTATAAAAACGAGCGTGACGAGAAAGCCGTTTCATTTTTATTAATATAGTTAACTTTGGTATTACTAAGACAAATTCTCAAGCGGTTTTAATAATCCTGACAACGACTCATAGAGTACTGGGAACCCACGACTTTCTAGAAAAGTCAGAGAAAGGGACATCTATTAATAGACAATGATGTAGAAGCTGGATACCAAAAGTTTAACCAGAAAAGGTAACTTACGACCATAAGATTAATAAACATTCTGGTTACATCCAACTAGAACTTTCATTTATCTCGTTTAGGTTGCTAGGCAACAGACATGTACGAGTGTTGCCATACAAAAAATAAAAAAGGATATTTTCGTATCCTGTTTACGTCCAGTAATAAATAAAGAACTTTAGAAGGAATTAGGAGAGAGTGAAAGGCGATATCACGTCAAGCTAACTATTGTGTTCAGTGTGAGGCATCTTCAAGGATTTTCAGTGTAGTCTAGGCTTTCTGATGATTGAATAAACCATATTTTATCACTGTAGATTTCCAATAGAGAAATTTAAAATAGTATTAATATATGGAAATACTCGGAGAAAGAACACTGATTTGAATAAAATTAAAATATTTTATCGCGTGCCTATATGAAATTTTTATTTAGCAACGTCTCAAACAAAAACTGCTTGCTTATCAAATTCCCCAAGGGGCGCAGTGGTGTGTCTGTAGATTTATAACACTAGAAACTGAGATTCGATACCGGTGGTAGGCAGAGTATGGATAACCCATGGTATAGTTTTGCGTTTAACTTCAAACAGATGTTTACCACAACTGTATTATACTCACCCGCAAAACGGCGTTCAAAAACAAATCAAACAAGCTTGCATTCATCTCTAAATACAATTTTTTATATATATTTACCACGTTTTGTTTGAAAGCCCTAATTTAACAATCTAAGACTAGAGGGAAGGCAGCTTCTGGTTTATCAGGCATTACATCACCACCCACCATCATCTGTTGGTCTACTCTTTTACCAACGAATAGTGGGATTGACTGTCACATAATAACGCCCCTGGCTGAAAGGGCAAACTTGTTTGGTGCGACAGAGATTCGAATCTGCGACTCTCAGATTACGAGTCGAGCACCCTAATAACCTGACCATGACGGGCTTAGCATAACGAAAATAAGCACTAATCTACAATTGTTAACATTAACCTACAAGTAATAAGCACTAATATAGAACTGTTAGCATTAGTATGAAGAAATATGCACTAACTACAACTGTTGGCATTTACATATAGGAAATAAGCACTAATCTACAATTGTTAACGTTAATATAATGAAAATAAACATTAATGTATGACTGTCAACATTAAAATATTGGAAATAAGCACTATTCTATAACTATTAACGTCAACGTACAGGTAATAAGCACTCTATTATTTCTGCAAATGGTCAATGACATTCTATCAAATCGCAGAAAATTATATAAATCAGTATACTGCAATAATAACATAAATTCAAAACCAAATATCAATCTCTTTGATTTTGTGATAAGTTTTATCAATGGACGTCTTGTTTCAAAATCGTGGATAAAGAGAATAAAATGTTCCCCACAGAATAATTGATGTGGAGGTGTTAAGTCTACATCCTATAATATCCAAAACCTATTGCAACGTTTACTTGGAAAATTATAAAAACTTATAATCTGGAACTATGAAGCTAAAGACAGAGAAATTGTGAAATTTATAATATCACAATTCCACGTTTCTTTGTAAGAATACTTTGTTGTAAATTTGCAAAACAATACGAATATTTCTGGAATAGTAAACAAGAAACTGACACCAACTTCCCTAGTGTTAACTTACAGATATCATTAATGTAGCAAAGTATTACGTAAATTTATTATCACATCATAAAACGCACTATCATGACCAATCGGATTAAACAAATACCCTGCCATAAGCTGCATAAAGTGAATGACGGGAAAGTTAGCGAAATATTGCTATTCACGTGTAATAATAACACCTCCAGATATATTACTACTGCTTCTGTCTGTGTGGCAATCCATTAAAACAAAATTAACACTCAAAAATCCATTGCTTTGTCCTTCAACTGTGACTATAGTGCCTCCAACAATTATAGCAAGATCCAGTGGCTAGATTTTATCTATAAATCTCATGAAATGAACATCGAGTGGTGGAGAAAAATAAATTCTGAATTGCAGAGCAGAATGGTTACTACCACAGACCTCATTGATTCATAAATAAATATTGTTGTTTTAACTATACCAATATAGCCATAAAAAACGAATTCAGGAGAGACAATGATAACTTGAAGCCCTCAGAGACAAAACTAATGTTACCTGAATTTAATACAATAAAGAAATCTAATGTTTATTTGCAGTTTGTCACCTTAAGTCAGAAAGTATTTATTTCTTTGTCTTGATGACAGTGATATTTTCTAATCAGACAAAGTTAGTGCTGCCAGAATCTTGTAAAGAACAAAGGATACATTAAATACGTCAACCTTAATCACTCTGTTCTTGGTTGAGTAATACTATGAGATGGGTTTCCAATTATAATTACTACTAATATTTTTTTCTTAAATACTTATTTTGAATTTATCAAACTGCAAATATTGCTCTTCGAGTAAATTCCATCCTCCGATTTTTCCTGTAAGAAGTCATTGAAGATCAACTTTTTGTCTATGTACAGCCTGTGTAGCAGAAAGATCACCGTCACAGCGTTGACATTCGGATGAAAAAGAAACATTAGTTTGAACTTGGTTGGCAAAAGAAGTTAAGAAAGTTCATAGATGTGGAATTTAGATAACAAACATTTGCGAAGTTTGTCATTTTCGTTGTAAATCTTCCAGTATTTCCAGATAGTATACAAATAACTTTTTAAACCGTAAACAAAAGTGTTGTGTAGGACTACAACGTGCCACATTAACAACTAGCCTACATACAATCGCATATTAATCTCAGTCCATACTAATTCTGAAGATAGAACTGTTTTTAATTATGCTTACATTTATTTTGGGATTGGGGTACGTCTGACCAATGCCATCTGTATAACTTGTAATGTACATTAATGTCTAATTCTTTTAATATTATTACAGATATTATCCATTCTCAGTAGTAAAGTGACTGCTCTTCACTGGAAATGCAGGTATGAATATCTTCATCAGGATAAGTTTGTTTGTTTGTTTGTTTTTGGAATTTCGCACAAAGCTACTCGAGGGCTATCTGAGCTAGCCGTCCCTAATTTAGCAGTGTAAGACTAGAGGGAAGGCAGCTAGTCATCACCACCCACCGCCAACTCTTGGGCTACTCTTTTACCAACGAATAGTGGGATATCAGGATAAGACGAATATCTTTTTCGGTCACCTTCACCACATCTCACGTTTGTGTGAAGATATTTAGTTTTGATGTAATTATTTTATAAATCTTACAAAACATAAATCAGTTTTAAAGATACTTCTAACCAGGAATATGACAAACGACTTGTAAGGTTATTTTATGTTTTTCATATTCCTAGTGAAGATGTCCACATAAGTGTTAAGAAAAAGGCGGAGCAAGCGAGATTCTTATACTAAACGTATATACGTGAAAGTACTGGTACTTGATTTTTGTGGTATAACATTAACTCAAATTATTTAATTGTCTTTCTCTCTCTCAAGAATTTTTTCAGTAGCATTATGTAAATGTCTCAATACATTTACTCCTTTTGAAACAAATCCGATGTAGCAATTTAAGATTCGTTATCTGTTTTGTCTCTCAGATGCCTGGATATAGATGACAAAAACAGGTTAAAAATTATTCGTTTGCACATTCCATATGTTGTGGTTTAGTTGTACTCTATTAAATGAGCTTCAAGTATTATGCTGTAGGATATGCACCTGTAAGTACAATCACCTGAATAGGTGTGTAACATACGTGAATATTGCACACATCTAGACAATTGGGTAAGCAGGACGCCTAAAATCAAATTAAACATGACAGTGACTGATCATCTAAATAATCTAGTATGCTGTCAGGTATGCTGGTGAAATATAACCTTTATATTAAAGACCTGAAGACTGAGTCTAATGTATTCATTTGGTCGTGCACGAAACAAAGGATCTTCTTTGGACTATATGAAACCTTTGTTTTAAATATTTTGCACAATTAAAATTCAAACGTGTTTATCATCTCTAAAATAGGTTTAACGGAATTTGTAGAAAACAACCACACGAAATGTTTGAAACGCTTGTTTGGAATAGGTTAAGTGGTGTTCCTGGAATGTGCTATGGACATTAGAGCATGTCACTACACTATAGGTGAGACCTTTACATGGTTAGTAACGGTGAGCGTATGATAAGTAATGATCACATATATGAATAATATAGAGAGTGAACAACATATGAACCTTGTTCATCTATCCAGTATCAGTGAATGGGTAAGATTAGAGAGTGAACAACATGTGAACCTTGTTCATTTGTCCAGTATCAGTGAATGGGTAAGATTAGAGAGTGAACAACATGTGAACCTTGTTCATTTGTCCAGTATCAGTGAATGGGTAAGATTAGAGAGTGAACAACATGTGAACCTTGTTCATCTGTCCAGTATCAGTGGATAGGTAAGATTAGAGAGTGAACAGCATGTGAACCTTGTTCATTTGTTTAGTATCAGTGAATGAGTAAGATTAGAGAGTGAACAACATCTGAACCTTGTTCATTTGTCCAGTATCAGTGAATGGGTAAGATTAGAGAGTGAACAACATGTGAATCTTGTTCATCTGTCCAGTATCAGATGAATGGGTAAGATTAAAGAGTGAACAACATGTGAACCTTGTTTAACTGTCAGTAAAATTGGATGGAAAATATTAGAGATTGAACATGTGAACCCTGTTCATTTGTTAAGTATCAGTGGATAGGTAAGATTAGAGAGTGAACAACATGTGAACCTTGTTCATTTGTCCAGTATCAGTGAATGAGTAAGATTAGAGAGTGAACAGCATGTGAACCTTGTTCATCTGTCCAGTATCAATGAATGGAAAGATTATAAAGTGAACAGCATTTGGACCTTGTTCAGTTGTCTGTATCACTGAAAACTGTTCGAGAAAGCGTAATATCAGTGTCATGTCATTTGGTTGGAATAATTTTTTTCACATAAAATATAAAAATATATAAAAGGAGGCATTCTAGTGAAAACAGAGCTGTGTAGGTTGTGATAAATTAGATGCAGTCGCACTGTCTGCTTTTTCATTTATACATAATATATTACTTTTAACTTATATCTTCCAGAGAAAACTATATTCGTAGTTTGGTTGCTAACCATAAAAAAAAACAATCCTTTGCCGGATTATGTATTTGCGAGATAAATTAGTGTATGTACAGTCGTATATGTAAGCCGAATAGTCAAATTTTACTCTATTACAGTTAGTTAATGGATATAATATACATCCAAGGTGTAAATATCTTACATGTAAATGTAGCTTGTTAGTTTAAACTTGTATAGGCATAATCTTATGTGTAAGCCATGAAGTATGCTGTAACAAAATTCTGTGAAATAATATATCAGTTCTACTTACACTTTGTTTAGTATTGCGAATCGAATACCAATCGTCGTGACATTTTTCACTCTTATATACAGCTTTAGTTATTTTTTTATATACAGAATATATATCTAGTGTTTGGATATTCTATAAAAATACTCCTCTACACACTTTTGATTTTGTTTGCTTCTTTGTTTTTGAATTTCGCACAAAGCTACTCGAAGGCTATCTGTGCTAGCCGTCCCTAATTTAACAGTGTAAGACTAGAGGGAAGGCAGCTAGTCATCACCACCCACCGCCAACTCTTGGGCTACTCTTTTACCAACGAATAGTGGGATTGACCGTCACATTATAACTCCCCCACGGCTGAAAGGGCGAGCATGTTTGGCGCGACGGGGATGCGAACCCGCGACCCTCAGATTACGAGTCGCACGCCTTAACACGCTTGGCCATGCCGGGCCCACACTTTTGAAGCTAAGCTAGTATGCGGATAATCATGAAGCACGCTGTATAAATATTCAAACTATAATGCATAAAACGTTAAATTTAAGTATTTAATATACTTTTATATTATTTAATAGATGGAGATTAAAGTCAAACAATATAACATAAAGGCGACATAGTAATGATAATTTAGAATTACAAGCCGTGTAGAGAATTTAATTGTAGTTTTTTTTAGTTATTTATTCAAACTAAGGTAAAAGAATCTCCTGGTGGTTCGTTTGCGAACTACATAATAAAACATCTACTGGTATAATTAACTCTACTCCATAGATGATGTCTTCTTTCAACCCAGAAAAGAATTTTCAACTTTCATCCCCTATCTACCGTTTTGCAAAATATTTTGGAAATAGGCGACACCTAGTATCACAATTTTAAATTATCCGCTATGATATCACGGGACCCGAAGCATATCTTTCCTTTTAATCTTTACTTACTGAGACCTCTTACTGAGGTGGCTGGCTCACGTGGGTGTGGTTTGGGAGGTATACATACTTACTCACATGTACCGCTGTTCACAATGGTGTATAAAAATATTGTTAGTGCTAAGTTTCCTAAAACCAACATCAAATACACGTGGAACGAGGTATGCATTAGTCCATCAAATTATTGTTGAAACGTAGCTTTCCAAAACTGACAATCAAGCCCCAGTGGCTCCGCGATAGATCTAAAGGCTTATAACACTAAAAAATAGGCTTCGATACCCGTGGTGGGCATAACACAGATATCCCATTGCGTATATTTGTACTTCACAACAAACAAAATTAATTTCGTGGTGAAAAAACGACAGAGCATTAGTCGAAAAGCTGTTGTGTTAGTTTAATTTTTAAACTGAAGATCTGGTTTCTTCAGAGAAGGGGAATGTAGCAGTAAGTAAAATTACTTCTAGTTTCAAGTCCCGCATTCAAAGTAAAATAGAATGAATAATGTGTCCAACTACTTAACTATTCCTATTCTGTTGTTCAATGACTAGTAGGTTACATTCTTTAAACATTTATAAGATTGTCTAAGAATGTATTTAAACTTAATTTGATTATTTTCCTCTAGGACAGCCTATATTACTTCAAGACCCATTCCGCTGTGAACAAGTCCTCTTATTTCTAGTTTCTAACAGCAGTTGCTGATCGAAATCAGTGAATGTGTACCTAAAAACACTAACGATTTTTTACTGTTATTATTCACATAATAAATTTCATATTATTTCTTCCTCGATTACTATTTCAAGACAGTAGCGCCATAAAATGAGCTTAAATCTGAAAAAAAAAGAAGTATGCACGTTGGTCATGAAAAAATAATGTTGTTAGTTTTAAGAATGCAAGTTTTTACTGTATTTTAAACATTTTACTGTACTTCATTAATCCTCTTCAAGGAACTAATTGTTGGCATATTAAAAAGACAAAAAAACACTAAATCCTTTTTTTTGTTGTTAAAAGTAATAATGTATTATTGATCGTTAACCATGATATCACATATCTGTCATTAATTTTACAGATAATCTCCAAAGTTAAGAAATTTTGTTAATGCCACTTATTCACAGATTAGAACAAACATATCTGTTATTTTGCTTGGACATTTCGAGACTCAGAGATTGGTTTGTTTGTTTGGAATTTCGTGCAAAACTACACGAGGGCTACTTGCTATAGCCGTCTCTAATTTAGTAGTGTAAGACTAGAGGGAAGGCAGCTAGTCATCACCTACGCCATTACCAACGAATAGTGGAATTGACCGTCACATTATAACGCCCTCACAGCTGAAAGGTCGAGCATGTTTGGTGTGACGTGGTGACTCAGAGATAAACGTATGGGTCTATAACGCTAATAATTGGAGTTTCGTACTTTCTGCAGAAAGAGCGCATATTAATCCGTTGTGTAGCTTTGCGTTCAAAACAAACTCTTCAACTTCTCAGCCTCAGCTGATATAAAAAAAAAAAACAACTGTGACAGTTGACTAGTTGATGGGGAGCAATGAAAATTTGAAGTAGACCTAAATGTGAAATGAAGATTTTGGTTTCTGTTTCACCTTGCACATCCAATTAACCCTCGTGTTCATCACATTCCATCATTAAGTAAAGGAACAGTAGTTTTCGTAACTGTATTGGTTATAATTTACTAAATGCAAATGGACGAACTGGATGTAACGACAAACTTTTGGAATTATATAATCTGTTGAAATGGCAACGTTTGATCTGTTCATTGTTTGTTCTGTGATATTACGTCATTACTAGTCCTTGTTCTGCATTGCTAACGAGTATGATCTAACTCGTGACCTTTTCATACGCCAGGCTAGTTCTCAACAGACAGTGATTAATCCCCTGCAATTACTAATGAGGCATTTCTTAACGATTCAACCCCCCTTATACACAAACACATAAAGAAACAAAACTCATTCCCCAGTCTTCTCTCACAGATCTTCGGACGACTATGTCTAGGGCGCCATTTTCTGTGACAGATCTATCACTACTTCACATACAAGTAGGAACGAAATATTTCGTTCGTCAAGCAAGCATTTTACCAACTAAACCGAAGGGTTAACCCATAAGCAACTGCCGCAAAAGCATATTTTTTAAAACAGTTTGAACCCCACACATCACAATAATACCGACAGCATTTTTTATCATGTTTTTCATTACTGACCTATTAGAGACTTCCAACACAAAGTGCCTAATGGCATCGCAGCGTTTAGTCAGGTGTGGGAAAAAAAATCCACTTGCATTAAACTAGTAATGCCTGTTATCGTCTCTACTGTCAATCATTTGTCGATCTCATATAAGATGTTTTCTCATTCATGTCTTGTCATTATTAAACACAGATGTCATACGTGACACCAGGTGTCATGTAAACGCATCCATATACTGTTACTTGTTTGTTTAGCTGTTCTACTTTACCAAATAAAGTAATTCTATCTTAGAAACACTTTAAGGAAGGTCAACATTTTAATTCGTTCAACTTTTCGCAACGAAACTCCTTGTAGCGAGAATAATATAACCCTTAGTACTTGTGACTGATTTGTTCCCATTTCATGTTTGGAATGGCAAAATTCCTATCGCGTAATTTAATCTTCAAATTTTCTTCATAACATTTTGGCAAATAAATTTGTTAACCCTAATTTTTTTCAAGACGTAATCTTTATCGCTTTAAAATAAACAAAACAAAGAGAATGCAACTATGAAAAAAATATCGTTTCTTCTAGAAGTTTTATGGAAAAATATTGAATGTTTATGTTTTACTTACGTTTATAAATAATTTCTTAATGAAAGACAAAAAATCACAAAATAGAAAAATGAAATAAAATTGAATAATTTTTGACAGACAGTCACGTCTCTGTTTAATAATGGCAGGGGTCGTATTTACTTCAAATTAAATTTCCTATTAAAAGTAATTACTTATTTAAACTAGTGGCAAAGCATCGTGTCTGCGGATTTAGAAAGCTGGAAACCGAGTTTCCATATTTGTTTTTGGCAAAGCAAAGATAGCCCATCATGTAACTTCTTTGTGCTTAACTTAAAACAAACAAACAGTATTTATCCTAATAGTAAATGAGTAAAATGTTAAGCCATAGTATCTTATAATGTGCAAGTAATCAACATATTTTGAAATATATAGATAATATAGTGTGTTATATTTGTTGTGCACATAATTCTAAACCATCACATCATACAGGTTAAGTGATTTTTTTCCAAAGATTTATTTCTTCTCTCTCTTCGATATTTTGCATATTACAGAGAGATTTCAAAACCTATAAACTTAGCGACTTTTACTGATATGGATATTTAATCTGGATTATACTGTAAAAAACAAAACAAAATAAAACCGAAGACGAACAGAGTATATTTTCACTTGTTTTACAAGGTACTAGTGGAGTCATCCGTGAAAGTAATGTGTATCAAATCCATATGCTTGAAATAGGCTTAGCAGTTGTATCTATGTTATGAAACAGCTGTACAGGTTTGTCCTAGTATATATATATTTATATATATCCTTTATACAATCAAATCTTATTTCTTTTCACTGTTCTTTTTGTTATTATAAATAATAAAGGCATCATAACATTTCAATATGATAATATTCTCACTTGGTGAGGTGTAATTCTGCTAAATAATGTGGGTGTTTTATGTAAATTTCTTTAGAATTGAAGGGGAAAATTAAATGAGGAAGTTGCATTACAGTACAAGACTCATCATAGCACAAATAAATACACTAAAATCGTCTCTATTTTTGTTTTTCCAATGTTTTTATAATAAAGCAGCTAGGTCTTAAAATTAGTAGCTGTAGAATTGCTGATGATAGTAGTGTCTGCTTAATCGAACATAATGTAAAAAGGAACCGTAAATTAATGACACCCACTTTTCTCATGTCTCGGCGTTTCTTGAACATGCTGATTACGCCATTATTCGAAAGACTCTTTCCACGCTTTCTGTCAGCAATGCTCATTGAATTATCGAGTGTAAGATATGCCATCGTGATAAATAAAAACTACACTTTCTGAAAGTAATGTATTTTCATGTATATAAGTTCATGGACCATAAATTCCATATTTCACCAACCGTTGAGTTGTAGTTGATTCTTGCGGCCAATTTAATACAAACAGGATTTTAGTTTTCTAATCAATTTTGGAGAAGTGTTATTTATGACGATAACTAACTGATTTAAAAGTGAACAAATAGGGTATCAGAGTTTTCTAGAAATAAAGGTACTTAATGCGATATGCAAATGAACAGATTCGTTAGTGTAGCAAGAACATGCTAATAAAAAATTAGCTTTTAAAATTTCATTAGGGTGCATTCCATTTTGATGACCTGGCATGGCTAGGTGGTTAGGGCCATAGCATGTCCTGGTGGTTATGGTTTTCGCTTGATTAGCAGTCTGTTGGTTGCGGGTTAGAATCCCAAACCATCAAACCCTTTCAGCCATTGGGGCATTGTAATGTGCTGTCAATTTCACTATTCGTTGGTAAAAGAGTAGCCCAACAGTTGATTGTAGATGGTGATGACTAGCTGGCTTCTCTCTAACCTTTCTCTTATTCATTAGGGACGGCTAATGCAGATAGCCCTCGTGTATCTTTGCACGAGATTCGAACCAAATTACAAAATCGTTATAATAAGAAAAACTGTTCTGAAAAAAAAATCACCACAAAAACTCTTCAGTTGACCAACATTATACCAAAATTTGTAGTTCAAATTATTACTTATTAAGGTTAAGCTGTACAGGGTGTTAGATAACAAAGTTAAGAGATTTTTTTGTTAATTTTGTTTTCGGAAATATGAGCCTTGAATCTACGCTGCAATAATCATCATGAATCTATTATACCAACTGAAGAACATTGCAACGTACATTAGAAATCATACCAGTACGAAACATTGAGGAATAATTGGGTTATAACACAATCTATTATCATCTGCGTCAATGTAATAGTACTGTCTGTTGTTGTATGTCCATGTAACTACGTATCTATATAAATGTAATAACACTGTCTGTTGTATGTACCTGTAACTACTTATCTATATAAATATAATAGTAATATACCTACTTCACAAAGTGTGGGTGGGTCCTTACTAAAATATGTATATAGGTTCATTAGGTTCGTGCGAGGGTATATACAAATTTTAAATTCCGCATTTTGTTTTCTCGGTTTTTATGTTTTTTTTTACTTTTACAATGACATATAAGGGAAGCAACTTTTCAAGTATTAAGATAACCTTTCGTTAATTACAAATTTACATAGCTTCCGTCCAGTGGACGGGCACTCTAGTTAGTTTCCAAATAATGCCAATCTCAATCCATGTAAATAACAAATTGATTTATTTTTTATTTTTCAATTGCGTGTGCTACAGACTATGTTCACATCTAGCTTCAATTCTACAAGAAAAGTTTGAACAGAGATTCTGAGACTAATTGATGTGTAAGTCACACATAAACTTCCCTCCAGAATTTCTTCTAACGGATCAGTAACAAACACATTATCTCAGAGAGTAATTGAATAGGTGCAATAATTCTTATTGTCTAAGATACTCAAACAAATTCCTTGGTGATAGAATACTCGTTAACTCACTGCTTCACTTATCATAATATTTATGTCTTACTCTTTATTTTCTACATATTATTTGAGACTTCTATATCTTTAACAACATTTCTAGTTATTGCATCTCAGCGTCTTCTAGCAAATTAAAATATTAAAAATATAGCTAACAAGAACTGTTGAGAAAATTTATCAACACACTTCTTGAATACTTTAAACATGAATTTTGTAACAGCAGAATAATTTGTTAGAAGTCTGACGAATATTATTTTTCATTTAGACGGAGTAGCAACTTAGAAAGCACCCAGTGTGAATTGTTGTGGCTAATCATCTAGGTACAGTCCAAATCTCTACATACACATACTTCATTATTACCATTTTACTTCTAATTTATCTTGGTCAAGTTTCCACGATTTTCTCTTTGATTTCGACCGTCTAGAAACTTCATTATCTGTTTCCTGTTCTCACACATCACAGACACAAATTTCGAAATTTACAAAGAAACGTTGAATTTATATAGTGTGCGCGGAAATTTGTAGCATTGGTGCAATTTCTTTGTGGGTTAATTTAGAACATTAAATACTTTTGATCAGTTCATTATGCACTGTTGGCTTTGTTGAGTTGTAAGATGCTCTTAATTATGTTCAATATACATTAAATCACAGGTTCTCAATACTTAAATCCAGTTACTTCTCATTTTTTACAGAATCTTGTGTTTGTTGTTCATGTGCATAGTGAATACTGAATTTTTGTGTTTTTAACCCTTATTTTCATTAGTTTATCACTACAACTAGAAATCCCTGAAATATGTTGTTTGGATAAACATCAAATATTAGAATAACGATAATATGAAGGTAAGGGGTATAGGTGTTTATCACTGAAATTATTTTGTTTACTGGGCCAAATATGAAAGTTTGACCAAACAACATTTAAATGAGATTAAATTATTAGTTCAACATGGGTGCATGATAAACTGTCTATTATCTGAGAAGAAATATGTTGGGAAATAGGTATTTAGTGCTGAAAAATTATTAACAAAGTTCAAATTCTTTTAATTTCGAACTTTCGCCCCTCTTACACAGTAATCAGGCAACAATATAATTTATTGGTGGTTTTAGTCCTTTTTTTTAATCACCATACAACAATCTAACTTAATTTCGGTAACACACACATGTATAATCATTAAACAGTTGGTCTGCTGTTCTATGTAGCATACCTAAGTTAACTTAAGTTGCTGTGTAGTGATCTAATAAAGACTCAAAAAAACTCATAAATCCTAGAAATGCGTAACATCTGGTATTAAAACTATTAAACATGTAGAAATTGTTCAATACGAATTATTATAATTAGAGAATTAACAATAAAATTTGTATTTGAGTTCATGAACCAAAGTTTTGTTCTTTATAGTTATATAATGATAATACATAACTTATACGATTCGTCCACTGTTTAAAAATATTTAAGATCAAATAATTACTTAAATATAATAAGCATAAGAAAAAAATATAAGTTTTGTATTTAAAAATAAGATGTTCGGACTTGAGATAACACATTATAGTATTATTGGTCATGTGTAAAACATAAAGGTCTGTGTGTATTTTTTTACTTATTAATTAGAATAAAGTTTTCTTTCTTTACATTTAGAATTTGTTTTTTAACTGTTTATAAACGAAATTAATCTTGGACCTATGGTTTTCTTGACATTTAAATTAGATATATATATATATAGAGAGAGAGAGTTATCGAATATGATGCAACATGTGAAGCCCACCGGTAGTGAACGATATATAAAGAAGTCGATAATCTGAGGGTTTTTCGTATGTATTGGTCCCTAAACAACAATTGATATCGACTGCAATGTGTAATTATTGTACTAGAGGGCACAACTGGAAGAGAATACGCATCTCAATTTTTTCAGATTTCTGATCAAAATCTAACCTGAAGGTGAATATAATTTTTTGTTTTATTATCATGTACGATAAACCTTGTTGATGAAAATACCTAAACATATTTTCAGCTTAAACTGTTTTTTAGCAGGTGGTAAGTTCCTACAACTATATAAAATACAAATAAATAAATTTTGAGGATATATAAAAACAGATTCTTACACATTATTACACTATTATTGCGTCTATGTGATTTCCAAATACTAATAAATTTAGAAAATAAAGTCCCTAAGGATAGATGGCGCGACCAATATGCTTGATGAATGATTGTCTGAATAAATCTTTTATTCTCTTTCTAGCCTTCTCTAATACTATTCATATTTTAGTCTTTCTTTTATTGTAGGGAAAGCTTTACATTTTTTAGAAGAGTAAGAAATGTTTATTTTTTCTGACTCTGACCAATGACAACCGATACATGCAAGAACGTATCTTAGAAACTGCAATTAGCTTAGCGTTTTATACGTTTTAGAAATAAAAGTATAGGATAGATGGTAAGAGAAGGAACAGACATAGAATAAGGTGCCGTGTAATAAAAACAGTAGGATAGGAAGACTTGTAATATAAACAATAGGATAGGAAGGCCTCTAATAAAAACAAGAGGTTAGAAAGGCCTGAAGTAGAAATAACGCTCAACTACAGTAATGTTTTTATAGTACTGTGTGATAACGTATGTGAACTACTTGGCCTTATAATTGTTTCCCGAGGAACTGATAAAAAATACACTGGAATTTTGCACATTTCAACATTTTTATAGACTCTTGGCTTGTATCGTGTGAAATTTGCTCGCTCGATTATTTTTTTTTTCTCATGACAGCTGCAAACTCTCCGATAATGTACATGGAGAGCTTGGCCTTGTGATTGTTACCTTTTGGCTTTCAATTTAAAGAAATAAGTTAAATAAGTCAATTATAACCTTCCACAAAGCGCTATATACAATTAGTATATAATGAGGTCATTTGGGATGTCGTTTATAACATTTTTACCTCCTTAACGGTATTCTTAGCCTATAGGATTAACAGGATCGGATAGTTTTTAGTATAAATGGAAATAAAGGAGATGGACTGTAACAGAAGTAACAGACGTAACATAGGCTTGTAATAGACATAAGATGGTTTGTAACAAGTTTACAAAATAATATAAATCAGAAGTCATTCGTGAGAAGTATTCACTGCTCGTGTGTTGATTATCCTTCGATGTGTCTGTGAAACATTGTCTGTTAGGAACGTTTCAAACTTTGATAAGTCGAGCAAACGGACGTAAGAAAAGTAATAACCTTTCAATCAGTGTATTATTACAGTCAGAATTATATCTATAAGCCAATTTGTCTTTGTTGATTTATTGTTCTTATGCAACGTTCTGATTAACTACATAACAATGTTTTGTTGTTATGCCACAATCTAGTTTAGTAAGACAATGTATTAAAAATACACATGAAACTGAATATATTATTAGCATTTTAAACAGCTTGTTCAGTGCATTCTTCACAAGAACACATTAGCGGTATCAGTGTTCCTATTCTTCAAAACATATATATATTCATTTGTTCGCTATGGTGAGTAAAATTTAATTAAAAATGTGTGTATAATACAACGTACTGTTGGTTGTCAAGGTCCTTGTTTCACGAGACAATGTATTATTTTATTTCTGCACTGCATATTAATGTGTAAAGTACAATTCCGTTATAGTATTAAGCGACCTTATAATATCAAATCGATTATTTCTCTTTAAATGCATCAACGTTTCGCTTTATAATTTCTTCAGAGGTGTTCTTCTAGAACACAAATCGTGTTATCAAGTAGTTTGTTGCTATTATTTTTAGTTAACTGTCTTATTTAATACGACGATTCTTTAATGTAATGCACTGTTTCATACAACAAAATGATGTATATTGTTATAGTAAAAAACTCCGTAACGTTTTCTTGCTTTATTGTTGGATACAATATCATGTTATTTATTTAATTTTTGTTCTCTGTTATTGAGTTCCCCAAATAAGAAAAATAATAATATTTATGAAGATAGGAAGCAGTTTAATTTGGTAGAATGTTTAATCAACTGTCTATACTCTAATTTCAATATTCAAAGAAGTTCAGTTAATTACATTTTAAAAGATAACTAGGTTCGGAAACTATGTAATGGCTAAATACTTTATATAATAATTATACAAATTGGAATTAGCTTGTCCATTTTCGCTGTTTACGCTTTATCTACATTTTCATTAATTAGTCACTATGAATAAGGGAATAAAACTCTTTTAATTTCTAATTTTAGGAGTTAGTTAAGTGTAAGCAGACTCATGCATTTCCTCTGGTTATTTAGCGATCAACTTATAATTATTATGTAATTTCTCTGTAATCATTCTGGTCAAAGTTAATGGCCTAAATTTCTGCACTTGCTTGTAGTTTTATTTAAAATTTGGTAAAATGCAAATACCATGAGATACCTACAACAAACACGCAAACAATGCGTTATTTATTTTTACATTATACTCCATTACGACTAACGTATCTGTTCTGATTTACATAATTTGAATGTATAGTTTCACGCGCAAACAAATGATAAATTTAGGTAAGTTTTACAACTTTTCACACGATGTTACATATTTACTTATATATATCTATGTTTAAGAATTTAATGATAAAAGACGATTCAATGGCTCTTTTTTTAAGAAAATGTGTGATTATGGTGTTCCATTTAGATTCGGAATGTTTCTGTATTGCATTTTGTAGATGAGCATGTGACGCAGACTTTTTTTATGGCCAACCAGTCTGAACAACATGATCAGATGATACCATCAGGTATGTTATATTAACTTATTAAGTTTGGTAAACGTTTTAAAAGATACTAAAATTAACCGTAAGAACTTTGAGAAGTGCTAATGGGAATCGGTGGCGTGGGGAAGAAAAAACCTACCATCTTTCTTATAGCTACCCACACATTATTATACCGTAACATTATATTAACATTTTCACTGGTAGTAATAAGTGATATCTGAAAGATAACAACTACGAAAAACAACTTTTCTTTTCACAATATTAAGTACAATTATTTTATGTGATTTTAAGCTAACTAGTTTCATTAAACGTGTTACCATCAACTGAGCAGCATTTTTCCGAAACTAATTGGCTGTAAATTATATTAAATAATTATACTTATTATTGTGTCAAAGAAACGTCGTTTTTCTCAGTTGTTATTCTTTAATATACCATCCAAATGTACCTTAAAAATAATTATAAGTTATATTTGTTCTGAAATGTCCAATTAGTAGTCAAGTAATGCTACGTGAATAAAACTGAAGGTGTTAAAGCATTTTTATTCCTGGAAGACATTAATAAATATTGCTGTTAGGTTGGTTGAAATTTAAATATACTTGGGGTAAGATTGTTGCTATATTTTTCCAGCAAAACCAACGTTGCGAATCACTGAAAACTGACATGAAACAAGTGTAATTACAACTTATGTCCACTTGAATCTAACATGAATGATAACCCCCAGTTCAAGGTCTAGAGGTGAAAGGTGGCTATATAGACACAAAATAAGATAAAAGAGGATATTTACTGGTGCATAGTAACGTTTTAAACAGTTCTCATCGTAAAATTCTACATAAAGTACCTTTCTAAAACCCTCTTTATGCTGACACACGAAGCGAGTGGATATCATAAAAGTGTCGTTTTCTAGAAAATTGCAAAACTGTATACGTGGCTTAATATTGTGAAGGCCTAAAGTGTTTGTCTTGGTGCTCGTGCAAGTTCGACACAACTTAACAGTTTATAACTCAAATCGTAACTCTGGAAATCAGTAAGGCACTTTCTGGAAGCTCAAACCTAGTCCTTAAAATTTACTGATCTTTCTAAGAACGTAAATCCATTTAAGAAAGAGTATAAACTAAGTAAATAATAACAACTATATGATGAATAAGATAATAAAAAATAAACCTTTTCTCTTCTCATAGAGTTCCAATTCAACATATATTCTGACACTAACGCTTATCTTATGTCAGTTAAAGGATAAACACAGATATTCAATATCAACAGCTGTGTTAAAAAAACAGACACAGATACCTCCACTTTTTCAGTGTGTCTGTGGGAATGGGGTTAACACTGAAATAGAAACAAGTAAGTTGGACGTCTATATTTTGTATATATTTTGGATTTTGTTTCAAGTAGTCTCTTATTTCTGTTTGGATCACGTTACGGCTATTATTTTATTTTTAAACAAATCCAGTTAGTTCTGAAAAAGAAATTTTAAATGTAATTGTAAGTATCGAATTACCCTACATTGCTAAAACTATGTGGACACCCGACCATCACACCCTCGTGTGCTTGTTGAACATCTCATTCCAAAACCATGGGTATTAATATGCAGTTAGTCCCCCTTTTGCTGCTATAACAACCTCCACTCTTCTGGGAGGGCTTTTCACTAGATTTTGGAATATGGCTGCGGAGATTCGCTCCTATTCAGCCACAATAGTATTGGTGAGGTCGGGCACTGATGTCGGGCGAGAAAACCTGGCTCGCAGTCGGCATTCCAATTCATCCCAAAGGTGTTTGATGGGGTTGAGGGCAGGACTCTGTGCAGATCAGTCAAGTTTTTCCACAACAACCTCGGCAAACCATGTCTTTATAGACCTCGCTTTGTGTACGGGGTCAATGTCATGCTGAAACAAAAAAGAGCCTTCCCAAACTGTTGCTACAAATGTCATTGTATGCTGTAACATTAAGATTTCCCTCCACCTGTACTAAAGAACCTAGCCCAAACCATGAAAAACAGTCCCAGACCATTACTCCTCCTCCACAAAACTTTACAGTTGTCACTGTGCATTCAAGCAGATAGCGTTCTCCTGGCATCTGCCAAACCCAGATTTGTCCGTCAGACTGCCAGATAGTGAAGCGTGTTTCATCACCCAAGAGAACGCATTTCCACTGCTCCAGAGTTCAACGGCAGTGTGCTTTATACTACTCCAACCAACGCTTGGGATTGCGTTTGGTGATCTTAGGCCTCTGTGCGGCTGCTCGGCCATAGAAACCTTTAATGAAACTCCCGACGAACAGTGCTCGTACTAACGTTGCTTCCATAGACAGTTTGGAACTCGATAGTGAGTGTTGCAACTGTGGACAGACGATTTTTACATGCTTCAGTATACTCGGCGATCCCGTTCTGTGAGCTTGTATGGCCTACTGCTTCGTGGCTGAGCTGTTGTTGCTCCTAGACGTTTCCACGTCACAATAACAGCACTAACAGTTGACCGGGGCAGCTCTAGCAGGGCAGAAATTTGACGAACTGATTTTTTAGAAAGGTGACATCCCATGACAGTGCTACGTTGAAAGTCACTGAGCTCTTCAGTACGACTCATTGTACTGCCAATGTTTGTCTATGGAAATTGCATGGCTGTATGTTTGAGTTTATGCACTTGTTAGCAATTGGTGTGGTTGAAATAGCTGAACCCACTAATTAGAAGGGAGGTATCCACATACATTTGGCTATATAGTGTAGTTTAATAAGCTTGTTCTGTTATGGCACATACAATGTACGTTCGGAAATAGTCATATACATATTACAAGAGAAGTTGGTATCTTTATAAGAGAAAAATATTTCAAAACGGCTGTTTTGACCAAAACAAAACAATCTATTTTAGGCGACAGTCATTTTTACAAGATAAAATTATTGAATGTTAAAACTGCAGTATTTATCTGGCCTTAAGAAGTTTTATTGTTTTTTGTTACTATTTCATTCTTATTTCAGTCGTGCAATAAATAAATGTTTCTTAGAATAATTCAACCATTAAGAACACTTTTGGGATAGACATCTCTTTCTGAAGACAAAAGCACTGCAAAAGTAAAACATTTTAAAAGTGGATTTTTACCAGTTAAAGATACTTTAAGAAGAGGTGCCACTCCTACAATATAAAATCAACAATAACACACTTGCAAGAGAGCCAATTTTACTAAAAAATTATTTTACGTGATGACAGTTACCAAAATTAAAAACATTTGTAGTTTGTTTATAAATGTGAAACAAACAACATTATATTATTTTGCACTTAGTGTCTCTTTTTCCAAACCACACCTACCTCCCATAAAAACCGGGATTTGCTACCAGTAGTGGGCAGAGCACAGGTAATCCATCGTGTAGTTTTGTGCTTAACTGCAATAAAAAAAATTCAAACAACAATCTGAAGAGATGCTAAACTGCCCAATGACAACCTTTACCTGTCAATTTGATTTCCTGGTCTGAGACTGACAAATAATTTGAAGATAACGACTAATATTCAGAGAAAAAAAATTATCACAATAATATTCATATTTCAGAAGACATTGAATTTGTTCGATCGTTTTTTTTTGTACTTAGACTGTACAACGGAAACAGTAAATTGTTCCCTCGTAAAACAAGCAACAGTGAAAGTAAAATCCAAAAGCAGTGAGAATACATAACTTACGACATCACCATCTGCTGTATCTGCGAGTCTAACGTTTATTGTGTAAAAATAAGTCAAGCGCAACTTATTAGCAGATAATGACGGTTTAGTGTAAAAGGTCTGCAAACCTTCAGTCACAGGCTTTGGCATATTCATAAAACAATATTTAAACCCAAACATAAAACGTGACGTTTCTTCTCAATTAACAAACCAAAATACTTGTCATAAATTATCTTAACATAAATCTCCGTACCTGTGGTCTGAAATCTTTACCGCATGTATGTATAGAATCCTTCAAAATTAATATTTCAATTCTTTGAATATCTTCTTTGCCAGATTAACCATTAAAAATATGATCATTTAGATTAGTTTTATCCGAAATTCAATCAACGTAATTGCTATTCTAGCTCTAAATTTGTTCTATTTATGGGAAACCTGAATCAAGGGTAGTGAGAAGTATACAGTATAATTGTAATGATACGTGTCTTTATTCTCAAAGTATTTATTTTTTACGTGAAAGAGTAAACGTATGCTATTGCACGAATAAATCTGGAGAGTGTTTTCTAAACTTAAATGAAACAGTATAGTATCAAAGATTCATTCTTACGAGGACATTATTATGAGTGCTATATTTTATACGAACCTTTTAACACGAACGAGAAAGTAATCAATATTTGTTTTGCATGTATTTGGAGTGGAAGTGCAGGAATTAGTTTTTGTTTTAGCGCAGCTATACAACAATCGGCGTTCTGTCTACCACGGGAAATCGAACCACGAATTTTAATATTGTAAATCCGTAATCTTACCGCAGCCCACTGGGAAACAGAATATATTCTTAACATATATTTAAATTATATGTTATTTTTGAAACTTTAAGTGACATTTTAAATTATTCTTAATAATAGAATACACTGAGCATTATTCGACTTGAGGCTTAGCCCAGGTGGATTATTTGTTTCTTAGTGTTGAATTTCGCGCAAAGTTACGCAAGGGCTATCTGCGTTAGCCGCCTCTAATTTAGCAGTGTAAGACTAGAGGGAAGGCAGCTAGTGATCACGACCAACTGCCAACTCTTGGGTTACTTTTTTACCAATAAATAGTTGGATTGACCGCACTTCATAACGCCCTCACGACCGAAAGAGCGAGAATATTTGGTGTAGTGGGAATTCGAGCCTACGGTCTACAGGTTACGAGTCGAGCGTCCTAACCACCTGGACATGCCCGTCCCCTTCTGCTGGAAAAGGAAATATTTTGCACTACAAATTAAGGCTTTGCATAAAGTGACGGTTAGAATGCTCGAATTGCAATCTGCAAGTCGATCGATACACGCAGGCTAACGTGCTCACACTTTCAACAGTTGGGGGATTATAACGCGCTGTTAATCCGAGTATTTATTGGTAAACAGTAGTCTAAGAAACATTGACTAATTGCCTTCTATCTAATTTTTCTCTTTTAGCTTTGCACGAAATTTTACAAAACGAACGAACCGTAAATAAAACTGAAAAAAAAAAAAATCTGAAAGATAAAACAAAATTTGTGATCAAAAACACAGAATAAATAAAAATAGACATTTAAGCCTCCAGTTATAAGTTAGATTAATAGAAAATTTTATAGTTGCTAAGTTAGATCAGCACAACATGAAGAAGTTGTTAATATTAAAATACAAGATAAATGAAAGTATCAAATTAATTAATTGTTAATATTAAGTGTCATATAATTATAAAAGGAAATGATTGCTAATTTTAGCTGCAAAATTCAGATCAAAAAGTAGTAAGATAGTTGTTAGTGTACAACTTAGAGCGGTCCAAAATAAGTTATTAGAAAATGAAGCTACTTACCAGCAGTAATTGTACAAACCGTAGAAAACATAATATCTGCTCATTTTAGATACACAAGTTAGAACTTAGTTAAAGTAATTAGATATATGTATATTAACACAACACTGTTTTATGATGTTTTATGTTTAAAAAAGAAGTATAATAATTAGTAGTATAAATACTACTGGACTGATTTCAAAAATATCATACGTGTAGGAATGGTTTTATTTCACGTGTACTAATTAATATCTAAAGTAAATTATTAATTGAAACAAAATAATATATAAAGAAGGAGCAAATTCACTTGTATTACCCCCTCCCCAATAACAAGGAAAGAAAATAGTTATTTAGTGTTGCTGTTTTTAAGCGCAAAGTTACTCGATAATCTAATGTTTAGCGACGTATGATACAAAGTATATATATATATATATACACACACATAGGAATTTGTGGGCTAATGTCATGACACAGAATATATATATATATGTATAAATATATAGGAATATGTCATGATACAGAATTGAGACACAAATACGTGTATACACTAACGGTAAAATAAAGAATCAATTTCTTTAGCTTAAAGTTTCAAAACAATTTAATGTTTTTTCATGTAACGTTAAGTACACTAATTTGGTCACCTGTATAGATATAACTATCAATACCTAATATTACATAAACTGATTATCAAACACCACAGCCATCAAAGTGTACTGTTGAATGACTGACCTTCCCCATCACTTTATAGTCAAACATATCATTTTAGGTACAACGTATGTTCAACAGATACAGATTGTCTTTTTTTTACATTTTTAATGGCACATTATTTAAAAACCGCCAAATAAAATCTCGCCGTTGTACGTTTTGACTACCTTATTATTTTATTTCTTGTTACGTTCTTAAGGTTGAATTTTAGCTGCACGTTTCTATCACCCGCATATTTTATTGCTTATTAAGTAATTACTCAACTGGTCATGCATTATTCCTCGATGTTCAGTTTGAAATAAATAGTTATATTTTAGTCTTTAATATTTTAAAGAACTTTGGGCTTTTGTAGGAAAATCAAATAAAGCAAAGCTGGTAAACTTGTTGAGCTTATTTAACAGACAGAATAGCAATACGAAACCCAAAAGTAATTTTGAGGTCTCAGTGGAGTCTACTGGAATTAGCAGCTCAATTTACCAAGCGCAGTGAACAACATAAATTAAAGACCATAGTGACAAATAAGAAACGAAGAAGATGAACGAGCAGACAAATGAGGGAAGTCTGAGGTCCTAATTTCTCTTATTACTCTAATGGATGCGTTCATCCCTTAATGACAAAATTGTGGTTAATTTAAAGGAGCAAATCTTAGCTTTAAGCCTGCTGTTTTAGGTTTTCTCTTTGAGGTCGCTTTTTCATTTTGTTCTGTTGGATAATGCTGTAATAACGTAGGAATGATATATTGTTAGTCAAAGCTAACATTATTCTTGGTAATGTGTCATTTTATTGATAATCTATACCATTCAAATGCTCTCATAGTTGATGGATTTAGCTCATTTTCACATTTCAATGGAGAAATAATGTTGCAAGTGTCAGTTTTGCATTTAATTATAACTATAGGTTAGGAATAGTGTCGTCTATGCTGTAGTATTGTGGTCAGTTACATTTCAGTGGAGGAATAGAGTGGCACAAATAAAAAGAAGGTTTTGTATAGATTCACTGGAACATTTCTTTTTTGTTCTTGTTAATCATAAGGCTACGCAAAAGGTTATCTTGTGGTATGTCCATCACGGGTATCAAAATCCGGTTTTGAGTGTTTATAAGTCTTCAGAATTACGGATGAATCACCTAGAGGCTTCACTGGTAGAGTATGTTATTTAGATGAGATATAAAGTCAGTGTGTGATTAAAGTTTTATGTATAAAACTTGTATTTAACTATGGCTTCAGTGAAGGAAGAAAAGCGCGGGTGGCCTTCTAGTTGGTGATTTGGAATACAGATTGTAAAGGCGAATGTTCGAAACGTTGTATGCTTTTGAACATTCCCTGTGTATTGGGGTGTTAGGACATTATATCTGTGATATTCAGTCGCACTATTCGGTTATTAGTAATTAACCGCACATGCAGTAAATACTGATAAATGTCTCCTTCTCCCTAAGGTGTGGGGGTTCAGTGCCTGCTTAACAGCATTAAGGGAAAAAGTGTACTGTCTATTTAAGGACTCTAAGTAAAAGAGTGTACAGTCTGTTTAACAGCTCTAAGGGAAAGAGTGTGCAGTCTGTTTAACAGCTCTAAGGGAAAGAGTGTGCAGTCTGTTTAACAGCTCTAAGGGAAAGAGTGTGCAGTCTGTTTAACAGCTCTAAAAGAGAGAGTGTGTACTGCTGTTCAACAGCTCTAAAGAGAGAGAGTGCATTTTGTGAATAAAGGTCTCTTATTTTGTCACGGTTGAGTAGTAGTATTATCTATACATTTTTGGTACTTTATCAAAAGTTTTTTTACAGGAACGACGTTGTCTGAGTTTTATTTTTTCTTGTATACGGAGTTCATGTTAACTAAAACCGATTACATTTTTTTTTAAACGCTTTGTTCATTAAACAGTATACGCTATTGAAGAAGAAACCAATGGTACAAATGTTTACTCATCTTTACAAACACATATAGGAATACAGTTTATGAGTAGTAAAATATATAAACCCCAAACACTAATGTTTTACATTATGCTGCTAAAATCGTGCTTACATTTCCAACGTCGCGTCTCAGATATATTACTGCTATAAATTACGAAGAAACTTTGCTTCTTTGATATAGGTCTAAACTGGAGGGGTTACCAAGACGAGGATTCTAATTAGCTCTTAGTTGTAGTCGATATTATTTTTACGATGTAGTAAGTTATCCTAGTTCACTAAAAGCCTAAAAAAACTAAAAAAAGTAACTAAAATATTAACCATGCACTTATGGTGTTTTATATATTTTCTCATAAACATAAATTAACAATTAGCAATAATTAGTAATTCATGTTTCTTGGATTTAATGCGTGTAGTGAGTGGAGGTTGTCAATTTTACTAAAAAGAGAAATTATCAGAAATATTATCTATTGTATTTTATTAATACATAAAATAATAAGTAGATAACTTGAAGTATAATGGTTTAGGTATGACCAGAAAAACAAACTATTTATATAAACTAATATCAATCAACACAATTAGTTTATTGTCATTCATCTTAATCTCCAAAATAAACATTTCTTAGAAGTACCTGTCTTTAAAACTTTATAATTAATTACATTTTATTAATCTTCCTTCCACCTAAAGAATTTTAATTAGGTCCTTATGTATTCTTAATTAATTCTTAGAAAGTATTGTTTCCAGGATGTTTTGGTCTCTGGAGTCGGTTGAGAATATCCAATTCACTTTTCGGGATCACCACATACAAGGAATAAACGTGCAATCAGTTCCATTTAGTCAGCCCCCCTTGTCTCTAAATGGCTGGCATGTTTTCTTTCTTCAGTAGTCCATCCTTGCTGTTAACATTTTCTATCGTAATATATATATATCATAGACAGAATAATAATCATTCGCATTTCAAATTACATGACCTTTGACTAGATACTAGATACTTTCCATTGTCATAGCTTTGGTATTATAATTTCCAGTCACTCTCTGCTTATGCAAGGTATAACCTAGTGTTACCATATCAAAAAGTCAGTGCTACAAGTTTTACCTTACATACACTATAGCTACACTAATGAAACATCACGAAATACGCTTCAGGTTAAAATGAATCAATCAATCACATTATAAAGTCCAGTGCAATATTTACATTTTGGTTCAATATAACAACCATTATCTTGGTTGGAAGCTAAACGTCTATATAAGAAAAACCTATGAAACGAAGAGCCTTCTATGGAAGACTAAATAAAACTCTGTAATGCTATTTTTACACGTCCCTGATTTAAAATCCGTAATGATCTAACTGAGAGCATTATGGGAAAAAAAACATCTGCAGCCTTTCGTGATTTTATATCGCATTCCGTAAGCTTTAAGACTTTTTACACTGTAAAAGCTAAGACATATAAAACTACCATTTTTATAGTATTTATTAATGACGTTTATATATTACATGATCTGGATCTAGGATAGAAAAATCGATCACAGTGAATACCATACATCATATTGATTTTCTGCGTTTTTCCCACTCACAATTTTCTGCTTCTTTGTGAAGGCTTAATCTTAGAATTTGTATGAGTGTGGAAACGATAATATTAAAAAGCAAAAACATAAGAAGGCAAAAAATTCGCATAATTCGATCAATCTCCTAAACACGTTCAGTAATTTAAACTTACCCATTTTAATAGGCTCGTTTTTATAAATTACTCCTTTTGATTAACATTTATTTCAATCTAATTAACATGTAAAGTAATTTTGTATATTTGAGGTTGTCAAATATTAAAAAAATGCCTATATCGTTTCCTCGATTTATAGACAACATTTCCCCAAAACTTGTTTATTTATCTGCAACATTCCTCCTATATTGTGTTTATTTATAAGCAACATTTCCCTATACCATGTTTATTTATAAGCAGCATTCTCCCTATGTCATGTTTATAAGCAACACTCTTCCTATATTATGATAATTTATAAACACCATTCCCCTATATCGTGTCCATATCTAAATAACATTCTCCCTATATATCATGTTTATTCATGAGCAACATTCTGCATATATCATGTTGATAAGCAACATTCTATCATATCATGTTTACTTACAAACAACATTCTTCCTATATTTTGTTTATTCACTTATTTTCAGAACAGTAAATTTTACGCCCTCATATCCTGTTCTGTAACAAAAAATAACGTACTGTATGCAGACATAACTATGGGCTTCAACTGTACCTTTTCTCGGTTTCAAGACGTTTTGGCTTCCTGTTGAGACCTTCATCAGGTCTATATTTTATGAAAAGAAAACAGATAATAAGACAGGTCGTTCCGCGCCTACAGGGATTTCATTTGTGAACAGTTTAGGCTGTTCATTGGAAATGTTAAACACATTTTTGTCGAGGTTCTGTGGAAGACGTTTGTTTGAAAGAAAAAACACTTTATGGTTTTATTGTTGTTTGTTGGCTCTACCTGTATTTTTTTCTTTTCTTTTGTTCGTTAAGAGCAAAAGTCACCTTTAATGAGTTAGTAAAGGCCTTGATTCACGTTTCAATACAACTTATGTAAAGCGAGTTGTTTCCACCTAGCATTAGCAACGTCAGGCCAATATATCTAGTATTTAACTCTAGTAATGATGTATCAACCCTAGTATTGCATTAGTAAGTCTTAATTGTTTATTTTTCATTTGGCGTACTTAAGCTCCATATTCAATTTCAATAAAAAATAGTGAACAAAGTTTCAAAATACTGATGCAATTTCAAGATCCAAACTGCTAACACAACTTTCGTCGCCGTTTTTTTAAATACTAAAACACTGATTATTAACTTGCGTGTTTATTTTAATTAAATAAAAATGTATTTCGTGAACAATGCATCCAAACTTTTGAACTAAAACACTAATCGTTTAAACAGATATGTTTAAATTCTTAATATTAAGACGTTCTAAGTTTTTATCTATCATATTTGATGTCCTAGCAAACCTAAAACAATTACCTACATTTTTTTCTCAATTAAGTAAGCTTATGGTACAAATGAAATGTTTGGTTAAATGAATCACTGTGTAATTTAAAACTTTAGTTAGCAAGTTGTAGGTCATTTAAATACTAGTTATTATAAATGATAATACATATCTATATATATTTCTGCGTATTTAGTTCTCAAGAATTAAAACTATCATTCTATGTTCATCTATATTTTATTTTATATTAAAAGTATACCTTTCTATGTTCAACTCTGTTTTATTACATAGCATAGCATTCTAGATTTAACTCAGTTTTAATATACTTTAGAAGTATACCATTCTATGTTTAACTCTCTTATAATATTTATTAAAAGTGTACCCATTTAGGTTTAACTTTGTTTTAATTATTTATAAGAAGTATAAAAATTAGGTTTATTATATGTTAGGATTATATCATTCTACGTTCAGCTCTGTTTTATTATATACTAGAAATGTGCCATTCTGCGTATAGCTCTGTTTCATTATATATTAGAGATGTACCATTCTAGTTTCAAGTCTATTTTATTATGTACTAGAAATGTACCATTCTACTTTAACTTCCGGTTTGAAATATTATATAAATTGTGTAAATGCAATCTAAATAGTCATATTATTTTTCAGATTCATAACCTAACTGATAATCTACCAAAGGCATCTGAAAATACATAGATACGTAAAGTAATTACGCTATCCATGAAAAACTCCCTCAACTTGTCTTAAATAACTGGTATATTGATCCTAAATTTGTGTTACTATTTGTCATTCTGCTAGGAGTATCGACGTTCCAATTCTAATGCTCTTCCTTTCAAAAACATAGTGCTGTTTCTTTAGAAAGTGTCATTTGTTCTAACTGGAACGGACTTCTGGTATCATGTAACTCTAATAATATTAAATTACATTATTTCTATTTCTAAGTGTAGCTCTATTTCCCCTGTTAAAACTTATTTAAATTTCTAAAAATTTCTCAGATACATAAATAATATATAAATATATTTCTATGTGTTTGATATGTTTTGATATAGATAACAGCTCCAGCAATATCTGTTTAATATGCTACCAATATTAAACTGGTGCAAACCTTGTGTGTTTAATGCATTTCAACACTACTAACCTAGTTTCCAGCCCTAGTTGTTTAATATGTTATCACTATCAAACCAGTTTCAACTCTATGTGACTAATACGTTTTACCGCAAATACAACAGTTTCAACTTTATGTCTCTAATACGTTTTACCACTAACTATTCTTATATGTTTCACCACTGTGTTGGATAGTTTTCAATCATCAAAACATCTATTCCTAATTTTTCGTATTATATTTTTAACTCTGAAAAACCTTCTTCTATGCCCATGTGTTCGTATATTCCTATGTTAGAAAACATTGATCCAGTTTCCAGCGCTAGATGAATTTCTACAAGAAAAACTGAGCTTCAGTTCTGTGTGTTTCATGCAGTTTTATGTAGAAAATTGAAATCCAGTTCTTTTCAGTTCGTTTTGTGTGTTTGTTTTAAAATGTACAAAACCTAATTCTACTTCTACTTTCAACTCCAGAAATCTATTTACAGTATTTTGGATGTAAAAAATGTTAGTGGAAGTTCCATATATGAGTGTTTGGTGCGTTAAGAAGTCAGAGTTACATTTCCATGTGTTGACAAGTTTGCGTTACATACCTTAATCCTGCTCCATGTTTATGATGTATTTTGAACAAATCATAATACTAGATCTCTGTGTTTTTAATTTTCTTTGCTGTAATGACACGATTCCATTATCAGGTTTCAAATATCTTTCAAACATATATATATAAAACAATATCTATGTGTTTCACGTGTTTATATTATAAACATAAAATAATACTTCACTATATGTATACTTCCACTATCATCCCCTAATCCAGCTCTCGGTGGAAAAATGTTTTCATTAGAAAAATCCAGTTTCAGAACTGTGTGATATTGCGTCTATAGAAACATAGTTTCATAATTTTCATGTTTCATGTCTTTTTACCATAAATCCATTTTCCATTCCTTTCTTTTCTCTTTTAAAAGCTAAACTATTTTCCTGTTTATGTATTTCCAGGTACAAATTTAGTTAGAGATTTTTGTGTTTTATTTGTTTTTCCTTTACAACCAATGAGGATATCTATTTGTTAGATGTATTTCTGCAATAAAATCGAGCTAATGTTCTCTCTTTGGAAACGTGTATATGATATTTCTCTATAAAAACCCATATATATTTTAGGCTTAGGTTAATACGAAGAGACGGGAATATTGCCTTGCAAGACCTGTGAGATCAGTTCGACGAGAAAGGGAAATTTGTGGAATTGATGGTTTACATTTAAGACGGCAGAGACTGGCCTGTTTGAAAGGACTATTAACTCAATTGTAAGGGCACTTAAAATTTGAAGTGTTGAGAGCCGAAAGAAAATAAATTTTAAAAAAGTAATAGAGAAAAGTATAGGGTATGAACATTTACAGAATTAGTTTAACAATACACTAAACTGTTATCATTTTAATATTAGGCCCGGTGGATAATGCACTCGACTCGTAATTTGAGAGTCGCGGGTTCAAATCCCGTCACACCAAACATGCTTGCTCTTTCAGTCGTGGGGGCATTATAATATGATGGTCAATCCTATTATTCTTTGATAAAAGAGTAGCTCAAAATTTAACGGTGGGTGGTGATGACTATCTGCCTTCACTCTAGTCTCACACTCCAAAATTAGAAACGGCTAGTACAGATAGTCCTCGTGTAGCTTTGCGCGAAATTCAAAAACAAACATAAAACAAATTGTAATACTAGAATTATTAGAAAGAAAACAGAAAACTTTAGAGCACGGGAATTTTTACAGAATGAAAATAAATGAATTTCGGTTAAATGTAAAAACGCTTTGGTGCCCTGAAATACGGATTGCCTTATGTGGATAGATTATTAAAAAGAATGGGTTCATATGTAGAATGTTAATCACAATTTGTTCAAGTTGAGGAAAAATAGAGAGGATGAATCTATTTAGGTTTCTGTTAGCTGATATAAGAAGAAAAACATATGAGTTGGAATTAGCTACAGACCACAAGATGAAACGGTAGAAAACAATAAAAACTATACAATGAAATAGATAATTTAACTGTTAATGAAGTCATAAGGTTCATGGATTGTAGTTTCAGATAATTAGATTGGAAATGTTAAGGCCAGCCATGGCAATTGAAATTGTTCAGAATGTTTTTTTTGTTCCCGTTTGGTCAGAGAACCTAGCAAAAACAGTGTTATTTTAGATTTATTATTAACTTGTAATAAAGATATAGTTGAGAGGGTATAGATTGAGGAATACCTGGATTGAAGTGATCATTCCTACACTAATCATTAAGTTCGGTGTGTTGCTACATATGGAATTATGAATAATAAAATTCTGGTTTAAAATTTTCTAAAGGATTTCTTGTTTGTTTGTTTTTTGAATCTCGCACAAAGCTACTTGAGGACTATCTGTGCTAGCCGTCCCTAATTTAGCAATGTAAGACTAGAGAGAAGGCAGCTAGTCATCACCATCCACAGCCAACTCTTGGGCTACTCTTTTACCAACGAATAGTGGGATTAACCGTCACATTATAACGCCCCCACGGATGAAAGGGCGAGCATGTTTGGTGCGACCAGGAGTCGAACGCCTTAACCCACCTGGCTATGCAGGGCCAAGGATTTCTTTAAATGCATTAAGAGCAAACAAAATGTTAGGATGAGAGTGGAACCTTTGAGGGATGATACAGGAAGCTCATTCTAGTGATTATGAGATAGCTGGATTATTAAATTCAGTTTTATATTTCATAAACGTTTCCGCACGAAATGGAAACAAGATAAAATATGATCACATTAATTCTAAATTTGTTCGAAAAGGTTGGGAAGTTTGAAAAAAATGTAAATATCTTGGACTAGCTAATATCCCCCCAAAGGGTTTTGAAGTACATTAAGAACTGGGTATGTGATCAACAGCTATTACTTTTGGTAAGTCCTTGAATAGTGGGCAAGTGTCAGAGAGTTGAAATGTGGCTAATGTTACTCATATTTTCAAAGATAGTAAGGAGGATACGTCTATTTGGGTTTCTTTTATAGGACATAGAGGAAGAAGGATTTTAGTTGGGAGCTGTTACACACAACCGAATGAAACTGTTGAAAGTGACGAGAAACCTTAGATTGAGATAAAGAATTCATTGTTTGAATAATTATAAACCTACCAGTTTTGCATCAAGAATAGGAAAAGTTTTCGAACATTTGATAAAACATGGTTTACATAGCCATTTATCACAGTTTGAAATTTTGTTGAACATTAATATTGTTTAAATAGGGCAAATTCTTGCCATATTAATATTTTGACATTCTTTGGCAAGCTTTCTGCTTTGGTATACGAGGCTGCGGGTGTAAATCTGGTCGCTCTTGATTTTTAGAACACATTTGATAAACATTAAAAAAAGGTTCTTAAAATTATCTCATGGAATGGAGAAAGAAATGGCTTGATGGAAAAATAACTAAAGGTTGTTAGAGTTACTTTAAACTGGATTAAGATGGGCACCTCAGGGATCAGTATTAGGTCCTCTCTTCTTTCAGATTTGCAAAAATGACATAGATGAGAGAAGTTGAATAAATATTTAAATTTGCTAACGACATTAAGATGTTGAATATTAGTTGATAAGAGTAGGATGCTGCTGATATACGAAATTATTTAGATTATTTGGAAAGGTTTGCGAATAAAGTTTTAATTATAATAAATACGTGATATATCATAATATGATTTATAAGTATAATTTCACTAGAAAACTTCAATTTTATTGAATAAAAAGGTCTTGGTTTTCTGGTTCATTAGTTTATTAAACCATGCAAAACGGTGTGCTGCTAGTGGCAGAGCAAATGTAATTTTAGATAGTATCTTAAACAAATACTGTAAACAGACATAAAGAGATTATAATGTCATTGCATAAGTGATTGATTTGGTCGTAAATGGAGTACTAAGGTGCACTAATTGAACTCCTTACTATAGAAAAGGCATAGACTTATTAAAAAGAGTCCAGATAAAATCTATGATACACAGGAATGGAAAGGCTGTCATATGAGGACAAGTTAAAATTTCTGAAGCTGCTTTCTCTTAGGAAAAACAAGAGCTAATGGGATCTCATTGAGGTGTTTAAAATTACTATGTGAATTGGTAGTGTTAGTACATCATCTTTTGTCGCAATTGATGTTAAAAATGGAGAGTAGGAGATAAATATATATAAGGTAGGAGTCATTTTCAGTTATGACAATTTTATTTTGTCTAACAAGGCTAGAAGTCATCTCCAGCTATGGCAGTTTTATTTTTCTAGCAGGGTAGAATGAATTGCTTTCTGATGTGGTAGATGCAGTAAACTTAATAGCGCTTAAGGAAAGTATTGATAAATATTTGAATAGAAAGAGTTAGTTTTGAGTATTTTATTTTTATTTTAAAGTATAGCTCATTGAATGGAACGGCATAGATCAACAAAATGGTCCGTTATATATAATTTCAGCTCTGTGTTTTTCATGTCGTTCCATTATTAAAAACTCAGTTTCAGTTCTCTACATGCGCTACATAAATAAATCAACTAGTTTCACATGAGCCTCTTTCACATTTTGCATTATAAATATTTAGATCCAGCTCTATGTGTAAAATACCTTGCATCATAATCTGTATGTATGATCTATTTCCACTCAAACAAATAGTTCCAGGTTTTTGTATTTCGTGTATTTCCACAAAAGAAACGACATTCTGGGTTTAACGTCATTCCGCTCTTTAAAATAAGTTTTCGTTTCAGTGTGTTTTATGCTTTCAAATATAAAAAATAATCTTACTCCCTATCTGTGTATTTGATGTATTCCTCAATAATAACCTAGTTTTAGTTCTTGTTATTATATATATTTTTTTACTAAAAAATTATAATTCCCTAAATGGCTGACTGATATGTTTCAACTATAAAACCTGGTTCTATAACTGGTTGCTTGTCATGTTTGTATTATAAAATCTGATCTCATAACTGGGTATTTGGTTTGTTTGTATTTAAAAATCTGGTTCTATAATTGGATGTTTGTTATGTTTTTACTATAGAATCTATGCTCTGTATCATTTATTTAATACACATTACGGTTAATACCAATTTGCTGGTCTATAAACTAACATTTCTGCCAGAAAAGGATAATTTTAGTTGCGTATGTACGGCGTATTTATACTAAAAAACTATTCGTACTTGTGTATTTTTATTATTTCTGCTATAAAACAGACTTGCAGGTACGAGTGTGTATGTTCTTTACAAAAACTTAGTTGTGGTTCTGTGCATGTGATTTGCAGATTTAAAACTCATTTTTTTGTAACGTACTTCAATTATAAAACACATTTCTCCCACTCTTTTTATGCCTTTCTATAATAACTCCTACTCTCGTGGTTCAGCAGCAACGTTGGGTAATTATAACGCTAAAAATCGGTTTTGATACCCGTTGTGGTGTGTATGTTAATGCTTAAAAGCAAATAATTCTAGTACCCTAATTTTGATTTTATATGTTTTAATATAAAACTCGGTTCTAGTTCTGTATGTTTGATATTATTACATTATAAAAAATTAGTTCGAGATATATAATTTTTTTGTTCTATAAGTTCCTACTCCAACCCTATGTTTTCAACCTATTTCTACAACAGAAACCATTTAGAGCTCAGGTGTCTCCAACATCTCTACGCAGCTCCAGAACTATGAATTTTATCTATTTCATATATAAAAAAAAAAGTTTCATCTGTGCGTGTTTGACAGATTTTAAAAATCCTGATTCTTACTATGTTAGTTTCATTAAAACCTATAACTAGCTCATTATGTTAGATGTGTTTCCCCACCAAATCAGAAATCATCGTCTGCTGGTTCAATATATTCACGGAATAGAAAATGTATTTATTAAATCCATGCATTATATATTCTACAGCTATTAAAAATTTCAGATATTTTCCAATACTAAAGAAACGAAATTTCAGTAATTTATGGTTTTCATTATAAACACTTGTCTTTCCTTATGTCAGAATCCAGTTACAGTTCAGTATTTTTTATATCAATAAACAATAAAAAAAATATCTAGCCATAGTTCTGTTTGCTTCCTGTGGTATTTACGTTAAAAACAGCTAGTTGAAACGTGATGTGCTTCATATCTTTCTATTACAATTAAGGTAATTCATAATAGTGTCGTTTACGCTTTCAGTATATAAATGAGATTCAGTTTTTGAATTTCGCACAAAGCTACACAAAGGCTGTTTGCGCTAGCCGTCCCTAATTTAGTAGTGTAAGACAGGAGGAAAGGCAGCTAGTTATTACTACCCACCGCCATCTCTTGGGTCACTCTTTTACCAACCAATAGTGGGATTGATCGTCATATTATAACGCTCCCACGTCGGCAAGGGCGAACATATTTGGTGTGCCAAGGATTCGAACCAGTGACCCTCAGACTACAGGTCGAGGGCCCTAACCACCTGGTCATACTGCGCCATGTGTTTCACATGTTTTCACTTTAAAACCTGTTTCATCCTTGTGTGTTTTATATATTTCTTCTATAAAAACCTACTTAAATGTCTGTATATATATTGTAGAAAATAATCTGTTAGAAATAATTGGTTTCATGATTTCCACAATAAAAACCTAATTCAAGTTCGTATGTGTGTGATACGCTTTAAATAACTGAATTCTATAACTCGTATTTGATTTAGTTCCATGAAAAAAAACTGGCTTCCTCTCGATTACAGCTAAATCAAGTTCTACATCAGGCGTTTTGACAGCCATGAAGAACTTAGTCTCATAGTTTCAATTCTGTATGTTTAATATGTCTCAACGATCTGATGCTTGTCCGTCTCTGTTTTCATAATGTATTTCCACTGCGAAAACCTTGTTTCAGCATATACAATTGATGTGTTTTTACCATTGACACTAAAACTGCATATCATTATGGTTGCTTTGTATATTCCAACTATAACAACAGAGTTTCAGAACGTGTAGTTGATCTTGTCTTCTACAAGAACTTGTTTCCACTTCTGTCTGATGTATTTATGTTGCTGACATGTTTTTACTAAAAGTATTCAACTTCATGTTTGTGTTTACTGCTTTCCACTATAAAAATACAATATTCGTGTATGTTTGTTTGTGTTTCGTGTATTACAACGATATATTTATTTATAGTTCTAAGCTTTTGATAACTTCCATGATAAAGATCTACCTCCAACGATCTGTGTTTTATATCTTCCAATAAAATCTGAGGTACAGTTCTGTGTTTGATTATTCTGTTAATGGCACATACTAATAGCTTTCCCTATGATATATATTAACTATAAAAATTATATACAAAAAATTAAATATTTGATATGTTTACTGCATACAAAATCTACCTCTACAAACGAACCAAGTTATACGTGTATACGTTTGATATCTTCGTACTACATAAATGTAATTACAATTATGTGCATTTCAAATTTGAGATAAGAACTTCGTACTAGTCCTAAATATGTTTTTGTCGTATTCATATTATAAACAGAAGTGACAGTTCAGTTACAAAAACTCGGATATATGTATGTATGATACATATTTACTCTATAAAAGGCCATTAGAGCGTGTGTTTGATGTATTTTACTATAAAAACTGGTTTTAGCTCTATATATGCAAAAACATTTTTTCAACATCACTAATTATGGTTTTAGCTCTATGTGTTTCCTGTGTTACCACTATAAACACCATGTTTCAGATCTATGTACTTCGTATGTTTGCACTTCTGAAACCCATTTCCACATCACTGTGTTTACTTTTTCCTTTAAACAAACATAATTCCAGCTCCACGCGTTTGATACGTCGTCGTCATAAAAACACTAGTTAATTCCAGTCCTTGAATTTTGACCCTTTGTGCTATAAACATACAGATCGAACTCTGCGTTGTGCGCGGTGTTTACAGTTGCCCCTTTCTCGTCATGGTAACTCACAATTTAAACTCAATTTAACATTCGATTCACTACTTGCCACTGAGATATTCAAAGCTTACTTACGGGGGTGAGGTTTTCGTCTTCTCGCGAGGTACCAATAGCGACTGTTTGAAGTCAAGAGGGCTCCGACGTTGAGCAGCTAAAGAAGGCTACGTGGATCATTCCACTAATGAACATGATCTAAAGTAACTTGTAAAAACTTCAAGTTTCCTACTATGACCCCCAAGGGAAAATACATCAGAATGGATACTACAGGTGTCTTTTCTTTTAAGGAATTTCACCAAGTTTCTAAATACTACATTAAATATATTTGAATTAAGCTTAGATTCCCTAGAAAATCCTAGGGAATCTAGGATTTTCTAGAAAATCTAAGCTAGGCCACTCGTCATGATGCTAAAGAGGTTAGGACTAAATTAGATCCCGAAGGAACTTTTAGAATTATGTCACTCAACATGATATATAAAGAGATTAGGGAAGAAGTGTAGATCCCCATGGAGTTTCGTCACTCAATCTGATATTAAAGAAGATATAATTATGTTTAAATCCTTTGTCACTCAACAGAAGAAGGTCACAAAGAAGGTTTGGTTTACATTTCGCACAAAACTACAGGAGAGAATCTGCGCTAGTCGTCCCTATTTTAGCAGAGAATGTGTAATATTGTAATTTAGTTTCATAAGTGAAATCATTCTCTTTTAATACTGCAATCAAGCTTCATAAGTAAAAACATTCTACCACAAACTCTTGGGCTACAATTTTACCAAAAATAGTGGGATTGACCGTAACATTATAACATTCCCATGGCTTTAATGGCGAACATATTTGGTGTAAAGGGGACTTAAACCGGCGATTCTCAACTTGCGAATTAAGCGTCCTATTCACCTGGCCATGCGGAGTACATTGAAGAAGGTAACACTAAATTTATATTTCCGAAAAGTTCCTAGAACTAGATCAGTCATACCATATTATGTAGGATGGTAGAAAGGTTAGATCCACGTGAAACCTTGAGCTAGATAAGGTGCGAAAGACGTTTGAATACTTACAAAGATAATGCGTTCATGCAAGTATAAGGTCATCCCATTAGTAATATCATTTGTAACAATAAGATATAAAATGAAAAAAAAAACTCAAGAAACAACTTTAATCAATTATATATTTTCCATGACTTTCAATAACACTCTGCCAACGTCTCAAAGATTTTCAATATCACGTTTATAAAAATCAGATGATTTGAGACAAAAAAGGTAAAAAGGCAATTTTTAACTCATCCATAGAAGTAAACTGTTTTTTTTTTCCTTTAAATGATGTTGCATGCTTCTGAAAGGATGGTAACCTGAAGGAACAAGATCAGGTGTAAAAGGAGGAAAGGAAAGTTTCTCCCAACCCAAGCTGTTCAATTTTTCTGGAAGTGATCCTAGTTTATCGTCATGGTGGAAAACAACTCCTTTCCGATTCACCAAAGCAGGCTTTTTTTTTTTAGTGCAGTGTTCAGTCGATCCAGTTATTGATAGTATCTCTCAGCAATGATTGCCTGGTTTGGGTGTAACAACCCAAAGTGTATTACACCACCTTTATCCCACCAAACACTAAGCAAAACCTTCCTATGGTGAAAGTTCGCTTTTGACTGTGGTGTAGCTAGTTCTCCTGCATCAACCCACTGTCGGTGGCACTTTGATGGAGTACCCATTTCTCATCTCCACTCCCTAGGCGGTTCAAAAACTAAGCTTAAAGTTCACGAGAGTGAAGAGATGTGCAGAGGTCTACTCGTTCTCTCAGATTATTAGCTGACAACTCACGTAGTACCCATTTTCCCAACTTTGAAACTCTACCAAACTATTTCAAATTTCAATGGACAGTGGAAGAAGATGAATGAGTTTCTGGGCTAATTCTTCAACAGTTAGAGCGCAATTCTTCTCAAGCGTTGTAGAAGCAGGTCATTATCAAACTCAACATCAATAATTATTTCAAACTGCAGTCACCAGTTCTGAACATATTGAACCATCTTTGACACTTCCTCACATTCAGAATGTCATTGCTGTACATCTCTTGAATGTTTCGCGTAGCTTCAATAATAGCACTTTTCCCTTTTCTAAACTTGTAAAACATTATATCCCTTATGTGCTTCTCTGACACCTCCATGTTAATTGGAGCTTCTAAAATAAATAAAACAAAAAAACTAGTAAAGAAACGAACTGGTTTGCACTAAATGCTATCAAGTCATCACGTATAATTTATATGACTTTAAGAATAACTTCATTTAGCCAAGAAATATGCATTTAAACTTATCTTATCCCATGAAACGACATTACTTATGGGATAACCTGGTGATTATGAATTCCACCCAAAAGGTCTTTCTCTGTAATAAAGCTAATACGTTTTATGAAGCAGAGTATAAGTTTGTATACTATTAAAGTAGGAATATCTAGTCTAACAAACTGATACTTCTATGACCCCAGATAGTTGTGAAATGAAATGACCGTGAAATGTAAGGAAGGAAAATATCGCTTGGTTCAAACGAATATTTTAACAGGTCCGTTATGTTTAAAAAAACATTTTACAAGGAGAAAAAATGTATAGGAGATAAAAAGGGCTCTAAAAACCTCGCAGGTTTTCGAATCTATGTATACAAATTTAACTTCATGTTTTTGGTATATACTTCTGTATATGGAAAAATATTTTTAAAACTATAATGTTTATTCTAAGTAAGTGAGAACGATAGATGCTTGTATAAAGCAAATTAAAATATTTCCATAATTATTTTCTGATACAACCTGTTTGTTTGTTTTTGAATTAAGCACAAAGCTACACAAAGGGCTATCTGTGCTCTGCCCACCGCGGTATCGAAACCCGGTTTTTAGCGTTGTAAGTCCGCAGACATACCGCTGAGCCACTGGAGGGCTGTGGTGCGTACAGAAGTAGATAGCTTTCTATATCCTGTAATGGAATTCTACGATGGGAGAGTACATTTGATTGCCTTTGAGAGCGACCGACGACAATACGAACAGCTTCGACAATATTACATCAAAATTGTCCAGCATTAGAAGTAGTAGAAGAGAAACTTAGAATATGATATCTAGCTTCTTAAGTAAAAACATTATGTTTAATATTGTAATCTAGCTTCTTAAGTAAAAACATTATGTTTAATATTGTAATCTAGCTTCATAAATAAAATCATTCTGTTTAATACTGTACCCTTCTGTCTAATATTGTAATTTAGCTTAACAAGTAAAATATCCTGTCTAATATTGTATATTCTCAGAGAGAAAGAAGAATAACGAGAAGAATAAGTAAAGTACAATAAAAGTTCACGAGGAAAGCGATCACTCCCGAAACATTCTGTAGGAAAACCAAGAACTTTCCTTCTAAGTAATCTCAAGATAAAAAGAGAGATCTAGTGCACTAAGCTTCCTATTTTCTGTATCTCGATAAATAAAGGATCGATCATCAAGTAATCCCTGTCCATACTCATCAAACTGAAAATTGACACAATATGAGAATCATTATTGAACATTAAAATCGCAATACACAGTTGTAATAGATTCTACATCTTGAACAAGATGAGCTAACAAGTCTAAACAGAAGGTGGCATAAGTTTAATACACAATGGAAAAAACCCAATACGATAACAATTGAAAACGATAAGAATATGTAAGTCTTTAAGAAGAGAAATCTCCTTACTATCCACAGGAAGATATGATATATCTTCCATTATTAACAGGTATATTCAAACGTAGCCAAAATTGGCGCAATTAAAGCGAATGATAGAAAACTACAGATGGAATAACTTTCCCAAGGTTTAAACAAGGTACATCAAATAAAAGTGATAAGATGTTCTTCAGTGTAAACAAGATGTTTAAGTTCTGTATCATGGGCTCTTAAACTCTAAGCTGTTAAACTCTTTGGTAGACGATCACCATGTATAAAATAGCGAACATATCATGAATAAGATATGGAAACTTAAGGTAATTGATGTACCTTTACCCCGTTGCCATAGAAACAAACTGCTTAATTAATAAACAAGTTTATTCAGAAAGAAAAAGGAAATTTAAATTATTATAAGCAAGGGAACAACTTTAGTCTTAGTTAAGTTGCCTATGTTTACACTCTGAAAAGAAATTGTCACCTGTAAAAGTTTATAATAAGAGTTCGGGTTCGAGCCATTAAGCCTAGAATACTTCAGTTGAGAAAAATGTTTCGTTACTTCCTTGTATATAAACCTGTGGAAAGAGAAGAGCTCTGTTGTAACGAATATACCGATTTCGGATATAAATTTGCAAAGCAAGGCTTTCAAAATCACTGACTATTACAGGAACTGAACACAGAGAAACTAGCAGAATGATTTACCCTTCAATTGACATATGTTTGGGTTTCATCACCGCACTCGAAATGCTTATGAAGAGTGAGACACTTAATAATAGCAAAGTTTAGTAAAATACTTCCTACAAACGTTATGATCATATTCCAAGTATCTACACCCCTCTTTGTACCTTCTAGCAAGGTTTTTCTGCGCTGATGTTAAGACAAGGCTCTTAGGTTTCTCTTGCAAGTCGACCACACTAAATTCTAAGAAACTTTTCAGACTCAGTCGATTCACCAAGTCATGTTAATTGTCTAATGACTAAGTATAGTTAAAACAGCTTACTCTATCACAATCTCTCCTTTAACAAGTGTTAAGAATTTGAAAATATCCAAAACGGTTACTACCTCATTAAAAGAGCTGCCTTTAGTTGAATAACATTTGTAAAACTATACTTATCCTGAAAGAAGTCGTACAGCAAGGTTAATAAATAGACATTTACAGCTAGTGATAGAAACACACTTGGTGTAATCTTTCTCTGTCACAGAAGACGAGATATTTGTTGTTTCTTTTGTTTCTAGACTTTAATTAAGATTCCAGATCAACTTCTCATATTCAAGTAGAATCCATCGAGATATTTTTTTTAATTATTCCTTCTACAAGTGTCTGTAGCAAAACGTTCAAGCAACGGAGGAATTGTCACTTGACATAAGCTACACCTAATCAAGCAGTTAATAATCAATTAAAATGGTTAACTTTCAGTCCTGTGGCTGTTCAGAGCCAAGAGCAGGGGCTTATGTTGAACAGGAGTTTAGTTACTATTAGAAGTTATAAACTATTTTTGCCCTTTTTTAACTTAAAAATTTAGCAAAAGTGGAGACGTGGAAGAAGAACATAAACAGAAATTATCGAAACTATTTTAAAAATAATGAAATGAAACCGATTTTTTCTCACTTTGGGATTAACGTACGCCATCCGTATACATACAAGCCTTCTCACCGCTGAAAGACCAGAAGATCTCGGTTTTTTAACACGCCTGGCTCTGAGGAAAAAATCAACCCTCCCAGCTTGTAACATTAGAGGTAAAATCCTATTATGATCCACCATGTTAATTCCCAATGGTTCCTCACCTTGTGAATACGTTCGTTTTATTTTATATGAAGACAGTTAATAATTAATGTTTAGTGAGTAACCTACTAAACTGAATATTTATTCGAAATAAAATATCAGCAACCTTTACAATAGAGAAGTCCTTATTTTAATAATTACAGCGTTTCGATCCAAAGTACCGAGTTTTCACAAAGCTAGGCTTAATTTTAAAGAGACGGTCGAATTCGTAAAACATTACAGCCACGTGATACTGAATACGAGTTTGCAGATGGCTTTAAATCAGATTTTTTTGATAAAGTGAGACAGATTAAACGTTAATATAGATGAAGAGAGGTTCTGGATATTTATGTATTTTTATTGGTGGCTTTGATGGATTTATAGGTAGCGCTTCATCTATTTTACTTCTTCTGATGTCAGGTTCAATTTGAAATTGTTTTCTGTGATGTATTTTTTCTTTGAAATGCTTCAAAATATGTGAAAATCCGTCAAAATAGTCCTTAAGTCTAAGGGTCATTTTTGTTATGTGTGTTTTATTATAGCAAAGTCATATCAGGCTACCTGCTGTGTCCATCGAGAGGAATCGAGCCCCCTTAGTTTAACATTCTAACTCCAAATATTTATAGCTGATTTCTCCAATATAAAAACAAATTCCATTTGGTTCTAGAGATGATTTCATTGTTTTTAACTGAGGTAATTATCATTAATATAGTTCTTAACTTTAGTACCTGGCTTTTGTATGATTATGGTATTCATGCTAATATGTTTACATTAGTTGTAAAGCTGAGTTGTTTTCCCCTTTAAGATTTGTATGTTTAGTTTGTTTGGTGCTTTGGTTCTTTGGGATGTGCAAATGAAAAATTATTTTTAGTTCATCGTCTAAACTGCAGAGCACGCAATAAATGCTATTTGCATAGTGCATTTCAAGATTCTTTCTTTTGTATGAAGAGAGTGAATTTCCAATTACGTTATTGTTTGGAGTTTATTTCATTTCTATGAATTTTATTTTAATCTATGCTCATATCCTGATGATGTTCATCTGTTGTAGACGTTTAGTAAACTTATGGATAAATTTTCTTCTATTTCAGTTGTAAAACGAGTGTTAGGTTATATGTCTTGATGGGGTTTCAGAATCGCATGTCGTTGATAAGGTTTCAAAATCTTTCTTTATCTTAAAACCCATGGAAAACATCATCCATATATTTGAACCTATATAAGAAATTGAAGAGGGCTGTTTTCAAGGACTGCCTCCCCCTTTGAATTAAAAATGTGTTTGTTAGAGCAATTGACAGTTGTTTGCACATATACACACTGTCAATTTGACACCAGGTGATGACGTTAAATCTGAAACAGAATTTTCTTGTGGGATTAAACAGGATTATTAGGATTGGTGAGGAAATTTGTTTACCGTGAGTTTGATAATTGCTTCAATGGCATATTTATTTGTCTCTCTTCTCTTGAACTTGTTTGTTTGCTTGTTTAGAAATAAGCACAAAGCTACACAATAGGCTACCTGTGTTCTGCCTATATATTATTAGGGGTTTAAACGCTTATGAAGAAACAGAAGAAACTTAATCAATGACAGAGATCCCAACATTCAATTTAAAACTCAAACGAAGAAAATTTCTCCATAAATATTCTAAATGTGACTATTAAAAGAAAATTGTCAAGTTATTAGGAAAAAATGTACAGGAAGACAAAAAGTCAGAAATATGGAACCTTGAAATCCACTGTGCAAATAATATTTGTTATATGCTGTGCAAACAACTTAGGCGATTAATGAAACGATTTTGAAGTCTTCACGAAGCATCAAACAAACAGAACATCTCAACTGTAATGTACCTTAGTACTGTAATTCCTCATGTCGAACACATCAATGAATAATTTAGTTGGATTATAAAAAATATACCATCGATATAAATACCATAATCACACAACCCCAGTATTAAAGTTAAGAAGCTTATTAACTACAATAACCTCGCTCAAAAACAACAGAATGCAATTCGTGTAAACGCTAATAAGCCGGGATAAAGAGGAACCTGAGACTTTAAGGACCATCGTGTATTTTTGAACATCTCAAGGAAACAAGACATCAGTGAAAACAGCGTCGACGTCATTCAAAGAGAGTCAGAGATAAACAAAGGAAAGTTAAATAAAGAACAAGCGATAAAAGTTGTTAAAACTAAGCTACATAAATATCCAAGAACCCCTTTATCGATATTAATATGTTATCTGCTTCACATTACAGAAAATCCAAGTTAACTTCACCTGTACAATTCTCCTCATGTTCTCGAGTCTGTAACGCTCTCATGAATTGAACTGTGTTTTTGAATGTAACTCTCACTTAATGTGGCTCGTTACTATGTGTCAAAACGTTGTAATTATTAAAATAGAAACTTGCTGTTGCTTTTTAACACATTCCTTCATCACTGGCTTTTGTTAAGGGCTTACAATGACGTAAACGGATAATACCATCGATAGAATGTGCCCCAATACACGGACTTTATTCAGCGTTCTGTCATTCGTGTCAACAGCTTTTTTTTAGTAAGAATGGTGTAATTCTGGTTAAAACAATTATTTTAGTTTCAACCAGTAAGTTGGTGAACAACATATGATGTTTTTAATGGAGAAGTATGATCATTATACTTAAAGAAGTGATGCATCCAACTTCGTGACTTAAAAATACGTCACATTTGTAGATACAGATACATTCCACGAAGAAAAAGTATAGTTTTTGTTGTTGTTTTTTCTCACAAAAAAGAATACTTAACATTATATGGTAAAATTATAAAAACTGAAATATATAAACTTTGTACCTTGATGTTTTACTAAACTTTCGTGTTTTAAAACGATTAGAATTTGGTTTATCAATTAAAATAAGTAGGTAAATCATTCTTACATAAGAATTTCTTGATGTAGTATATAAATAGCAAAGAATGGAAAATTCTCTTAGCTACAAGCACGGTTATAGACTAACAGGTCATAAAATAGAAATTTATGGATAAGAAAATTGAATAATTTTGTGTGTTTCTTTAATACTTAGAATTTGAAAATCACTATTTGGTTAGTTAAAGATAATCAAAGTATAATCTACATACATCCGGATATATAATGGTCTAAAAGACGGTGGACAATCCATCACCAACCACTGGGGAGCCTAAACTATCTATCAAAGAATCCTCTAGATAGTTGGAGATAACTAAAGTGTCATCTACATATTTCCTAGTACATAAAGGTCTAAAAGATTGTGGACAATCCACTACCAACCATTATTTTCTATAGGAACAAAGAAGATAATTTACCAGAGAAAGAACTAATCTCGAAAACATATGTACAACTTCACCTGATTATCAAGATACGAGTTTTGTAATGCTTTCTCATTTGAGTAATTATCTATCAAAATTATATCTGCCCTTAACTATGTTATTTTTTCCATGTGGGTAATTATTGCACAGAAATTCAAAAGTAACAAAATAAACATGGTTATCAAACTTTAGATTTTTTTATTTCACTACAAGAATTTCAAGTTATTTTTCATAGTCTGTTCATTTTATAAATTTTCAGAGAAACAAACAATTAAATAACCTCTAAAAGTTCCAATATTTGAAATTACAGCACATAAAGGACATCGGTCGGTCAGTATATGTGTTTCAATAATTTAAATAAATATGTTTGAAATCTTATTTCTGGTTTAATCATTCACAATGTTGATAAACTAATATAACTATTATATTTTCTCCCAAAACATAGATATATATATATGTACTATTTTCTTTATCACAATACAGTATTGACAATAATGTTATATTATTAAAAGGTTTATCACAGTACAAAGTTTTCTTACGTAAATTAACAAAACTATTATTGGTATCATTATAATGTAAAAGAAGTTAAATCTATTCGATTAATTTCAGTTGTAATATTATAGCAAAATTCTCCAGAGTTAAACCATACTGGTTATTTAGATAATAACTTACCCATGTACAAGATATTTATAAAATGGTTAATTAAAATTAAAGTGAAAACAATTTTATTTCGAAAGGTGTATATTTAATCAGCTTAATTCTGAGCATTTGATTTTAACTACACATGTATTGGTCAATGTATATCAAATTATGATAGATTTCATGTTACAGAAGGATGAAGAATTTTTTTGACATTTACTTATACCGTTAAACTATTTAGAGATTACAGCTTTCTTTTTATTTTCAATAAATTTATAACATTCTTGCACAATCACAATTTTTTTGCGTTTTTCAAAAGTGCAATAAACATATAACACAGTCGCAGAAGTGTTATCATATAATGTGGATTACCTAGATAATTTTAAAGAATTATGATGCAACCCAAGGGTGTTATAACGTGGTTGATCTAGATCATTCTACAAACTTATAATGCGTTTTTAAGAAACTTATAACGTGGATTAAATGGTTCATTTTATAAATTTATAGAATGTAGCATGACAACCATTCTACATGGTTACGTTAAAGCACTACAAATTTATTAAGCTGTTTGTACTGAGCAATACGTTGTTCCTAAATAATTGTATTATGTTTCTTATACGTAGCATGACTTTTCCATTCCTTTAACAGTTACTGAGATATTAAATTACTTTTGTCTTTTTGTTAGGAGGGAGGAAAGAGCTATTAGAACTGCAGTGCATTGTGTTGGTAGCCTGTTGTTTCATTTCAGTACTATATTTTCCGATTTCCAAAAAAAGAGTTTAAAAGCCTAAAATGAAAACATTGAAGGAACTACTAAGTCAGCTCCAGCGAAATGTTGATTTTATGAACAGTGCCCAGGGCATAAAATAAAATATTTCAAATTTAAAGTGCCTTACCGTTCTGAGTATTAAAAAAAAAGTCGATATTTCGTAATTTTCTCATCTCTCCTTATTTTAAAAACAGCATATTACTTGTGTGTTTGATTTGTTTCCACTATAAAACTTACTTCGATTTTTGTGTATTTTTTCACTTTCACTACTAAAAACCTAACTACAGTTTAGTTTGCTTTTGTATAATTCTACTAACAAAAAATACAGCTTCGATTGCTCTTTCTTTTGCAGTCCAAAAACGTGATCAAATCTAAAATAAGCCTAAAATTAGTTTAATGGACAACATAGTATTTCAGGCCGGCCCTGTTTTTGTTTGTTTTTACACAATAAATATATACTTTCCATTTTCTATGCTTGAGGCTTTTCACTGTAAAAAAATATTACAATTATGTACATTTTATATATTTCCACAACATAAACACAAAGTCAGCAATGTGTGTGTTTTACCTTTTAAACACTAAAGTTCATTTCCGAATCTCAATACAATTTTCATGAATTTCATCGGATGGTCAATATAGTTTCACCATGCTTTGAATAGGTTAATGTTTATGTAGATGATAGCAATAATGTAGATTTGGCGTATCTAGATTTTCAGAAAACATTTGACAAAGTACCGTAAAAAAGGCTTATGAAAAACAATTATCTCTATAGGTGTGGAAGATAAGATGATTAATTGAATAAAAGAGTGGCTGAATGGAAGAAATCAGAGGGTTCAGTCAAACCGGATTAATGTCACAAGTGAAGTACCTCAGGGCTCAGTCTTAGGACATTTGCTCTGATTTAGATCAATAATATAGATAAAGAAACGATCAATAAGCTACTTAAGTTAACTAATGATATTGAGATCTTGGACGTTGTCGGCTAGGAAGATGCTACTGCTGATTTACAAAGGGATTTAGATCAGTTTGTGAGTTAGGCGAATAAATGGAAAATGGGTTTTAATTTGAGTTATAAGCACAATTCGGTTGGAAATAACCGTAACAGTGTTATGGAAAAAAAGGACATTGGATAAGTCTCTTAAGCCATTCAAGAAATGTATAAAGAGGTTATATTTTCATTGTACAGTTCACTGGTTATGCTATATTTGAGGGATTGTTTTCAGCCTTGGGCTTCTTATCTTAGGAAGGACACTGAAATGTTAAAAAGGGTTACTAAAATGATGCCTGAAATGGAGAGTTTGTCGTATGAGAAGTGGTTAAGATCTCCAAAATAATTTTATCTTAGTAAAAAAAGAATTACAGCGGGTTTGATTGGGGGTATTTAAGATTGTTATGGGAATGCACAGTGTTTCAAATCTGAATGCATGACGTGTTTCTACAACAAAAAAAACATTTTTAATGTAGTCAATTAGTGTAAATTACTATGATTTTCTTAAAAGTCATTGGTTATATAACTAGACGTATTTTACATATTTCTTGTATCCCATTTGTCTGTTCTCTTAGATAAAGTCAGAAAATGGTGATAATTTTAAGTATTTAGATTTCGTTTAAACTTTTGAACAAAAATAAGAAATTTGGTGATATTTATTTAACTCTAATGACCTTGTTCATGTTTCACTTTTTATCATTTTATGACGTCCCTGATGGATTCATCTAAGTTTGAATATTTTTTACCCTAAATTTCAGGCTTCGTAATAGCAATGTTTAATAAGATTTAATAACGAACTTGAACACTTTTTTTTTTATATGTAAAAACGGCTCGTTTGGGTTGAGAAAATATTTTACATAGAAGAGCGAACAATGTTTCGACCTTCTTCGGTCATCGTCAGGTTCACAAGGAAAGAGGTAACTGACCGAAAGCTGACCACATGTTTGAAAGGGGTTGCGTAACTGTGTGTCGAAATGTAGAGGGCGGTATTAGATGTTTGAATATATAATTTTATTTATTTTATGATATTAATATAGGTATAAAGGCGTTCCTTTATATTGGTTTATTTTGGGTTTAAGTTGTTGTATAAGTAAGGCTTCTTTAATTTTGCGTTTGTTTATGTTTGTTTCTTTATTTAGTATTTGAGTGTTTTCTATGGTAATGTTGTATTTATTTGACTTGCAGTGTTCGAAAACGTGTGAAGGTGACTTTTTATGTTCTTTGAATCTGGTTTCCATTTTTCTACTTGTTTCTCCAATATAGAAGTCGTGGCAGTTATCACATTGTATTTTATAAATAATGTTGGTGTGGTGTTTGTCAGTGTAGTTCTTACATAGTATAGACCTCAGTTTTGTGCCTGGTTTTTGAATAAATTTGGTATTAACTGGAATGTCATATTTTATTACTAATTTTTGCCAAATGTTGGTTATTTGTTTGCTGATGTCAGGAATATATGGTATACAGCAGTATATGGTTTCGTGTTTTTTTGATTCGTGAGCTGTATTTACTTTAGTTGGTGGTTGATTTTGCTTTTTGTCTAGGTGTGTGCGTATAATGTTTTCTACGGTTTGTGGAGGAAACTTATTGATGTTGATGAAGTATTGTTTTATTTTGTCTAATTCATCGTTAATTTTATCTGGTGAGCATAGTTTTATGGCTGTGTTTATTTGGTTTCTTAGTATGTTGAGTTTTTGTTTTGTTTCATGTGCTGAGTCCCAAGGAATGTATAGTCCAGTATGGGTGATTTTTCGGTGGATTTCTGTTTTGAATTGTGTGTCAGTTCTTGTAATTTTGAGGTTAAGAAATGATATTTGATTGCTTTCTTCCTGTTCACATGTGAAGTTAATGTTGGGATGTATAGAGTTAATGTGATTGAAAAAATTAAGTATGTGTTCTGTAGCTTTGAATCCCGCAACCGTGTCATCTATATATCTGTACCAGTATAGTGGTGGATGTAATGCTGTGTTAATTGTTTAGGTCGAAACGTTGTTCGCTCTTCTATGTAAAATATTTTCTCAACCCAAACGAGCCGTTTTTGCATATAAATTTCTCAACAAGTGGGTTTCTCGACATCACTGATCACTGAACTTGAACACTGTACGCATTTAACTTGGTAATGTCTCTCATACAATAATGATGATTCTAAACACTTCACAATTAATCAATTGAATGTTGACCAAACTTAACTTTTGTTAATAATGAATCTGGCGTTATCTGGTTCGAATACAACTGTGAAATAAGTATTTTATCCTTATATTGACATTTAGTTGAAGTGTTCCCAGTTGTAAGCTCTTCATTTCAATGTCTTGGTATACGTTGAAGGATTGTTAAAACACGAGTGTAAAGGAGTCGTTGATTGCTTATATTGGCACCTTTTTGGATCACTTTTAGAGCAGTGGAATTAAGCAAATCTTTATTTCAAGCCTTGGAATTATCTGAAAGCTGATTAAAACACGACTGTGAAGGTGGCGTTTTTTTTATATTGGTATCTGGTTAAAGTTTTTTCGGATCAGAGAATTTTCAAAGTATTTATTTCAATGTTTTGGTGCCTTAGTTTAAGGCTGGTTGGAACCCAACTCTGAAAAGAGCATCTTGTGCTTATGTTTATATCTAGATTATTTCCGGATCAGTGGAACTTATCAAGTTCTTATTTCAGTAATATGGTCTCGGTTAAAGTCTGTTTTTATTACTTTTTGTTTTGCTTCTTTATTTGCGTAGGATTCTCTACTTTCTCAGTTATTGACTCTTCATTTAATTTTTAGGATCATTGACTTTACCCTATGATATTATCAATCATAGTGTTTAGAAAGCCAGTTTTCAACAACTTGTTCCATCTAGTCTTTAAAAACCTTACAAACTACCTAAAATACTAGGATACTACTATTCTCTCTTTATTTCATTTTAAAGATATGTATTTGCACAAAGTTGTCTCAATGAATATACACTGCTGCCCAAAATCATAAGGCCAATGAACATAAAGAAAAAATATGCATTCGCTTTTGCATGGTAGATATAAGCGTTTGCAGAAGACTGGCTGGAATATTATTTCAAGTGGTAGGGATGGCTTCACGAAAATCATGCACTGTTTGGAATTGACGACCATTTCTATAGACTTCCCTTGCCATCAACCCCCAAACATTTTCAATAGGGTTCAGTTCGGGCGAACACGCTGGATGGTTCAAAAGAATCTCGGTATTCGCCATGAAGAAGTCCTTTGTCTTGTGGGCATTGTGGACTGCAGCGTTGTCCTGCTGAAAGATCCAGTCATTTCCACACAAGCGAGGGCCTTCAGTCAATAAGGATGCTCTCTCCAACATGTCAATGTATCCAGCTGCTGTTTGACGCCTCTCTATAACCTGAAGCTCCATTATTCCATAGAAGGAGAAAGCACCCAAGATTATGATGGAACCTATTCCACTGTGTCGTGTAGAAAATATCTCCGGTGGGATATCTTTATCGTACCAGTAACGTTGGAAGCCATCTGGACCATCAAGGTTAATTTTTTTCTCATCAGAGAACAAAACCTTTGTCCACTTTTCTACGTCCCATATTTGGTGCTTTTCAGGCAAAGTTTAACCGAACTGTTTTGTGGTGTGGAACGAGGCGTGGCCTTTGAAGACGTTTACGGTTTTTAAATCCTTTCTCTCGTAGATGCCGTCTTATTGTTCTTGAGCTGTCTTCTGCGTCCATAAGGGCCTTAATCTTGTTCGACGATCGGCTGGTGTCTTGCAGAACGACCCGTCGAATCCTTCTGCTCAACGCCGGCGAAATTTCTAGAGCCGACTACTTGAAAGTCTCGTTCCGTATCTCTCAGGATCTTTCAAAAAATTTGCAACAGCAGTTTCACGACGCCCATTCTCACCAGCGATGGCACGTTGAGAGAGACCTGACTTTTGCAGCTAGACAATTCTGATACGTTCAAACTCTGTCAACTTTTTAGCCATGTTTTTACCCAATATAACACAGGAGATGACAGTGGGTGATGTTGACAACGCTAATGCTTGGACACAAATGACTAAATTTCGTTATGTGTTTACCGATTAACGCTTTGTTTCAGTATGGTCTTAAACTTTTGACCAGCTAGTATTTAGACTAATTTCATAGTGCTCACATTTTCCCTATTAAATGCTAAAAAGGTTTTTATTTTTATTTTACCTTTTCTTATTTTCATCTTTGGAAGCTCTACTCAAATAAGTGGTTGAGTCTAACAACGTAAAATGCATATTTTTTTCTTTATGTTCATTGGCCTTAAGATTTTGGCCAGCAGTGTATATGTAACTTGTTATGTATTATAATTTATTTCGGACAAATCTCTATTTTCTTATGTTACGTACGTTAAGTAATATGATTTCAAATAGCCGGAAATTTAATTTTCGTTTAGAAGTTATTTCTTTGAAGTTGAACGGTTTGTAATGTTCAAAATTTATAAATGTTCCTGGTCAAATATCTCTTATTTTTTTCTTTTAACAAGCTTTAGCCACAATTTTTGCTTCAGAGCCTTATAGTATACTGACTGTAGCGACCTAACAATATTCTGTTACTATTTCTCGGTGTCTTGCGATAGCTATCTTTTATATTTATTATATTAGATTCTCTAAAATTCAACAATATCCTAAGATACGCTATTCTTTTTGTAAAACATATATCGTTGATTCTTACACTCGAGAATCTTTTACAAATTTAGAGAACAAACGGAATATGCGCAATACACATTCAACAATATATGTTCCATCCAATGAGCTGAAACAAACATAGATATACAATAAATGTATAACAGTAAATCAGTTACAAAGTATTCCAAAACCAGTGATTAAGAGAGAGAACTAAACCAAAAGGATGAGATGGAAGGAAGAATACTCGCCGTGGGGGCGTTATAATGTGACGGTCAATCCCACTATTCATTGGTAAAAGAGTAGCCCAAGAGTTGGCGGTGGGTGGTGATGACTAGCTGCCTTCCCTCTCGTCTCACACTCCAAAATTACAAAATACTACTAAATTAGGGACGGGTAGCGCAGATAGCCCATGAGTAGCTTTGCGCGAAATTCAAACAAACAACCAATTAACTCAACGTGTGCTACAAATATGAGGAAGTGTTACGTGGAAGGACAAAGGGGAAGATACAATAATTTAAACAGACAGAATTTGATCTGCACTGAATGTCGTTACGGTTTTGTGTGATTATTTTAAACTGAAAAGTATTCATATATACACTAAACATCTTAACGAAACTGATGGAGGTAAAACAAATGAGTTGCAATTAATCATGGTTTGTGACTTCTTTGCATGAATCATTTGTGCGTTTCCAAAATTATTATCAGTAATACAGCTGTTTGTTCTCACGTACCAAAAATGGTATGTTTAAATCCAAAATTGTAATTGTTGAAACAATATTTCCTATTGCTCAAATGAGTTTTGATACTATCAAGTGATTCATAACGCTCACACCTTATGTTTCAATAATTAAAACACAGATGTAAAAGAAAAACTTTCAAATTAAGTTTCAAAGAGAAATAACAAACTTTAGGCAAAATAATAGTGCGGAGATTTTTTAAAGTATTTTTAATAAATTTGTTTTTTATTCAATTTAATGAAAACATTCTGCGCTATCTGTCCCTAATGCTCACATGCTGGTCTGGAGGGAAAGCAGATGGTTAGCCTCACCCATTATCAACTCTTTTGCTACCCTGTATTGATAAAATGAGGATTGGCCAAGACATTATAGCTTCCCCACAGTTGAAAGAACGAACCTACTCGGTGACAGACTTCAATCTCACACAATCGAATGCTCTATTGATCAGTTTAAGCCCTGTCCGTTTAAGAAATAATGAGAAATGATTGTTTGTTTGTAATTATACACAAGGCTATACAAAGGAGTATCTGTGCTTTGTCCGCAACAGGTATCGAAACTCGGTTTTTAGCATTATAAGTCCCCAAATATACGCCTATGTACTAGGGGGTAATAAGAAATTACCAATATTATATAATTAATAGGGTTAATAAAGGTGAAAGTATTATTTTACAGATATATCCTCAATACTTTGAATTCATCCAGATATTTTCTTTTTTTTACCGATAGCTTATTTATTATTTATAAAATGTAAAATATCTAAATATCCATCTTGTTCTTTTGGATATGAAGATGCCTTTTCGATTTTTATTTGTATTATTATTTTTTTAATGTTTTGGTTACTTGTTTAGTTCAAAAAGTTTCGTATTTGAAAATCCTTTAGCAATATTTAGACTAGTGAAAATAATTTAGGGAAACAAAATTAGGTGTAACCTTATTATTTTCACAACCATTCGAAAAATTTAATCATTTCTTTCTTTCATGCTTTCTTTAAAAACATTTTCAGGTTCCTCAACGAGAATGAGATCACAGTTTCAAACAGCTGTAAATAACAGAAACAATAGATTCATATACATGTTGTGTATTTCAACTGAGATGAAACTATAGTTTCAAACAGCTGTTAATAACATTAGCAAAAGATTCGTGTACTCGTCTTATAATTTGAAAACAACGTATCACATTTTAAATTAAAATATATATTTTTATAAACTAAGCAGTGAAGTATTTTGAACGATAAAATACGAAAGTAAACGAACAAAATAGTATTTAAGTCCCTATTCCCCGTATAATTTAATAACGGAACAAAGATCAAATTATCAGACACCATTCTACAATTAATTAAATCTACCAATTAAAATGTTAAAAACAAAGAAGAAAAACCGAAAATTTAGGTGTTTCATTTGTTTAAATTATATTAAGTGCACTTCCATTAACTAGCCTCGTGTACGGCCAGTTGTCGTGAGAGCTAAAAAAACATGTGCTTAGAATATTTATATGGAATTAGCGCCCTGTCAAATATGACAGGACAAGTATTACCACCACACACTATAGTACACCCTAACCTCACATTTCATAGCTGACTGAAATAAATAAATTTTGCGAAACAAAGCTTCACCAATAAAGCCGTAAAAGTGCTATCAAACGTCGGCAAATTCCTTTGCAAACCAATCAAAATTAAGACAATTCATGAGAGAAATTCTTGACGCATTTGTATACCAATCGTTGGTAAGAATCAGTTAAACAACCTCTAATACACCGTTGTGCAAATTAATTGAAACAAGACAGGAAAATTACGATTTTTTCAATTTTTTGCGTTTCATTTCCGAGAACCCAAAAAGTACTCACAAATTAATACATGATATGACCGCCTTTATTTTTCAGAAGATCATTAATTCGCTTTGGCATCGAGTCCACGAGTTGACTGCAATCTTTACTAATTTTTGGATTGCGGTACCACATCTCAATTACGGCCTCAATTAGTTTATCTTTCGTAGTACAGTCTTTTTCATGAAGTCTTTCTCTACAAATCACCCAAAGATTTTCAATAGAATTTAAGTCCGGATAGTTTCCAGGCCAGTCCAGCACCTTTATTCGCGTTGTAGTCATAAAATTCTTCACAAGTTTCGATGTGTAGCACGGAGTCAGATCTTGCTGAAAAATGCCAGATCCATCTGGTAATCTCTTTTTCAATTCTGGAACGACTCTTCTCTGTAAAACGTCGATGTGGTCCTCGCATCATACCTTCTACGATATGTAAGCCTCCGACGCCATAGTAGCTGAAAAAGCCCCAAAACATCTTCTTCAAGAGATGTTTTATGAACTGATTAATGTGAGATTCTCGAAGTTTCTCACCTGGAGATCTGCGAACATGCAGACTTCTTTGACCCTGTACGAAGAAATCAGTCTCGTCACTGAATAACACTTTCCTCCATTGTTCTTGCGCCCAGTTCTTGTATTTAAGACCTCATTGATACCGTTTTATCTTCATTGAGTTGGTAAGAAGTGGTTTTTGACTGGTCTCCTTGCCCTTCTAACGCAATTTCGAATGACGTAATATTCCTTAAAATTTCGTCATATATCCCAAAAATAGATCGACCGTACTGCAAAACACAGCTAATGACGTCGCTATGCTGAAAATATTGTAAAATGACCATTAGTTTCAATTAATTTGCACAAGGGTGTATATAGAAAGGCTAGTGCGTTTTAGTAACACTGCTTTTGAATGATGTCACGTTACCTAGCAATAGAAGTATAGCCTGATATTGTTGTTAGTATATGTACTGAAATGTATGGACAACAAAACTGGAAAAGTAGATGTTGATTTTTTTTAATTTAGAGGCTGCGTTGATTAAAGATGTTTGTTTGTTTTCATTAAAACGTTGTTGGTGACATGAGTGAAAATTGATTAATTTAAGTTTAAAAACCGAATCGACATTTTTACTCTCATGAAAAAAATTATGCACTTGGCTCTAGGCTTGGTGATCCCACACTCCGTCTTTACTTTAGACTTATTATGCAAACACTCACTACACTTTAAGATTTTACGATTCCCTTACATCTCCACCACTAAAATCGTAATGGGCAAACAGAAATAGAACTGTTCTATCTGGATAAATGCATTTTAGCTTTCAGGACTCTCCAATTTCGAGAAATCAAGCGTGACATACAATATGGCTGCCTGAAGTCAAGATATTTGGCTTTCCTTGTTACAGGTTCATTAACGTAATTAATTCAAACAGCATGTAAATATCTAAAATAACACACTGCTACAACTAAAAGTGAACATAAAATAATTAATTAAACTGTAACAACTCTTGTAATAAAAGTTAGCACTTATCAAAAGCGAAGTTAATAAACACTAATGTTAATGGAGAACAAAACATAAATATCAATACTACTTATTCAAAAAAAAATGGAATTAGAAAAAAGAACTAGAAAAAATATATAATTCAAAAAACAACGACACAACATTAAAAATCATCTTGCTATATTAATAACAATATCGAATTGCAAACAGCAACAATTCATTAATTACATTGTTAACTAACTATCTCTGATTCAATTTATGAAACTTAAGGCAGGGTGTTTATTCACTGCTTTAGGTCACGAGAGTACATCTCACGTGATCATACATTTGCATGGTATTTTGCTACATTAATAACATCTTTACGTCGCTACTAGAAAAGCTGGCGTCATTTTCATAATGCATACATATTTACTCAAAATAAACGTGATCAGGTAGAAGGTGATTTAGTGTTTTATTGTAACTCAACCTTCATAATCACGTACAGCAACTTCACGTTCTAAAGAGGACAAACAACGTACATCGTAATGGATTGAAGAAAAATCAACGAGTTGACAGTTGCTACCAACACTGAGGTTCTGTTCACCTGATGAAGGAACGCGGAAGCTGCTTGAAACATCATTCATTTTCACAACTACTTAATCAAATTCTCTCTTTGTTTCTTGAATTTGACTCAAAGCTATTCGACAACCATCTGCATCACTAATTTAAAAGTAAGAAACTAGCAGGAAGGCAGTAGTCGAAACCATTAACCGCCGAAACTGTTGAGCTACTCTTTAACAACGAAAAATGTGATTAACCATCACATAATAACGCCATCACGACTGAAAGGGAGAGCATGTTCGGGATGTGATTTGAACCTGTCACCCACAGATTGGTAGTTGAACACCCTAACCACCAGGCCATGCAAGGCCCATCAGTTTGTTTTCGTTTCTAATTCCGTAACTACGGGTATCCATTATTCTTTTTATCACATTTTTAGGTATGTATATGTGAGTAAGATATAGAAAAAAACTATTTTTTCATGAAATTGGTGAGAATTTCCTCCAAACATTTTGTGAACAGAGATATCTAGCTTTGCAGATTTCAATGTCATAAACATTTAACGTTATGTCAGTAGTCAAAATCATAAATAAAAATCTTATTGTACACGGTGTAGAGACATGTAGAATTATGCTTAGCATGGCCAAGGTGGTTAAGGCGTTCGACTCGTAATCTTGCTTGCCCTTTCAGCCGTGGAGGTATTTTATGTAACGATCAATCACACTATATATTCGTTGGAAAGGCGTAGCCCAAGAGTTGGGGGTAAGAGATGATGATTAGCTGTCTTCTCTCTAGTCTTACACTACTAAATTATGGAAGATTAGCGTAGATAGACCTCGTGTAGCTTTGCACGAAATTCAAAAATAAACGAAGAAACCCTATACATTACTATAGTCGTTCTATTGTACATACCATACGTTCAATTTACCATTCGTTAATATAGTCAGTTTTGTATACACAATTCCTTAATGCAAGGCCCGGCATGGCCCGGCGGGTTAAGGCGTTCGACTCGTAATCTGAGGGTCGTGAGTCCCAATCGCGGTCGCATCAAATATGCTCGTCCTTTCAGCCGTGGCGGCTCTATAATGTTACGGCGAATCCCATTACTCGTTGATAAAAGAGTAGCCCAAGAATCGGCGGTGGGTGGTGATGACTAGCTGCCTTCCCTATAGTCTTACACTGCTAAATTAGGGACCGCTAGCGCAGATAGCTCTCGTGTAGCTTTGCGCGAAATTCAGAACAAACAAACAACTTAATGCAGTCAAACAAACAAACAAATCCTCTAGTCTCATTTTGCTAAATGAGGTAAATTAGATAACCCTCATGTAGCTATGGATGAAATTAAAACAAATAAAAGAAACACGCTGATGGTTGCATGTTGTTGATTGTACAAGATAACTCATGCCTTGAGTTTTACATTGCTAGGGTCATCTAGCTGAAATCAACAAAACGTGAGAATTTTCCTGCTTTATCAATTTTGATATATACAACACTTATAACTCTTTATTTCAGTGATATTTTTTACGTCTTGGTATGTGTTTGGTAATAGTTACTGTTATGCATATATTTATCATGCGAAGGACCGACCTGACTGTAAGTAATATTTATTTCGTTTGATTTGGCTAGGTTACATCTATGGGAGTAAAGATGTTATGTTTGTTTTATTACAATTCATTATCCAGAAATCAATCTGTTAAGGGTATCAAAGAAATATGGAGTTGTATCCTAGAATATTCAAATGTTATTTCTGTCGATTAATAAATGTAAGTTCTTTGTAAAAAAGATTATCGCGGATTGGGTGTAGAAAGTCGGAATGAAGGAAGGAGTCCTAAATATTCCTTTACAGAAGAGATGTGACGGAATTGTTCTGGATTTCATTTCAAATCCCACCCATATAGGTGTTTATACAGTTGGAATCAATCGTTCTTGACAATACACAGTGGTTATAGTTCTAAAATGTTCATGTTTGATACACATCGGGAAACACTTCTACCTTTCTAGTTATGGCGACAGAATATCAATTATGGTTGACGAATTTAGAGTCAATGAGAATGATGATTTGGTTTTGATGATCGATACGTTTAATGATGTTTGTTTCACTTTTACTGTGAATTATCTTTTGTTCAACTAGGGTTGATCGCACAGTACCATGGGATATCTATTACTACCTTTCACTTTGCTTTCGACATTTAAAAAAATGCTCGGTTTCAGTACATCCGTATAAGTCCTCTTATAAGAATCTTTACGCATGCTCTATGTTTTCCCGAATAATCGATCACCTAGTGTAGATCTATCTTGCTTGTATACCGTGCCACTCAGTTCATTAGTCTATTGATTCTCCTTTTTACTACGTATAAGAAATTGTTCATTGATCACCAATAATTCCGGCAACCTTTTGATCCTTGAAACGCAGACAAAAATTATAGGTTTCAACTTTTGTAAAGTGTGTATTGGAACTTCCAGGATATATTGATAATGATTTGCCCAATATTAAAGTCTTGGATTTTGTTGGCCAATTGTGAAAATTCGAGAACAAGGTTGGAAGTAGCAATTTTTGTGTGCATTAGAGAGATGAATGATACACACACAAACAAATATATGCTCCCCCAGCGGCATGGTCTGCGATCTTACAAACTCTAGAAACCATGTTTCAATACCCGCGGTGGGCAGAACACAGATAGCTCTATTGTGTAGCTTTGTGTTCAATTTGAAATAAACATATTATATATATAAAGGCTACAGCGAACTTTATTACAAGTTATGCACTATTTTAGCTCCTATTCATGCAAAATATATGATGAAAAATATACACGACACAAAAACTTGTTTGAGATGACAATTTGTTCTTTACATTTTAGACACAGTTATGAGAAAATGTGTGTATCTCATTTATACATTCGTACACAAATATGTTTACTACTATAAAAAATACAAACAAACCAAGTACAAAAAATATTTTACCATAAGTCATAAAAGTAGGCTAAAATATGTTATGGGACTAAGAAAATGTACCTTAGTCTGAGAGGTATCTTAGGGAGTAGAACCATACAGTGGTAAGGATGTGCCATCCATCAGGTTGTTCTGTATTCCTAACAAGTGAAAAAAGCAGAAAGAAAAAGAAGTTCAAACCGGATATGAGTGAACATGACCAAAACGTCACATTTAAAGAAGTTCAAACCGGATATGAGTGAACATGACCAAAACGTCACATTTAAAGAAGTTCAAACCGGATATGAGTGAACATGACCAAAACGTCACATTTAAAGAAGTTCAAACCGGATATGAGTGAACATGACCAAAACGTCACATTTAAAGAAGTTCAAACCGGATATGAGTGAACATGACCAAAACGTCACATTTAAAGAAGTTCAAACCGGATATGAGTGAACATGACCAAAACGTCACATTTAAAGAAGTTCAAACCGGATATGAGTGAACATGACCAAAACGTCACATTTAAAGAAGTTCAAACCGGATATGAGTGAACATGACCAAAACGTCACATTTAAAGCTACCATTTACTGTTCGTAGCTGATCAAGGAAAGAATTAAAAAACGAAAAATAACTTTAAAGCAGATTAGTATAGCCAAACCACTCATATACTAAGTAAAACATATTTCCTAGAATGTCCCTCCATCCTCTATAATGACCTAATACATATATCAATTGTACAAGAAAAATATATGAAATCCAGTTATTTAAACGCTGAAAATATATAACATAGAATTCTAATTTCACTTTTCCAAAGACCAGCGTTAAGTTAATCAACTAAACACCTTAAACATTATACTGACATAACATAACTGGAAACATTACATGTAATTATGCAATGTCGATACAAAATTACTTAGGTGATTTTCCCCCTCCACGGATGTTTAGATTAACATTCTCAGAAATAAAGTACCCCTGACAAATCTTGCGTATTTTGAACGAGTACATCAAATATGTCCTTGACACGAATTTACGTGTGTTGAATGAATGCATGAAATATGTCCCCTATCATCTTGAGTGTGTTAAATGAGTACATAAATATGTTCCCTGACATCTTGAGTGTGTTGAACGAGTACATCGAGTATGTTTCCTGACATCGTGAGTGTGTTGAACGAGTACATCGAGTATGTTTCCTGACATCTTGAATGTGTTGAACGAGTACATCGAGTATGTTCCCTGACATCATGAGTGTGTTGAACGAGTGCATCGAGTATGTTTCCTGACATCTTGAATGTGTTGAACGAATATATCAATCAAAATGTTTGTTTTATTGTTGTTGAGATGGTATAAGTTATTTCTACCTTCTAAAGCATCGTTCCTTTCTTAAAGCATGTCTGTTTGTGTTTTGACAGTTTGTTTCTCATAGTTTTATGCATATTTGAATAATCCGGTTTGTCTATTCTTATTGGTCACAAACAAATTCAAATAAGAGTTTAATTTGTAATGATGGTGAGAGTGAGTGAGTTCAGACATTAAAAAGTTGGCCTATTAATTTCTTCAAAACGTTGTTTGATGAGTATTCATGAAGATAGACGACTTTTACGATTTTCTTTATTCCTTTTCACATAGAAAAAACTCTCAGCTTTGATCTAAATGTTTTAGTCAACCAAGAAGAAAGGTGGAGACTGCACTTCACAATGAGGCGGTTTCTTTCATACCTAACACTTTGGGATTTATCTGAACACCGAATAAATGTGAAAATAATGACTCCCCATAGGATTCATGGACCATCAATCAATACATGACACCTCCAACAACATGTTATATAGAGTGATGTTCGTGTCTGAATAGCCAGCTCAACTCACGTTTTTGAGTTCATAGCCGTCGCCATGGTAACATAGTAATGTTAACCTGCTCCCATGACAATGACGTCAGTCTTACAGAACAGATACTCTCTTTTAGTTTACGTATTGATGCTTATCTGATTTAGTTTGAGTCAGTATATTTTAAACACATTTTTTTATTTCAATGTCAATTTAGCATAGAAATATAATACGTTATTTCTCACGAGATTTTATTATATGATTTGTACATTTATGAAATGAACTCTGAATTATGACTATAAGCTTATTAATGATATACATATTTTACCTTTGTGTGTGTTTACATAAGTATAGGTAAAGATAAGACATTAACAGTTACATGTAGCGCATTAAAATCTGTGTATATTTAGAATATCACATCTTACATACTAGAAAAACAAATTGAAATCTAGAGATTTACAACGCTAAGATCAGGAATTCGATTACCTTTGCTGTACACAGCAAAAAATCTGTGACTACTAGAATCCAAATACAGTTGACCATTGTAAATTTTTATAACTTTTGAACTAATAGTTTTCGTTTTAGAATACGTGTAACGAAAATAGATTTTAATTTAATGTCAAAATTTTGCAGCTTGACGTGACGTCACACTTCTTGAACTTAAAAAGCATTCTACTTTGTAACATTAAAAAAAAACAGTTTACCCAGGAGTGCTCGAAAGATGAATTGAGATAGAATTTTGATTGATTTTTATATGCAAAAACGGCTCGTTTGGGTTGAGAAAATATTTTACATAGAAGAGCGAACAACGTTTCGACCTTCTTCGGTCATCGTCAGGTTTTGATTGCTATAGATTCAAGTAATTAACAGTTGTTTCATACAAACAACAAATATTTCACTTTTATAAAAACAATTACAGTCAAGTCGACAAATATTACAGATGTCGTATGTAGATATCAGACATGTAAAACTTATACTCCACAATATGTGAAGTACACTATGACTATACACCATATATCAGATTTTGGCTTTATTTCCAATTTTCATATGTACAACAGAGAAAATAATAAAAGGAAAAAATCTGTAGCAGATTTCGGTTCCAAGCCCACAGCGTCCACAATACTAAATTGTACTTCTCTCTACTTAAATAGAAACACAAAGAAAGAAAACGGATTCATGAAGGTACTTTCAGATTTGGGCTCTCATATGAGCTAAAAATTCACATTTTACTACTTATCTGTTACTTTCGGTCGATTAATTTGGATGAGTGCATACTTGTTCGGAATTTTTTGAATAATGTAAAGCAATAATGTAAAAACAATGTAAAAAAATATTATTTAAGCTATGTCTCCGTATAGTTGTTATACATTTGTATTAACAAAAACACATACCCGTATGAGTTTATGTATGAACAAGTTTGTCATACAAATTGTTTATGATAATATCTAAAGTTTGTGAAGACGAAATCTTTGTTGAAAAACTTTCAAACAAGCTATCCAATATACAAATTTAAAAATTATTGTTATTAAATGATAAATTACAATACATTCTGTACAATGTTACTCAGTGGAAAATGAAGTGCCTTGTTTAGTACTTCAGAAGCGTCATCTATAAATGTCATTTACAGCCTTAGTTAGACTTTAAAGAAAAAATTAGAGGTAGCCTATCAACTTTTAGAATTTTACTGTTGAAAAAGAACAGGATTTGCGTATAATATAAACATAAATATAAATATAATATAATATAACATAAATAATTCTTGAAAAACTACTTGTTTGTCCTCAGAATATCTTACACGTATGTTTAAAAGAACCATCAAAGTAAACTATAATCTATTACACACAATTTGCTAAATAACTAGCATTCGATACTCACTCGATGGTATAACAACAATGGACTGAATATGTATTAATTTCTCTCTCTTCCTATTAGAATTTACGGAGTTACAACCATAAAAAACGGGATTCGATTCTCCGCAGTGAACACAGAAGAAAACCCAATATGACTTTGCTTAAAAACAAAGTTTATCCTTATTGGATGAATAACTAATATATTTTACTCCCTCAATTAAAAGAGAGAGAGAAAGAACAACATTATGAAAATGTATAAAGACATTTCTCACTATTGGTTAGATAAGTATATTTTGCTTATCAAATGGAATACTGATGAGACCTTTTTCACTATTGGCTGAAAAACAAGTTTAACTTGCCTACTAAATATGATACTCATAAAGATATTTCTCACTATTTGCTGAATAATAAGTATATTTTGCTTACCAAATAGGATATCAATGATACATAAAAATGTCTACATTGCTTAGAATTGACTGGGTAATTAGTATACCTACTTAGATGGTTTTGATTTTCTAAAGGAAACACTATTGAATAAAAATTATTAAATGAACTACAAGTAATAACAAAATCGAACCGAATTTTTAAGAATTTATTTTCTGTCTTTTTTTTTCAATAAAATTATACGCCTATGAAAACCCATTTACGGCTTTAGAGAAACAAAGTATAATTAACTGTAAATATAACAATAAAAATAGAACTGATTTCTTATTGTACTTAGCTGCTACTTGTAAGGCAGTTTGGCTGATGTTAAGAATTATTTAAGATCTATAAAATTTATCTTAAACTGATTTATCTAGTTCTTTAATATAATTATGTAACACTACGTTGAAGAAAGTTCATTTTAAACTTATTAATATTTTTCTTTTTACTCATCCATAACATCAGTAATTTTCAAAAATACTTTCGAATATCAGTCACATTGTTAGCTTATCATAGTGCTACTTATGACTACAAAACATTGTTTATTTACCATGGCGTTTATCATAATGGCACGTGTAGAATGAAACTCAAACCAGTAGTTTAACAGTGCCATCTGTATGATATACTATGTCATAATGCATCTCAGGACGGCTGGTATGGGTGTTAACACTTACTAATAAAGCAAAGTATAACGTTTCGACCTTCTTAGGCCGCCCAATGTGGCTTTGTTAAGAGAAAAAAACACACACACTTCTTAGGCCATCTTCAGATTAACAAAGCCATAGTGTACTGTTTATAAAACCTTATGTCACGAGTTTGTTTTATCGTAGCATTATTACTTCTTCCGTTTAGTTTTCTAATAGAAAATTATTACCACTGATCAGTTCCATAAGATGAGGTAAAAATTAATGCGATTTTGTTTGTCTAGAAAAGAAAAAGATTTTAAACAAAAAAAAAGAAAAAAACAATGATACAATGAAAAGTAGTATTTTGTTTCTTCTTCTACCGGAAGTCTTCTCAATCACGAAAAACTGTGGACAGAGCTGCCTAAGTGATTACAACCGATAGCTAAGCCTAATGGATTACAGACTTAATCCTAAATTTCTGAAAAATGATTCAACAAAGAGAAAGAATGCTTCTTTATTCGGTACTAATACCTAGAAACGTCGTAGTAACTCAAATTACACAAAAGTACAAAATAAAATAAAACTTAGTTCCAAGCACATTCGAACTTTCTAAATTAAAATCATGAAATACACACTTGTCTTATGATAACAAATAATTCATCTCAACTTTAATCAGTGTAAGTGTTCGCTCTTACTTGAATGCCCTCAAATACCTAAATTTTGAACAAAAGATTCGAAGAAAAAAAAATTGCATCGATCATAATTAATTATACTTCTTATAGTTAATAGACCTCATAATGTCGGCTGGGTCACAACAAACATTGAACTTGTCGAAAGAGTGTTTACATAAATTCTTTGTTACAACAAGTACTAAGAAGTGAATGTTTCTTTTTATGTTTGTTTTTGAATTTCGCGCAAAGCTACTCGAGGGCTATCTGTGTTAGCCGTCCCTAATTTAGCACTGTAAGACTAGAGGGAAGGCAGCTAGCCATCACCACCCACCGCCAACTCTTGGGCTACTCTTTTACCAACGAATAGTGGGGTTAACTGTCACGTTATAACGCCCCCACGGCTGAAAGGGCGAGCATGTTTGGTGCGACCGGGATTCGAACCCGTGACCCTCGGATTACGAGTCGAACGCCTTAACACGCTTGCCCATGCCGGGCCGCTTCTTTTTAATCTACAGAAACAATGTTATAATAATAAGTTACATTTGTCATGACATATTAATATCATGTTCTTTATTTGGTTTGTTAGGGTTTTTTTGAAGGAAAAGAAAAGTGTATTTACACAAATGCCATTTTTAACTATTTAAGAAGATTGTTTAATGATATTTCAGCTAGACTGTTAGTACGTTAGAAAAGGCGTTCACGCTATGATAATATTAGACTGTTAATAGATTATAAATGACTTTAACACCATAACAATTGTAGACTTTTAATAGGTTAGGAAAGGCGTTCATACAACTGTTATAGTCTGAAACATAGTTTCGCTAAATTATGTCATTAAATGAAAATTGGATAAATTATGTTTCCGTCTAGTAACTGTACTCTATCCCTCAAAACTCTTTTCTTCCTAAAGTCCAGTGGTGCCCAAATCACTTCAATATTCTAAACACGTGTTTTATTGCGCGCGCTCTCCCCATCCTCCTTCTAACAGTAGTAATATTTGTACGTAAATTTTTCTACTGTAAAATACAACTGTTATGAATCCAGAGTCATAGCTGCATTTCCCGACTTTGTGACTCCCTTTTAGAGTGCGCCCCCCCCCACAGAATGCTTTCCTCTATCTTAAGTGACTGATTTCAATAATGCTGAAACTGGAGACAGCTGGAAACATGAGCGTTATATGCATGTGTTTGTGCGTTTTTATAGCAAAGTCACACCGTGCTGTGTCTACCGAGGGGAGTCGAACTCCTGATTTTATCGTTGTAAATCCGAGGACTTACCGCTGTCCCAGCGAGGGACCATTATATGCCATACGACACCTGCATAGTGCAAACGAGTGTACAAGTAATGCAATCTCAAATAGAAACCTTTTTTTGTCATGTAAAGATCACACTTATTAGTAATTTCATTGTGAATCAATAACAAACATATATGACTAATAGTAATAAACGAAAATGCATAACAATTAATAGAAGGAATTTCTACCCATAATATCTGGATATTTTTTCAACACGTATGCATTATATAATAATTCTATCTCTCTGTTTGTCTATCCACTCTTACCCAAAACTTCGTGATATAAATAAAGACACGATATGAATTTTTATGCTTCATATTACTAATAAAAAGAAGATATGAACAACGCCTTCCCATCTGTCTTATAAGGCAATAGGAAAACTGTGGAAACATAGCATGCATGAAGCTTAACTTATCAGTTAATTTCCGAGCAAAGTTTGTTTGTTTAGTTTGTTATAGTTGCAAACAGAAAGTAATTCGTAGCCTAAAGTTTACAAACATGCACGTGTTGAAGAGTTGAATATTGTATCTTAAATATTACGTTGTTTCATCAAACCTCTTTGTTGTGTCTCTCATACTTACTTTCGTGGTCAAATCAGGTGTTCATTTCGGGTTCATTGCGCTTTCATCCAGTTATAAAAATAGGGTTATTTTATCTCGGTGTTCTTCAAATACTTGCATGTATATTTAACCATCAAAACCTCTTAGTAACTGGGTGGGTGGGGAATACCAACTAACGTCTATAAATTCATAAGCAAGTGATACGTGTTTAAAAAATAATAAAAGTCTTATGAGACTATAAGATACAGCACGTTTCAAAGGACGAGTAACTATTTGGTCTAATTAACAGAACAATTAATACTGGATAATTAAACTTATTCAACGTATCTCACATAATTACATGAACTCGCACGAAATAGCGTGTTTGTTTTACTACTTTAATAATAGCAGCTGGTTTCCCAAATATTCCCTGAGCGTTTCCATAGTTACATAAAAAGATATAATGTTTCCAGTGCTGAAGTATGCTTATATTAAGTTTTTTTATGTAAAACGTTATTAGTTACCTAACTTTAAAATAACGGAAATTGTAAACTGAACTAAAATCTGACGTAGCAACACAATACTTTAGAATTGATTTAAACTATGAACTGTGTGTACCAAAAGATATACACCTGTTCTCGATCTAAAGCTTGATAAATGGCTTTTGTTTCTAATTCCTCGCTCGACGTCAACTTACATAGAAATTGATAAACGACATATTATAGTGTGTGATGTGTAGAGTATTTTTGTCTTTTTCAATATACGTAGATTTTTTTTATAAATTTATTCGTTTGAGAGCTTGAATTATCAGTTGTGAAAATTATAGCATTAGTTTAGTAAGTGGCAAATTAAAAAAAATGTCATTCTTTTTCTGGATGGAGAATGAATGAAGTGTAAACTGGAAAATTTGGTTCACTGAACTTTATTCAAAAACTATAGAATGTGTGGTAAAAGGCATTACTTAGTTAGAAATTAAATGGCGTAGAAATAGTAGTATATAGGTTTAGCCTTTTGCTTATCAGCATATAAAATTGTATATTCATTATTATTTTTTGTACTTGGCAACACTTTTATACGAACATTAATAAAAAATAGAAATTTTTTCAACGTGTCCCAAACATATTATTTAAGCCAATCAAAAGAATCTTAAGAAAACTAGAAATATATTTTTTTTTTCAATTTTGAATTTGTGTGTTTAACATTCACATTACATTTTAACCTATATAGTAGCAAGAGCTAAATATTGTTGATACAAACTATATTATAAAATGCTCCATTTAGATAAACTTTCAAAGAAACCCGTAATGCAAGCGTTTAAAGAACAATTTTATTTCATTCAATGCACTATTCATACTTTAACAACATAAGAAAATTAGAATTAAAATTTCTCACAGCTGGCGATCGAAAATTGTATATACACCTATTACAGCTTTTACACAAGTTCAGGTTTGCATTAGAAATAGAACCCCTCACGTGATTAAAACATATATGGTAAAATCAGGTCTTTATTACTTCGTCTACTCTGACGAAGAGATGTAGGAGGTAAACCATGTGTTCACTGAGAACACTCATTACAACAAATGATTCATCTACCAGTTGTTTCTAAGGCATTACGAACAGAACTCGAACATCGAGATATACATTCTCTATAGAGAGGAATGATTAGTTTTGCTCACTTAACAAACTTAATGAAACCTCGTTATTCAACATTACTAGTTTATAGATATTCTAACATGCTATTGCCAGGGATTAAACAGTGGAGTAGAGCTTCCGGGAAGCTTGAATTTCATATAAAACGCAACACATTTAGAACACTTCCATCAAAAGACAACTATATAACAACAACAAATGATTACTCTGAAGATAAGAAATTTACGTCAGAGTCACTTCGTCCATTAAAGTTAACGTCTTAAGTAGTTCTATCTGTTTACATAGGCATCGTGTTGTAAACACCATACGTCAATATAGTACGTTATATGTAGGACAGACATCTTAAGTAGCTCTGTTCATTAATAGAGCCATTGTGTTTTACACACCATACGCTAACACAATAAACTACTTATATACCACAAGAAGGTTAATAGGGAGTCAAGATAGAACATTGTGAAATTTAATTTACTTTTATTTTCTGTGCATTATTTCAAATGTTAGGTATTGTAATTTTACTGACCAACGCATCAGTCTATTATTTAACTTCGTATTCAGTTATAACCGTAAATTCTTCTCCATCTGTGTATATTTTATCTTTTTCTACAGCTCAGCCTATGGATAGACATTCTAATTCTGTAGTAGTACAGTTTCTTTCTGCAGGGTTCAGTATTCTACTGACATATACTATGACACTCTTCTGACGCAGATTTGCTTTTAATCCAAAATTTGATCTGAGGAATCAGTATGTAAAAAATAGTGTTCATTTCTTCCGGAATGCATTCTCATAATGGGCAAGGTCCATTTCCATGTGATACGCTTCTTTCGTAACTAATATAAAGATTCAGTAATGGCAGAAAATTTCAGAATGAATTGACTGTAACAGACACACATCCGTAAGACTGTGCTTAACTCTTTGCAGTTTCTTGGGGTTAAGAAGTATGTAATAGCTTCACTTTCTCATCAGTTGTGTGTATTCGCTCAGGAGAGAATTTAACTCGTAAATATAATTGATTGGCAAGACTTGTTTTCAGAAACTTTACAGTAAGACTAGTTGTACGTAGCTTGTAGAAAATTAATGCAAGATCTTTCAAGTGTAGGTTAAAAGGTCTTAGAACATTCAACTGTTTCTGCTGAAACCTTATCCTTAATTTTTTGGAAGATCACGGGTGCTTAAAGGTTTAACTTTAAATTCGTAAAGGCTATTATTATTAAGGCAGTTTTATGTAATTCTACCATCTTAACAGCCATTTGCTAATATCCACTTGATAAATCTTATGTACTGACAGAGGTTACCCCTGAAGACATTGAAACTATCACTAATATGCATCAATGGATAGCGATCAGATTCAAAGATTTGATTTAACTTCCTGTAGTCCACATATAACTTAAAAGCAATTGTCTTTTACTGGAGAAGCCCTAGAAGAATATGAGAGGTTAATCACCTCATTTCATCCATTGATTATGCAGCACATGTAATTTAGCCGTAAAATAATCATAAGGTTTACTAAACAGTGCCTTTTCTGTCGTGGTTACAATACTATATTCAGAGAAATCTGAAGTCAGGATTATTGTTTAAAATAACTGCATATTCCAATACATGTTGATTTAGTTATCAACGGCCTCCACTCTTTAAGAGTAGACATTGTACTTCTTCAATCAATATATTTTCAGCCGCGTAGTCATGGCTATCAGATAGCGCATTTAATTAAAGAACATCAATGAAGAAGATTAGGGCTGCTTCATTTTGATGATCGAAGTCTAATCCAGTAAGATAAGACAAGGCCAAATCTTTAACAATAACAAACAATTGTCCACAATGTTATCTGTTACTAATTCTTTTTCCTTCAAAATATTCTATCGGTTGAGAGCTCATCATTCCATCACCAAAACACGTGTTAGCCTACTTCAAGAGCTTAGGTGAAGTGTTTGATCATTTCTGTTGATCTCTTGCCATATATTTTCATTTAGTACTGACTCATCCGATCCATTATCTATAAAACTACTGTTTTCGCACCATTAATTTGTAGGGTCTCATGTAAAAGATCCATTTTAGTTTATGTTAAATCGCTGATGGAGGATTTTTACATTCAAAGGATTCAAAATGTCCTTCTACAATTCCTTCTCTCATTTTCTGACCACGGTTTCTTTGTTTTGTATTTACATATTTGTCCCTCGCTAGTGCAGCGGTAAGTCTACGGATTTACAAGGCTTAATTCAGGGGTTCAATTCCCTTCGGTAGACTCAGCATTAAGCCTGATGTGGCTTTGCTATAAGAAAAACACATATACACACCATAGAATCACACAGGTTTATTACGGTGATCAGTTGTAATGAACTCGCGATGTTTGTAGTTGATGGGAGGGAGACTTATGTTTCCTTGCTAGTTGATGAGTGACCGTGTGTGTTGACATTTCCACCTGTTCTGTCAAAGTATGCTTCAAGTTGACCAGATCAGATTTGCTAGCTTTCATAATAATGCAGGTATTTTCAAACACAAGTTAACTTGTATTTAAATTAATTTAAATTATTGTTGAATTAATCACTCGTCATTGAATTAAGAAACAAAAAAACTTAAAGTTATAACTCAAACTCTTATGAAAAAAGTATATGTTGGGTGCCAATGTAATGGTCTAAAACGGCACACTGCTACAACTAGGGTTCAACAAAAAAATATTTTAAACAGTAACAATACCTAAAACGTAATTTAACAGTTACAAAAACACAGTTACTAAGCATGCATGGCCTGGGGCCCGGCATAGTTAGGTGGGTTAAGACGTGTGACTCGTAATCTGAAGGTCGCGAGTTCGCATCCCCGTCGCACCAAACTCGTCTTTTCAGCCGTGAGGGCGTTATAATGTGACGGTCAATCCCAATATTCGTTGGTAAAAGAGTAACCTTAGAATTGGCGGTGGGTGGTAATGACTAACTGCCTTCCATCTAGTCTTACACTGCTAAATTAGGGACGGCTAGCGCAGATAGCCCTCGAGTATCTTTGCGCGAAACTCAAAAACAAACAAACAAAGCATGGCCTGGACTTGACACTTATGTTAATAAGTAATGAGACATAAATATCGATATTAATGATTTCAAATAGTAAAATCTGTAAAAAGAACCAGAAGAAAACAGGCACCTAATTCCTTCAAACTATATTCCCAAGTCACCTTTCCACATTTATAACAATATAGAGTGACAAACGACAATAATTCACTATCTTGTGACTCAGTTTATCAGATAGTATTCACTGCACTAGGTCACGAGAGTACATCTCTTGCGATTATAAGCTTACACAATCTTTTGCTTAATTCATAATACTTGTTCGTTACTGTTAGGGCAGTTGGTATCAATTTCCCAATACCTAGATATTTACTCAAAATAAATATGGTTAACAAGAAGGTAATTTAATGTTTTGTTGTAACTACATATTTGTGGTTAAAATAAATGACATAAGGAATAATAAATGAAATATAGCCAAGACCAAAAAATATAGAATTTGGTATCTCACAACACCATACCCTATTATAGTCATTGTGTTATACGCTTCATACATTAATATCAGTCATTAATGTAGTCAACTGTTTACAAGCCAATGCTGAAAATACTCTTCGTATTGTATACATTGATATATCACCATTTTAAATACATCATATACCATATTGTTATAGGTTTTACACATCATACATTAACACTGTTTGTTAAGGTAGTCAGTTGTTTATGCAGTTAATGTATTCATCATATTGTACACACTATACATTAATACAGTTACCGTGTTATACACATTATGCATTGATACAACTATCATGCTGTTCCAACAATTTATTAACGCCATTCGTTAATATATATATCTTAGATTGTTTATACACCTTTCCTTAACATAGTCATCGTATTGTACACTCTATACGTTAATACAGTGATTGTCTTGTACATATCGTACGTCGAAACAGTTATTGTGTTGTACTCACCATATTCTAATATAGTCAGTTATTTATGCACTATTCGTTAACACAGTCATCGAGCAAAATGTACTATAAGTTAATATGGTCAGCTATTTATACACCATTTCTTAATATAGCCATCGTATTGTACTCACTATACGTTAACATCGTCATCGTTTTGTGTATACCACATGTGAACACCTTTCGTAATATAGTCATCGTACTGTATGTACTATACTTAATATAGACATTGTATTTTATGTGCTATACGTTAATATATTGTATTGTACACATTGAATAATACTGTCATCCTGCTATACACATCACACATTGAAATCGTCATTTTTGTATACCGTACGTTAATATAGTTATTTTAGTTTAGATAGGCAAAAGCTTTCTGTAATTTCAGCCATGGCTTCATTGTCCTTTCAGAAATTACAAAGTAAAGTAGATAACTTTTTCTACTTTATTAAACACACAAAAGCAGCTCTAAATATATAAACAGTCCTTGACCACTATGGTATTAAGTTAGTTAACTCTAAATTACATTTTTTTAGGATGCAGTAACAAGTGTGTCAAATGTGTGATGACCTACTCAGCACGGCGTGAGATAAAATTTTTACCAAACACATGAGCTGCAATGAATGCCATAATGTCCCTCTGACCAATAAATAACAGGCTTTATTCTTGCACATGTATGAAAGTGATCAGAATAGCTGATCTTTTCCGATTATTTTTCATACAATGAAGATGGCCATATCTAACTGTAGTTGAGAATTTTAGGGCAATGTAACAGAATTGGTCTGCTAGAATTTTTTTCTTTGGAGCTTTGTAAAAAAAAAATACAGTGTTAATCAGTTTATTTCAACGAATAAATGACTGTATGCAGAAACAATAAACTTCTACAATCCCTTCTAATGCACCATTAGTGTTTTATATAACTTTACAGCACAGTCTCATGTGGTAATGCTAGATGAAGTGGTAAAAAAAATTATACAGAGTCTGTTTATTTGTTTTTCTACTTACACGCCAGGTTGCATTTGATATGACTTTAATATCTCTGAAGTGTGACTTATTGCAGACTTGGCATATAATTGTAGATAGATTGATGTGAAGCTATTAGCTGGTGTTTTTCTAGTGTCGTGTTAATTATATGTAACTAAAACGACTGGTTGTTGAGTAGCCTGCGTTTTTAATCTTGCTTTACTGATGTGGTTTAGCAACACATCTACCTCTTTTTGCTCAAAACACTATAATTCCTTTCAAAGTATGACTTTAAACCACAGAATAATAGAACATTCTGCTAGAAAACCCTGTAATTTAATATTCCACTTACAAATCAACACACTTAAGCAAGATTGTAACAGAGGAATATTGCTTTTATCTTGTATACTCAAAGATGGCGGGAATGGTCACAAGGGAAGTAAATGAATAAGCAGGTATTTAGTCTAAATCATAAACATATTTTTGATTACCTTATACATAAGAAAAATAATACCTATTCGTGAACTAGCTTTGATCCTACTGGGTTCAAGAGTATTAAAATACAATATTATTTTAAATCATAAAAAGTAACTATATATGTTTGTATAAGCGAAACGTTCTGTTCTAAACCACTTTCTCATTAATTAATGAACTGAACTGTCTCTAAGAAGGTTTTTGTATTAACTTAGTGAATTATCCAATTACTTGTTTTTTCTATTAAATCAGTAGGTAATCCAATCCTCCTGTTTTAAAATATAACTTAGCAACTAATCCAATTCCTGTTCTAATATTAATTAATCTAATATCATTCACTTTTACGGACTCCTCACATTTACATAAATAATAAATAGGTTACAATTTCAGTTCTGGTGAAGTGTTCAACTCTAAAATTTCTCTCTCAGTCGAGGGCATCTAAAAAAGTTAAAATGGTTTCAATATGTGAACGAATTATTGCAAAATAACTATTGCATAACTAAGATCTCTAACGTTCCATAATTCGGAACTGAAATTGATAAAAAACGAGCTATAAGCTATATAGACCAGTTTTTCCCCAGTATTTCCATCTGCAAGTATGCTATTTTTCTTGAATCAACTTTTAGTTACAGAATCATAAATGGAAAGTTGTGAAATATTGAGAAACTTTAATATAGGAAAACTACTTCAGCGTAATGACGAAATAAAATATATTAAAATGCTCCAACGCATGATATCAAGATGAAATACAGTTGTTTTTTTAAAGGATTATTAGGTAAAAGGTTTTAAAAATTTTACGAACTTCTATAAACTAAATGGCGTTGTAGGAGATCATGAGTTTTACGATCCATATTCTCTTAACAGTATATATTAGAGTTCCTGAATTCGCTAATTAAATGTTTCCTTAAGTGGTCAGAAACTAATTAAGTTACATTGTTGATTATTCGTCAGGAACAACCAAATACGTAATACTGGAACTGGAAACTATATCTAATAAAGCAAGATTTAACAACTTGAGAAGCTAACTACCATCAGAATCAAATCCTACAATTTATTCATGGCTACCTAGTGGTATACCTGAGAAAACAAGAGAAATCAAAGCAGTCTTTATCTAATCTTCTTTTTTAGTTTGTAATCTTTATCTGTTTATAGTGACTCGTTATTTTGACCAAGTACGTAGACTAGCATCGATATTAGGTTATACTTTGGTTCCTAAGCAACATTACATAACATTATTGTTCTAGCAAATATTGTGTTACCAAATATGCACTGGCTTTCTATGTATTATAAAGTGTTAATCCAACTGATTTTTATCAATAACTATTCTATGAATACGTCACGAATTCATTTCATGAACGATATTAATTTTGATTGACTCGCAAAGCAATTTACCAACATTTGACGGCTTCGATTGCACTTTTATGTTTTGAATCTTTGTTGGTCAAACTTGATTTTGCAAAATTTATTTAATTCAGTTATCAATGGCCAGGTGGGTTAAGGTGTTCGACTCGAAACCTGAGGGTCGTGGGTTCGAATCCCCGTCGCACCAAACATGCTCGTCCTTTCAGTCGTGGGGGCATTATAAAGTGACGGTCAATCCCACTGTACTTTGGTAAAAGAGTAGTCCAAGAGGTGTCAGTAAGTGGTATTGACTAGCTGCTTTCCCTCTAGTCTTACACTGCTAAATTAGGGGCGGCTAGCACAGATAGCTCTCGTGTTGCTTTGCGCGAAATTCAAAACAAACAAACAAGTTATGAAACATGTGTTTAGTGTATACTTGGGGTTAGGTTATGCGCTAATTTTTTTATAACATGTATGTCCACTTATAAATAAAGCGCAATGGATAAAAATTACGTAGTGAGGTCTTTGCGCAATTTATTCCAACTCATAAATCCAAATTAAACATTCAAACTTTATATAACATGCTTAACTAAACAAATTTCGTCGTTATTCATCAGTGTTTTTTACTTGTTGAAGGAAAAACAATAAAAAACATCGTTAAAACTCTCAGGAGGAGAGAAATTTATATTTATATCCATGTATAAGGTATTAATTAGGACATTCTTTCAGCCTACCATTCAAATATTCCAATATTTCATCGTCTTCAGTTACTTGTTTATTTGTTTTTGAATTTCGCACAAAGCTACTCGAGAGCTATCTGTGCTAGCCGTCCCTAATTTAGCAGTGTTAGACCACAGGGAAGGCAACTAGTCATCACCAACCCTCGCCAACTCTTGGGCTACTCTTTCAACAACGAATAGTGGGATTGACCGTCACATTATAACGCCCCCCCGGCTGAAAGGACGGGCATGTTTGGCGCGACGGGGATGCGAACCCGCGACCCTCAGACTACGAGTCGCACACCCTAACACGCTTGGCCTTGCCGGGCCTTCTTCAGTTACTTTTGTATTTCACTTCTCAGATTCAACACTAGAACCACCATTATGCTATAAGGACCGTTCCGATACTGGATTAAAATAAATTAACTGAGTAAACATCGTTGAATCTATATATCTGTTATCTTAACAGTAATTAAATCCTGCTTATGGGATTTTAAAAATAGTATCAAGTCTTGGTCAAAAATATGTATTCCAGTACCGAAACCAAATGATATTCGTACTTGAACTGACATTGATTAACATATAAAAGGATACACACATACGAGCAAGTCGTCATGTACTCTTGAAAATCTTACGAAGACATGACAAAATATTCAAGACTTGCATACATTTAATGATAGCTCATCTTGAAAACGAATACTTGGAAATAGAAAAAGAGTAACGGATAGCAGAGAGGCTTTCTTTTAACAGATAATACCTTAAAGAAAATGAAAAGTGTGTTAAATGATTTAGAAAACTCTATTTATAACCACACGTTGGGTATAGGTTAAGAATTATCTGTATAGGGCACCATGTTGGATATTATTTCGGTACTTTATGTACAAAATCAAAAGTTCGTTAATATTTGCCCCTAGTGAGACAACGGTAAGGTTACGAACATGTTACTCTAAAACGTTGAGGTCGATTCCCATAATAGACATTGAAGATATTCTAATGTGGCTTTACTCTAAAAACAACAATAAAAATATAATACATATAATTTCTGTATACGTTGCAGCATTTAGCATAATTTTGACATTCTCTGTCTAGGCTACAACGTTGCTTATAAGTTCATATCTCTTGTATACACTCCCACGTTCCTGATGACGAGAAACCCATTTGAAGTAGTAATCTTAAGATGACATAAGAAGGTCGAAACTTTGTTCTGTACTTTATTTTAAGTAAATTTTAATACCCATATCAGTTGTCTTGAGAATACACTCCCACATTCGGTTTGGTTTGATATTTTCTGTCTAGGACACATCACTAGCTATAGTTTAAATATTGTCTGAAATCCCAGGTTTTCTACAGCTTAATAATTCCTTTCTGGACTCTCACGTTAAGTTTTGTTTAACATTTTCTGTCTAGGCTCCAACGTTTGGTACAGTTTGATATTTCCTGTCTAGGCTACAAAGTTGAGTATACACCAACTTTTCCTGTCTAGGCTTCAACGTTGGATATAGTTTAATATTTTCTATCTAGGCTCCCACGTTCGTTATATTTTAATATTAACCGTCTAGGATCCCACGTTGGGTAGAGTTTGGTATTCTCTATATAGGAAGGAACCAACGATTGGTGTAGTTTAATATTTCATGAATGGACTCCTAGTTTAGGTATATTTTGAAGATTCCTTTATAGGCTCTCACGTTCAATATAGTTTGAAATTTTCTGTCTTTGCTCCCACATTAAGGATAGTTTGATATATTCTGTAGGCTCTAATACTGAGCATAGTTTTGATATTCTTTATCAAAGCTCCCATACTGGATTTATACTGATATTCTCTGTTTAGGTTCCCATACTGGATTTATACTGATATTCTCTGTTCAGGCTCCCTCGTTGTAAATAGTTTAATATTTCCTATCTAGACTGTCATGTTATTTACCATATGATATTCTCTGTATATTGTATATTCTATTTCATAATTTATTGTTTGATATATTCTATCTAGTCTTCAACGTTGTTTACTGTCTAGACTTCAACGTTTGATTTATTTTTGATATCTTCTGTCTAGTCTTCAACGTTGTTTACTGTCTAAACTTCAATGTTTGATATAGTTTTCATATCCTCTGTCTAGACTTCAAAGATTGATATAGTTTTGATATCCTCTGTCTAAACTCCCACGTTGAATTTAATTTTATTTCCTCTATAAGTTCCCACATTGGGTATGGTTTTACATTCTCTGTCAAATCTCCCACGTTGTTTATATTTTTATATGTTCTGTGTAGGCACATCTGAGTGGTTTGTAACAGTACACTTCCATGTTACTGAGTTTGTTTAAGAAAAAAATAGTTTTACTTTTTCTGCCAATAATGGACTTTTCCTTTTCACGATCCTTCATCAATCTGAAATTACATGAAGATATTAGGGTAAATCCATCAAGTTCCCAGAAAGAGGACTAGATCAGGCTCATTTAATTTTGTACACAAATTATACTTAACACGAAAAATACATTTTTAACGTTGGTAAAATCTTTAGTCTAAAAGAAAAAATGTTTCCTTGTGGTGTCAATTTTCTTAAGAAAACACCTTGTTGACCTCTTCCATACTTAACTGTAAACTATGCTATCTTAATTTGAAAATCATTTGAGTTTGGTGATAATTGAACCCTTTTGTTTAATGTTTGTGTGTTCGGTACACAACGGTTTCTAATACATCTTAAATTAACCATACTTTTAGTTTAACAAAAAGCTATAACTAGTATGTTTTAATACATGTTCGTTTCCAATTATTACGAGAACAAGGATCAACTAGAGTTTTTCGTAAAGTACTCGCCGTTGAATATAAAAGTAAGAGAAAATATTACCCGTAGAAGACAACAAACAGAGATATTTGAAGCAAAAACTGAAGCATTTGGACTGCAGATTTCTGACTATTTGTTTTCACTTAAACTGTTTCAGGCTTTCGTTTTAAATATTATTTGTCTCATATTTTAATAAATTGGTTAAAGTTATTTACCAGATCTTTAACCGTTTCTCAAACCGTATTTTGTAAAGACAGTTAGAAAAAAAAAGCTGTTGTCTATTGTTTATGGCAGCTCATTTTAATGCATTTTATCGTAACTATATAAATAATGGGAAGAATAATATTGTATTTCATATCGACTAAGAAGGTAAAAATGAAGTCAGCTGTTTTCTTCCAGTTATATGTAGGTTTAAAGAATGTGATTTTAGTTATTTTTAGCACTTTATCTATAATCTATTTCTCACCGATTTTCAGACAATAGGTTAATGTCAAAACAACCCGTGCAAGAATTACATCTCAGTTAATTAAAAGTACGTGTGTTTGCATGGTAATTTCAGTAGTAAATATGTTCGATTTTGCGTTATTTCACGAGGTTTCACATCATGCATATGTAATTAGAAGTGCATGCATTAATTTCAACGTTACTTTGTGTGATATTGAAAAAGCAACATGCCATTAGACGAAAGCACATGACGATAAACTTTTATTTTACGTGTTTGTTCGACACCAATTTTCATATTTCAGCCAACCAATCCATTAATTAGCGTTGAAGTTTGTTCAGTGTCTGCATGAGCTATTGTAGATGAGGAGACAATTTACAGACGAGAAAGATAATGAGATGCGGCAATTGGTTGGCGTCAACAAAGAGCTTTCTAAATATCTTAGTAATTTATCGTTGACGTTACCACACGTCTTCTTCCAGAACTTATCAATTAATTTTCCAAACACAGCAAATTCTATCCAATGGAACACACGTACAACTGTCTGAGACAGATAATTTAGAAGCCAACTATTTTTGGCTACCTTTATTATTAATTTTTCTCTTTTTCAATATCAAAAAAAAAAAAAATGTTGAACATTTTGTTTCTGTGACTGGAGATAAAAGATAATCCATTTTAAACGTATTTGTTCGTCTAGATATAATTCATTACTTAAAATTATCATCATTACAATTTCATTAAAATTGATTTAGTAGTTTTTAGATATTTTTAAATACATAAAAATATACTAAATTTGAAAGTTTTGTGTTTCTTGACTGTAAAAATAAAGTGCCAGAATTCAAAATGATTCTGTTTCATGACAGTTAACATATAATAGTGTCAGACTTAAATGTTTTTTTGTTTCCTGAGTATGAACATAAAAAATGCTAGACTTAAATGTTTTGGGCTTCCTGACTCTAAACATAATGAAATGTCAGAACTGAAAATATTTTGTGTTTCTTGACAGTTAACATTTTCTCTGATTGTGAGTTCAAAAATTCAGTTTGTTTCTTTCAGAATTTCGCGTACAACTACACAGGAGCTATCCTGAATTGATTGGCTCAACATCAACTCTATTTTTTCTTTTGTAGATCAGTGAAACTTAACATTCACTCAACAAAAGCGCGGAATGTTTTTGTGACAATGAATTATGATCCACGAATATCTGGATTTAAACACCAGGTGTGCTAACCAGCGCTAGTTTAGACAGTGCATTCATTACATGTGAACTGTATTTGTGAGCTTTAATCTCCATTGCTTACCGTGAAATGATGTTTCACTCTCTTTGCTGTCAGAGGGTAAATTTATCAAGTCCCAAGAATATATTATCGTTGCTTCAATTGAAAATTATTGAATCGTAATACTGCGTAGCATGTGGAACGCTCTAAGTCTCTGTAAATCTATAAATACGTGTACAAAATCTAGTTCGAGTTAGACGACATTCGATACCTAGCTAGTTATATAGATATATACACCCTTGTGCAAATTAATTGAAACAAGACGGAAAATTACGATTTTTCAATTTTTTACGTTTTATTTCTGAGAATCCAAAAATTACTCACAAATTAATACATGATATGACCGCCTTTATTTTTCAGAAGATCATTAATTCGCTTTGGCATCGAGTCCACGAGTTGACTGCAATCTTTACTAATTTTTGGATTGCGGTACCACATCTCAATTATGGCCTCAATTAGTTTATCTTTCGTAGTACAGTCTTTTCCCTGAAGTCTTTCTCTACAAATCACCCAAAGATTTTCAATAGGATTTAAGTCCGGATAGTTTCCAGGCCAGTCCAGCACCTTTATTCGCGTTGTAGTCATAAAATTCTTCACAAGTTTCGATGTGTGGCACGGAGTCAGATCTTGCTGAAAAATGCCAGATCCATCTGGTAATCTCTTTTTTCAATTCTGGAACGACTCTTCTCTGTAAAACGTCGATGTGGTCCTCGCATCATACCTTCTACGATATGTAAGCCTCCGACGCCATAGTAGCTGAAAAAGCCCCAAAACATCTTCTTCAAGGGATGTTTTATGAACTGATTAATGTGAGATTCTCGAAGTTTCTCACCTGGTGATCTGCGAACATGCAGACTTCTTTGACCCTGTACGAAGAAATTAGTCTCGTCACTGAATAACACTTTCCTCCATTGTTCTTGCGCCCAGTTCTTGTATTTAAGACCTCATTGATACCGTTTTTTCTTCATTGAGTTGGTAAGAAGTTGTTTTTTGACTAGTCTCCTTGCCCTTCTAACGCAATTTCGAATGACGTAATATTCCTCAAAATTTCGTCATATATCCCAAAAATAGATCGACCGTACTGCAAAACACAGCTAATGACGCCGTCTGTGTGAAAAAATGACTATTAAAGGAAATAAGCGGGTCCAGCGAGCCTACACCGGCCGCCATGCTGAAAATATTGTAAAATGACCATTTGATTCAATTAATTTGCACAAAGGAGTTTGTGTGTCTTCATCGTAATCAAAAACAACGAAATGTCTTCTCGAAACTAAAGTCCAGATAAATGCACTGAAACAATTTTATTTTGTACTTTAACGTCGTAGTTTAATATTGATGTAAATTATTGCCTAAACAAGTTGAAAATGCTCAGCCTCTGCTGGGTGGTTATGTATTTACACCTTACACCATTGTTTTGTTTTTCTGTAACAAATGTCTACAAAAAATATAGTTTGATTAATTTCGTGAAAATCTGTACAAAGTCTATCCGCTGAGTTTCCCATAATTTAGAAGTGATAGAATACGGGAAAAGCAGCTAGTCAACACCACCTACCGCCAATTTGAATATTGAAATTGATTGAAACATTTTATAGCCCACACAGATTGAAAGGCGAAAAGATTCGTTGATGGGATTGCCAAACCCACAGGTTATGATGAAAACTCTCTGTGAATAACATACAGATAATAACGCACACTACTTCTTTAAAACCTATCCACTAAATTTTCTTATTTGCACTCGTGGATTTCGGCTCCCAAGACCAATTTTAAATAGATCTAAAGTATACAAACGTATTAGAATTTTATTTCCTCATGCTTCTCATTATAGGTACCTTTAGAAGTGATAGTTAATTCCACGTTTGTTTTCATATCTGTTCAAGAACATTGCAATGTGTAGTTCAATTGTTGTGAATTTGTGCTTGTTGTACTATTGTGTCATATTACTAGAAACTTCTAAGTTTTTATCGTTGCTTCAATTTAATATTATGTTATCATAATGTCGTGTAGTGTGTGGAACGTTTTAGGATTCTCTCAATTAAAAAACGCGTACAAATTTACCGAGTTTGTAAGACAAAATTCGATACATAGCTAGTTAGAGAGAAATATATTTATACTACGTGATTGAGAGTTTAATCATATAAAGCGATTTAGCCATACACTGACGATTTCTGAAGTGAAATTGTCAAAACTATATTGCAATAAGAGAGAAGGGAAGAATAAAGTTTAGTTAATTGAAGCGATTGAACAAATCTCTGAAGACTGTTGATAAAAGAGAGAATTAATTAAAACTCTAGACAAAACTGTGATAACCAACAGTGTATCAAACATTTGAATATACATATGACTTGTTGTCAAACATTTGTACATACATATGACTTGTTTTAATTTTTTTAAAGAATTGGATGGACTGTGTGCTGTTTATTTATTGTTCAAAGTTATCACCGACGAGTCACAGGGACCTACTGTAAATAATCCAGTCCGTACATCAGAACTCGATACACATATATTAATTTATAAACATGAATCGAATATTTCAGTATTTGGAATAATGATCTTTTGTCAATTGCAAATCCTTTTTCTTATAATTTTAAAATTAACAGAAGGTATGCCTTATATTATTACCATGGAAACTTAATTCAAATGATTTTTTTGTTAACCATACCCTCGACTTTCAGATGAAGTCGTTATTCCAGGGTATTATTTTAAAATCCTTTTAAATGCTCTGCTGTTTCAGTTTTTCTGCTTTGGTGGACAATACTGTAGGCTCTCTTCTTTGAAAGGTTCTGTCTTATGGCTCTGCTTAGTTTAACAGACTTTGCTTTACGAATTTTCATCCTTAGAAAATAATATTTCTTTAGGCTATAAGTTTAACTGTAACTCAAGTGTTCTATCGAACTGTGAAGCAAGTACATAAGTGTTAAACGTGTTCTCTGGCGCCGGAGAACATATTTGTGGTGATGCATCACTATTGTTGTTTCTTAGTGGAATGCCAAACAATAGACTATCTACACTCTGCCCACCGAGCGGGAAACGAACGCTGAATTTTTGGCGTTGTAACTCCATAAACTTGCCGTTAACCCACCGAGGGGACATATTGGCATTTAAAAAATATATTCTTATAATACATGATTAAAACGTTAGGTATCTACGGGCCCGGCATGGCCAGGTGGTTAGGGCATTCGATTCAGCCGTGAGGGAGATATAATTTGACGATCAATCGCACTATTCGTTGGTAAAAGAGTCACCCAAAAGTTGGCTGTGGGTGGTGATGACTAGCTTCCTTCTCTCTAGTCTTAGTAGATAGGCCTTGTGTAGCTTTGCGCGAAATTCAAAACAAACCAGATTGTATATTTACATAGCTTCCTTAGTGTTGCATAAATTAGCTTGTTGTTACAGAATTAAAAATACTTCATTTATTGACGTTTTCATTGCAACTCTACTTTTCTCTATCCAATGTGTTTTTATTTTATGATAAAGTTTCAATAATGCATAATATTTAGAATTATCGTATAATTACAAGGTATTATCTCTTGTGGTTTATACGAAATTGATTTATATAAACTTGTATAATAATACTTTAACAATTCAATTATTTATGTATGAGAAATCTCATCATTTCTGAGCATCGTGGTTTGATATCTCCTTTGATAAACCTTCTCTACTTTTTGGAGGGATTATATAGATATGTTGACGATAAATTTTCATTAAAAAATCCCTGTATCTTTAAAAATTGCATTTTCTTTGTTCTGTTGATTGTTAACAGGAAAGTGCGGTGGAAATAGTAATCGTTCACTTAAAGTAATTTAATAAAATCCAGTTTAGCACGAGGCTAATATGTTTACATTAATTCAAGCTTATGTATTCCCAAACCATATTATTTGCATCATTTTAGTAAATAAAAATTTTATTTCTCGTTTAATTTGTCATTTATCTTCCATTAAATAACTTACAGAAGCGTTTTCTGTCTTATAACTTATTTTGAATGTTCTAAAATTTCTGCTAAATTTTGAATTGCTCTTCATAAAAATATGTTCTAGTAATCGGATAAACCCGGTTCTGTTAAACACAGCTGCTGTTTACGGCGAGTTTTACATTACTACGGTATCATCAATATAATTGGGAGTATTCAGTTAAATAACGTGCACGTCAAAGACAACTTAAAATGTTATAAATTTCCTAAACTTGATCAAATTGTGTAAACTTTAACTTATTCAGCATGTACAACAGACCGAAATAAATTTGAGTTTTGTACAGAAAATACATATAATATTGTCTGTTTGTTTTTTAAGTTACCTCGAAAGTAATTTCGGAATAGCCATAAACACAATCTTAGTTGAAAACCTGTATGTTCAAGCAACTTGCTAGCTGTACGATTAACTAGTTTGCTTAGAGTACTGAGATGAAAACTAGTTATAACTTGGTAGTTATACGAAACTAAAATAATACATTTTGAAGATTGTTAAATAAAACAGAGCATCACTCTTGTACCTGGATTTACTACGCCAAAATCAGGGGTTCGATTCCCCTCGGTGGGCTTAGCAGATAGCCCAATGTGGCTTTGTTATAAGAAAACGCACACTCTTGTATCTAATTTTTATATTAACGCGCTGTTTTGTTTTTGTTTCTTTCTTTCCTTCCGAGGTGGGCTTGATCTAGTGACTTCCATTTAGGTCTGAGGAAGGGAAGTTCCAAACTTCGAGACGTTAGGGTGCTAAGTATATTCCAAAGTTTCAGCTGTGAACCTGTAATGCATCAAACAGTCAATCAGTATCATCAACAGTGAGGGTCCTATCTGAAAACACAATACATTCTAATCTTTATTTATTTACACTCTAAATAAAAGTTGTTCATATCGACTAGCATAGTCATGTCTATTTTCTGCTTTAGAGATACCGTTGTCGCTGTCAAATGGACTATCTAAAATGTATCAACAAGCAAGATGACTATAAATTTGTAGTCGTGGATATGAAATTGACTATTAAGTAGTAACGATGATCTATTACTAGTCAGTTTGACTGACTCAGTCAATTTAAGCAATTAGTCAGTTTGACTACTTCCCAGTCAGATTGACCCTGACCTAGTCTGTTTGACCACTTTCCAGTCACCTTGACTACTTTATAGCAGCACTGCCATGCTAGTCTTAAGGACTACTTTGTGGTCAGGAAGACCAACACCAGAGTTAGCATTAACTCATGAATTGACAATCTTGATGTTTCTTATAGCATTAAGGCGCAGTTCAAGCAGATGACTGTGTACACGAATTTTGTTCCATAAATACAACAACTGAAACGTGACCAGAGCTAAACTTTGCAAGAATTTATTTATTTACTTTTTTTTTTGGGGTGAGTAAATTTCTTTCACACAAAATAAATCTTACCTAAATAAATCTTATTTATCGACCACTACTATTTCTTCACTCTTTTATTTGACAATTGTGTTTTTATATTGTTGTGTGCGTGTGTTGGAATATTCGAATATGAAATCTAATGGTCAATATATTTATTATTACAATCCACAAAGATCTAAGTTATGACTGAAATAAGCTTTTCCCACGTGGTTAATACTCGTGCTGACACTACACGACCGAGAAATGCATCCAATTCGTCTGGTGGGGCGCAAAGTAAATCGAGTACAAATGGAAAGTAGCTACATTAGGCGCGAGCGAGACTTTCTCTTTCCAGAGGGGTGTACCAGGTCGAGTTTATCTGAAGACAGGTGTTCCTTGTACAAGGAGGGCTGTAGGTGTCATTTTTGTGGAGAGAGGTTAATCATTCCTCAAGGTGGTCGAGGGGGATTTAGGGGCTCACATACAACAATACATACACAGGGGGGGGAGTGAAGACGGCACGGTCTACCACTTAGCGGCAGTCGAAGTTTGAGATGACACAAAAAACCCAAAGAGGGCGGGGGTGAGAAATCACACACATCAATATTTTGTCGCACATTGGAGAATACATTTGACGTTTATAGAATTTAAAATGACCGAAACTTGTACTGACATTGCACACTTGCCATGTAACCGCGCAGATAACGGAAAGAAGAAATCCAGGTAAGTATCAATCGTTTATGCCTAATTTTCCTATATTATGTTTCAATACAACCATGTAAGAATACGAATGTTTAATTTTCTAGATTAGCTGAAGTGAATCCATCCGTATTGTTTTTGTCCAACTCGTTATGTGTAAACAAGGATGGGTGCCCGTTACATAATGTAGGTCTGTACTACTATAGTCTAGTAGTAGTACAGTAGGAATATTTATATTTAGGTAATACTTTGAAGCAAGTATGAAATCGAAAACATTCCCCAGTCTTGACATCACAAATGCACATATTTGGTATCTTGAATGCATATCCTGTGGTAGAATCAAAAGCCTGCAGTAATCCATGTTGCTGCTCTGTTAAATATAACGCCAACTACACCGCTGCTAAAAAGATTTGTTACGGCCACTACTACACAGATGAATGTTGTATACTCATTAAAAGGGTCCTCGTTTGTCATTATTTGATAGATCTCTGATAATGAAAGATGACATACGATAATACGTAAATTCTTATTTGTAATAAATCAGCAGAGCTACAAATCCTAAAGCGTACGCTCAAAATAAGAACTAGTCAAGGCGACGACTTGTGAATAGTAAATCGGGTAGTCAAGCGGTGCAAAAAACACTCTCCAAGTAGTCGCCAAAATCGATGACTACCTCATATGACCATTAAATATTGTTTATTCGGAAAATAGTCAGGTGATGATGGCAGGAATACCTGGCAGGTAATAAATTTGACTGCTCTAGGATAGTCGTTATGACTTTCGTTAGGTAGATATTCTGACCAATGCTGACTACCTGACAATAGTCTCATTGCCTACCACTACATTGTCAAACCACTACAGAGTGGTAATGACATAGTAAGTGTGACCCTAATCGTCCAAGGAGCGGTTGTCATTAAGACCATCCATTAAAAACGGACTGTTGTCATTATGACTATCCAACGACCACGGAAGATAAGTCATATTGACCCGGTCAGGACCACGTCTGTAATGTCACTGTTAGGCAAAGAGACCATCGTCAGTTAGTTGTGGTCAGCAGAACCATCACTGAGCAGTTAATCCCGCTGCCATCTGATAATTCAACCTAAGTCCCAGTAACCTGTTACGATCCTGAAAAAAAAATAAAATGCATTTTAGCAGCACCATTTTTATTCCAAACTGAACACAAGTGTACATCAATATACAGGTACCAAAATAAAATTCAAAATGCAGCAACAATTTGAAAATAAACAACTGACCTTTACACTTAGTTCTTGCAAGTTCATCCTGGATCAAATACACATGACAAGTTACTATTACCAGATCTAATATAACCTTATGGCTTTGAACATTTTCATCTTCCTTTACCTTTGGGGCCAAGCGTTTTAAGGCGTGCGACTTGTAATCTGAGGGTCGCGGGTTCGCATCCCCGTCGCGCCAAACATGCTCGCCCTTTCAGCCGTGGGGGCGTTATAATGTTACAGTCAATCCAACTATTCATTGGTAAAAGAGTAGCCCAAGAGTTGGCGGTGGGTGGTGATGGCTAGCTGCCTTTCCTCTAGTCTTACACTGCTAAATTACGGACGGCTAGCACAGATAGCCCTCGAGTAGCTTTGTGTGAAATTCAAAAACAAACAAAGAATTTACCTTTGGACGTTTTGACAGATTTCTCGCTGCTATATTTTTTGACATTCAAGAGATCAAGCAGCTGAAGAACACACTTGTCTGCATCTTTTTCAAAATTAGTAATTTTCCTGGACTCATCACAGAGCTTCAGAACAACTCTTTCAACAAAGTCTCTACATACCTAGTGAATGCTTCAACAAAATCTTCAGTGGCACAAATATCAAAGCCATCAACATATAGTTTGAATTCTTGATCACAAAACTGAGAAATTGAACCACATTGAATGTACATACCACTCTCAGCAGGTTCCCTAACTTCAGTACCCACCATGATACTTTCACTTTCTTTTAGAAGAAAAGGGATACCAATTATGGCAATACTAGATGTAACATCAGACATGTGTGAGGATTGTTTGATAAAAAATGCTAGCAATGGATTATTTTCTGGTGATATCTTTCTGTCCTGCAGGTGAAAATTTATGGAGCCCTTATATTGAGAGAGAAAGTTGGACACCCTTTTCTGCATCATTTCCTAGACCCTTAAATTCACTCAATAGTTGTGCTGATGATGCAACAAGGAAAGGATAATGCTCTATAAGTTCATTGACAGGAGTGTTGTCAAAGACAAGTTTCCTACGATCATTCAAAGTTTTGTCCATACGCAAGTCCACTTTACAAAGATCACCCTTTTTTCTGCAATGCAGACGGGCTTTCATCCTCCCCAACTGGCTTTTCACACAAGTATTGCTTTAATCCATATAGCCTCTGTTCCGAGATGTGGTTTGGAGATGAGGTGTCACCTGTTGCAGTTTTCGTTTTTTTTTCTTTCTTGGACTATAGGCAATGATGAATCCTTCCGCTTTCTATTATTCTGGAATTTCTGACGAAGCCTCATCCTCCACAGCGCCTGCAATTAGAATTGACAGAAATATTTCTATTGAGAATGAATAACAAACCTGCCCTGGTATGGCTATAATTATTTTAAACAGTATTTCTTTCAAACCACTTTTGGCATTTTCAGGTTTAACTTGAGAAACTGAAAGTCATACACATACTGGTTAATAAATCAATTGTACGATTTCATCTTGACAGTATATTCTTTTTAGCGTCAAATCAGTTGAGTTTCATTAGTTAAGTCATGTTACATCGTATAGAAACAAAACAAATATTTCAAAGTATCAAAATAGATATATGTACTTGTGTGTATTTAAAACATATAAACTTCCCACAAAATTTTCATTTGTTTCTTCATTTGTATTATGCAACATAAAAATGCCATTTAAATTATTTTGTAACTGAAGAACATATTTTTTGCAGAATACATTTACACCCTTACAAGTGGTGATATGGTCGTTCTTGTTACGCACTTTAGGACGAATTTCATTGGGCTCATTGGCTTTTGGGCTCATAAAGTCAAATGTGTAGATAATGGAATATATATGTGATGAAAATATATTTCACAACAAACATAAAATAATGCACATGTGGATAGTACTTACACAAACACCTTGGGGTGTTAGATTTGGGGCATCTGACAGCTGTGGGTAGCGCTTAAATATTTCATCCACTATTTGGTCATACTGCCTTGAAATGGGATATCTGGAAAATAGAGGTTGGGCAGGCTATAAAGTACAGATGAAGACATCTGAAGAGATATAAACTTGTAATCACAAATGATACACATGGTATTCACTGCACAGCACTTAAAAGGTATAGTTAGAAACCTCAGTGTAGACTGCATCCAGTAAATGGAAGCAACCTTCTTTCTCAACAGGCTTCCCTTACGACAACAGCAAAGCAGTAGATGTAGGCAGACTTGATAAATTTTCCAGCTTGACGGGTACTGACCAAGGCTTAAATGCTAAGATCCTGGCCAAAGAAAATATCAAATAGTTCAAAACATTTACAAACTGGGGTTGACTGATTGGTTGACTAACTAGGGCCTAATTGTCTCAAGTGAAAGATGAAACTATTTCTCCAATAGATTGAAAGATCTGTTTGACATTCATTAGGACATATCTTACCATGATGATATGGACTGAATTTGTTCAGTACTGGGACCGGGTGAAGATGCACTCTGTTTGCTTGAAGGCACTTCAGGGTTCGGCGGATTCTGAAAGTGGAATCTAAAGGTATAGTACTGATAAAAAATGAGTTATATGTATACACATGCAGAAAAGTTGTCGTTGAAGAACAACTACAAAACACCAAACAGATATATTAAAATTTTCATAAATTTAACATCAGCAGTAATTTTGGTTTTTTCCCTATCAAATAGTAGCCTTTAAAAGGTGAAAGCAAATATAAGTAGTCTGACTTTAATAGATAATGATGATAGTGGTGATTTTGGTGCAAATATGCATGATACATATTAATATGACACAAGTTATCTCTGTTTGAAAATTGTGATGAAATGTGTCACAAAAAGGCAGAATTAAATTTACATAAAATATGTCAAATGTGTTGATGAAAGTTGTCACTGGAAGGTACACACCAAGTTACATAAAATAGGTTAAAATATTCCACTGATTATCAAGTTCTGTTTTAAAAGTTGTCCTCATCCAGTCACCACGAATGTAGTGATGAACGATGATCATATTTTCACCTTTGTTTACATAACAAGACAATGGGTAATGATCATAAAGATCTGGAATGATCAGGAGTTCTGATCATGAAGATGCCTGTGATAATGAAATGAACAATTTGGTATCTTTGACAATACAAAAAAGGTTTTCCCCAAAGAACAAAGGAACATATCACTGAATAAAATTAAAGACTGTCGAATTCATAGCTACTGACAAGACAACCATTGTCCCTGTGTTGTATGCGAAGCAGTTGACTGTACAAACTGATGCTTTAGTGACAAAATCACCTTCCCCAACAAATGCACTAACAAGGTTATGCTCCTCACCGAGTAAATTCACGGGCAATTTGACAGGATAAGTCAGGTCAAAGGCATCTATTCCAAGAAATCCATTGCTTTCCAGATGTGAACAGAGTCTATACTGGTGTCTCATTGCCATTGTTTTGACTAGATTTCTCCTGTTTTTGGTACATCTTGCAACATCAACAAAAAACTATATTTGGCCTCAATTCTCATCGTCCACACATTCCTCAGTGGACCAAATATGCAGGTAATCTCTGGGGGTAGTGCAAAGTAAAATGTTCCTTTAGCTTGAGAGTTCTATTTGTAAAGTCTTTTTCATAAAGAGAATGGAACTGTTGTATCACATCATTCAAGAATTCAATGCTTGCATATGACATTGATGGACACATTATCAATTTTGTCATATTCAACAGAGCCAACAGAACTTCCCATTTGTTGTTGCCTTTTGGCACCGCATCAACCACCAGTAATGGAAATAACTTTAAGAGATACTAAACTTGCACAGCTTTTTGTTTAAGGTGTACAGACCCTCTCAAAATAACAATCTCAGGCCTATTGATTTGATCAGTTCTTCTGTAGTGGAACTCCTTCACTCTGCCTGCAAGATAGTGAAGGCTAATGTATCCAGACAAGACATACTGATCTATGAGTAAAACTAAAATTTCTAACATCAAGCCAGATTCAAAAAGGTCATGTAATATATCAGGTGGTAGAGCATTTGCCACATGAAATTGCTGCAGAACGTTCAGGGGCTATCTTTTCTTAACCCCATATGTACTTGACAAAGTCGGTTCAGTTTCGACCATTGAAATTTGGTAGTTATAGGATGCAATACATCTCTCTGAACATTTTGAAATATCAGTCAACTTTCTTAAATCGTACCAAGTTACCACGCACAATCTACATGATCTGAGAGCAGAAAATGATTCAAAAACCCTCCAATAGCATGGCTTACCAAATTACCTACAACAACAACAAGAGGTGCACCTCTGAATTTGAATGTTCTCTCTGGTTTGACACTGTCAAAACCAATGTTTTCAAGAACAGATAGTTATTCAATCAAAGATATCATCAGTGTATTTAGACCATGTTTTTTTTTTACATTTTGGCTTTTCACCAAGATCGCCACGAACATACAATGAAGCTGAGATCTCGAAGCAGGTTCAATATTGCCTAAATAATAGAAGAAAGCAGTATATTTATAAACAGGAGCTCGTATTCCAGCCTGGTTCACAGCTGTAAACTCATCAAAATAGAGAATGGTTTGAAGGGTAAGGGGAGTTTCTTGCCAGAATGGATGGTTTTTGAAATGTTCACCATCAACGACATCTCTAAGACAATCATCAGCTGACGGGCGAGGATAAACAACCCGGCTAAAAATATCATCATGTTTAAGCAAACACTTCAGAGTATCTAATAAAGAAACATACTGCATTGTGTCATGTTTCCCATCACCAGCAATTCCCAGGTCATACACAACAGGTTTTACAAATACCAAATTATCTTCAATGTAAGACTAGAAATTATTGTGGTCAGTGAAATTTTCAATCATGGAATGAAAGTCAAGACCTTCTTTCTTGCAAGCTGCCATCACTTGCAACTGTGCTATTTCTAGAAACCCCTTCACTGATCAATGCTCTTTTTATGGTTGGGAATAAATGTTTATCTTTGGCAGCCATAATAGAACACGACAAATTTAGAAAATTACTTGTAGTTTTGTAAGTATTTTTTTTTTCATTTTCACGCAGATACAGAATTGTTTTAGCTAAGATTCTTCGCTTGTCTGTGACAACCATCTGCTTATTACCATCAATAGCCTCATCACTGTCAGAGTTTTTATACCTCTGTTCCATAGTGTACTCGGCACATTCACCACCAGCTTCATTATCATGCATACTGTTGGTAGCAAACAATCCATGCTTTTTATTTCTCTGTCTTTTCAAATATCTGATGCTTTTGAATGGTCTTTCACATCCATTAACCCCACATGCGACAACAAATCCAGGCTCATGTTCATAAACGAAAGGAAAATGTAAAAGAAGCTTGTTAAAGTGCCTAACCTCATAATTACATTTAAGGGAAGGGAAAATATTGAAAACTTCTGACTGTTCTGCCATGTTTAACTCTAAAGTTTATCAAACTTCACAGTATCTATTAATAAATATCATGCAAGACATGCATCCAAATGTCACGGGTTTTCATTCATTTATTTATCTAAATTTAATGAATAATTGCAACATTAACAACTAGCAAATGTTGGTCGCCCGATAAACGACGGTGTATACTTGCACTTGCCCTCAATCTAGCGAATAAAAAACGTACTTCAATATGCAAATTCTTGCCACAACCCCCCCGGGGGTGGCCAAAAACATTGGCCAGATCTCAAGCTAACTAACATATTCATCAAATTGGATAGAAATCCGAAAAGAATTGTGGACTGTGGAATCAACACGAGGAAATCTCTGCAGATGCATACTCATACTGATGCGTGATTCATAGTAACCCCCGAAATTCGTAAGGCTATACAATTTTTATTATTTTAACTACACAACTCGGTTGCTCATGACTCGATGCAATATCCCCCAGATCCTACATTTCTCTCACCGGTATAGATGTGGTATAGATTATGGGAGGAACTCAAGGTTTGAGAAAATTTTCTGGGGGTAGAGAAGGGAGCGGGGTTGGGGGGAATATTTTGCAGGATCACAGGCCTTCTAATCATAATGTACGGCCTGGCTGTAGCTACTATCTCGCACCATTCGATTTCAAAGTATAGAGTTTAAATATTTAAATATATTTTGTACGTAAAGAGATTTTTAGATAGTTTGTAATATTAAATTAAAAAACACACATTAAACACAATACAGGTTTCACTTTTTCGCTGTTTTCTAATGATTTGTCTTGTCGCCCTCATTTGTAATTCCATTGTTGGCTGTGCCAGTGGATCCCGCCATAATACACACGTCGCATAAAGTGTGTACGCTTTAGCATTTGTAGCTCTGCTGTTGTATTAAAAATAAAGATATATTATTTACGTATTATCGAATGTCATCTTTCATTATGAAAGGTCTATCAAATAATAAGAGACGAGGTCCCTTTTAATGAGTATACAACATTCATCTGTGTAGCAGTGGCCGTGACAAATCTTTTTAGCATTCAAGATACCAAATACGTGCATTTGTGATGTCAAGACTGGGGAATGTTTTCGATTTCATACTTGCTTCAAAATATTACCTAAATATAAATATCTTTACTCTACTACTACTAGACTATAGTAGTACAGACCTACATTATGTAACGGGCACCCATCCTTGTTTACACATAACGAGTTGGACAAAAACAATACGGATAGATTCACTTCAGCTAATCTAGAAAGTTAAACATTCGAATTCTCATATGGCTGTATTGAAACATAGTATAGGAAAATAAGGCATAAACGATTAATATTTACCAGGATTTCCTCTTTCCCTCATCTGCGCGGTTTGTGGAATGTCAGTGCAAGTTTCGGTCATTTCAAATTCTATAAACGTCATATGTAATTCTCCAATGTGCGACAAAATATTGATGTGTGTGAGTTCACCCCCCCGTCCCCTTTGGGTTTTTTGTGTCATCTCAAACTTCGACTGCCGCTAAGTGGTAGACCGTGCCGTCTTCACTCCCCCCCCTGTGTATGTATTGTTGTATGCGAGCCCCCAAATCGCCCTCGACCACCTTGAGGAATGATTAACCTCTCTCCACAAATACCACCTACAGCCCTCCTTGTACAAGGATCACCTGTCTTCAGATAAACTCGACCTGGTACACCCCTCTGGAAAAGAGAAAGTCTCGCTCGCGCCTAATGTAGCTGCTTTCCATTTGTACTCGATTTACTTTGCGCCCCACCAGACGAATTGGATGCATTTCTCGGTCGTGTAGTGTCAGCACGAGTGTTAACCACGTGGGAAAAGCTTATTTCAGTCATAACTTAGATCTTTGTGGATTGTAATAATAAGTATATTGACTATTAGATTTCATATTCGAATATTCCAACACACGTACACAACAATATAAAAACACAATTGTCAAATAAAAAAGTGAAGAAAAGTAGTGGTCGATAAATAAGATTTATTTAAGTAAGATTTATTTTGTGTGAAAGAAATTTATTCCCCCTCAAAATAAAAGTAAATAAATAAATTATTGTAAACTTTAGCCCTGGTCACGTTTCAGTTGTTGTATTTATGGAACAAAATTCATGTATACAGTCATCTGCTTGAACTGCGCCTTAATGCTATAAGAAACATCAAGATTGTCAATTCATGAGTTAATGCTGACTATGGTGTTGGTCTTCCTGACCACAAAGTAGTCCTTAAGACTAGCATAGCAGTGCTGCTATAAAGTAGTCAAGGTGACTGAAAAGTAATCAAACAGAATGGGACATGGTCAAACTGACTGGGAAGTAGTCAAACTGACTAGTAATAGATCACCGTTACTGCTAAAAAGTCAATTTAATATCCGCGACTAAAAATGTTAGTTATCTTGCTTATTAATACATTTTGGATAGTCAATTTGACAGCGACCACGGTATCTCTAAAGCAGAAAATAGACGTGACTATGCTCTGGTAATCGTAGTGAACAACTTTTATTTAGAGTGTACACACTTTATGCCACGTATGTGTTATGGCGGGATCCATTGACACAGCCAACAATGGAGTTACAAATGGGGACGGCAAGACAAATCCTTTGAAAACAGCGAAAAAGTGAAACATATATTGTGTTTAATGTGTGTTTTTTTAATTTAATATTTCCAACTATCTAAAAATCTCTTTTGGTACAAAATGTATTTAAATTTTTAAACTCTACTTTGAAATTGAATGGTGCGAAATTGGGGCCATCGCCAGGCCTAACACTATGAATAGAAGGCCTGTGATCTTGTAAAATATTCCCCCAACCCCTCTCCCTTCTTTTTTCCTAGGGAACTTCCTCAAACTTTGGGTCCCTCCCATAATCCATAAACATCTATATCGGTGAGAGAAATGTAGGATCCGGGGATATTGTATAGCCTTACGAAAATCGGGGGATACTATGGATCACGTATCAGCATGCGTCTACGTCTGCAAAGATTTTCTCGTGTTCACTCTACAGTCTACAATTCCATTCGGATTTCTATCCAATTTGGTGAATATGTTAGTTAGCTTGAGATCTGGCCAATGTTTTTGGCCATCCCTGGGGGGTTGTGGCAAGAATTTGCATATTGAAGTACGTTTTTATTCGTTAGATTGAGGGCAAGTACGAGTATACACCGTCGTTTATCGGGCAACCAACATTTGCTAGTTGTTAATGTTGCAATTATTCATAAATTTAGTTAAATAAATGAATGAAAACCCGTGACATTTGGATGCATGTCTTGCATGATATTTATTAATAGACACTGTGAAGTTTGGTAAACTTTAGAGTTAAACATGGCAGAACAGTCAGAAGTTTTCAATATTTTCCCTTGCCTTAAATGTAATTATGAGGTTAGGCATTTTAACAAGCTTCTTTTACATTTTCCTTTCGTTTATGAACAGGAGCCTGGATTTGTTGTCGCATGTGGGGTTAATGGATGTGAAAGACCATTCAAAAGCATCAGATATTTGAAAAGACAGAGAAATAAAAAGCATGGATTGTTTGCTACCAACAGTATGCATGATAATGAAGCTGGTGGTGAATGTGCTGAGTACACTATGGAACAGAGGTATAAAAACTCTGACAGTGATGAGGCTATTGATGGTAATAAGCAGATGGTTGTCACAGACAAGCGAAGAATCTTAGCTAAAACAATTCTGTATCTGCGTGAAAATGAAAAAAAAATACTTACAAAACTACAAGTAATTTTCTAAATTTGTCCTGTTCTATTATGGATGCCAAAGATAAACATTCTTTCCAAACCATAAAAAGAACATTGATCAGTGAGGGGTTTCTAGAAATAGCACAGTTGCAAGTGATGGCAGCTTGCAAGAAAGAAGGTCTTGACTTTCATTTCATGATTGAAAATTTCACTGACCACAATAATTTCTAGTCTTACATTGAAGATAATTTGGCATTTGTAAAACCTGTTGTGTATGACCTGGGAATTGCTGGTGATGGGAAACATGATACAATGCAGTATGTTTCTTTATTAGATATTCTGAAGTGTTTGCTTAAACATGATGATATTTTTAGCCGGGTTGTTTATCCTCGCCAGTCAGCTGATGATTGTCTTAGAGATGTCGTTGATGGTGAACATTTAAAAAAACCATCCATTCTGGCAAGAAACTCCCCTTACCCTTCAAATTACTCTCTATTTTAATGAGCTGTGAACCAGGCTGGAATACGAGCTCCTGCTTAAAAATATGCTGCTTTCTTCTATCAGTTAGGCAATATTGAACCTGCTTTGAGATATCATCTTCATTGTATATTCGTAGCAATCTTGGTGAAGAGCCAAAATGTAAATAAACATAGTCTAAATACAGTGATGAGACCTTTGATTGAAGAACTATCTGTTCTTGAAAACTTTGGTATTCATATTGTCAAACCAGAGGGAACATTCAAATTTAGAGGTGCACCTCTTCTTGTTGTTGCAGATTATTTGGGAAGCCATGCTATTGGAGGGTTTCTTGAATCATTTTCTGCTCTCAGATCATGTAGATTCTGCATGGTAACTCGGGGTGCTTTAACAAAGTTGACTGATATTTTAAAATGTCCAGAGAAATCTATTGCATCCCATAATTACCAAGTTGCAATGGTCGAAACTGAACCGACTTTGTCAAGTATATATGGGGTTAAAAAAAGATGGCCCGGCATGGCCAAGCGTGTTAAGGCGTGCGACTCGTAATCTGAGGGTCGCGGGTTCGCATCTCGGTCGCGCCAAACATGCTCGCCCTTTCAGCCGTGGGGGCGTTATAATGTTACGGTTAATCCCACTATTCGTTGGTAGAAGAGTAGCCCAAGAGTTGGCGGTGGGTGGTGATGACTAGCTGCCTTCCCTCTTGTCTTACACTCATAAATTAGGGACGACTAGCACAGATAGCCCTCAAGTAGCTTTGTACGAATTCTAAAACAAACAAACAAATAAAAAAAGATTGATCCTGAACGTTCTGCAGCAATTTCATATAGCAATTGCTCTATCACCTGATATATTACTTGACCTTTTTGAATGTGGCTTGGTGTCAAAAATTTTAGTTTTACTCATAGATCAGTATGTCTTGTCTGGATACTTCAGCCTTCAGTATCTTGCAGGTAGTGTAAAGGAGTTCCGCTACAGAGTAAATTCTAAAATCAATAAGCCTGAGATTATTATTTTGAGAGAGTCTTTACACATTAAGCAAAAAGCTATGCAAGATTGGTGTCCCTTAAGGTTATTTCCATTACTGATGGGCAATGCAGTGCCAGAAGGCAACAACAAATTAAAAGTTTTATTGGCTTTGCTAGATATGGTAGAATTGATAATGTGTCCATCAATGTCATATGCAAGCATTGAATTCTTAAATGATGTGATACAATAGTTCCATTCTCTTTATGAAAAAGACTTTACAAATAGAACTCTCAAGACAAAGGGACATTTTACTTTGCATTACCCAAAGATGACCCGCAGATTTGGCCACTGAAGAATGTGTGGACCGTCAGATTTGAGGCAAAACATATATTTTTTTGTTGATGTTGGAAAACGTACAAAAACTAGGAAGAATCTAGCCAAAACAATGGCAATGACACACCAGTATAAACTCTGTATAAGCAATGGATTTTTTGGAATAGATTACTTTGACCTGACTAATCCTGTCAGATTGCCTGTGAATTCACTCAGAGAAGAGCAAAACCTTGTCAGTACATTTGTTGGGGATTGCGATTTTGTTACTAAAGCATCTAGTTGTGCAGTCAACTGCCTCGCATACAACACAGGGACAATGGTTGTTGGAAGCTATGAATTCGACAGTCTTCTATTTTATTCAATGATCTGTTGCTTTGTTCTTTAAAGAAAACCTTTTTTATATTGTCAAAGATACCAAACTGTTGATTATCACAGGCATCTTCATGTTTACATTGTAGAGCCAATGAGAATCTATGAACTCCTGAGCGTTCCCGATCTTTATAATAATTGCCTTGTTATGTGAACAAAGGTGAAAATATGAACATCCTGCATTCGTAGGACTACTTTCGTGGCGACTGAATAATGACAAGTTTTAAACAGAACTCGGTAATCAGTGGTAAATGTTAACCTATTGTAACTTGGTGTGTACCTTCCAGTGGAGCCCGGCATGGCCAAGTGTGTTAAGGCGTTCGACACGTAATCCGAGGGTCGCAAGTTCGAATCCCGGTCGCACCAAACATGCTCGCCTTTTCATCCGCGAGGGCGTTATAATGTTACGGTCAATCTCACTATTCTTTGGTAAAACAGTAGCCCAAGAGTTGGCGGTGGTTGGTGATAACTAGCTGCCTTCCTTCCCTCTAGTCTTACACTGCTAAATTAAGGATGGCTAGCGCAAATAGCCCTCGAATAGCTTTGCGCGAAATTCAAATCAAACAAACAAACCTTCCAGTGACAAATTTCATCAAAAGATTTGACATATTTATGTGTATTTGTTTCTGCCTTTTTGTGACAAATTTCATCAAAATTTTCAAACAGAGAGAACTTGTGTCATATTAATATGTATCATGCATATTTGCACCAAAATCACCACTATCATCACTATCTATTGAGGTCAGACTACTTATATTTGCTTTCACCTTTTAAAGGCTACTATTTGTTAGGGAAAATCAAATTACTTAACTCGCTGATTTTTACCACTCCTGCAGATGTTAAATTTATTGAAATTTAATATATCTATCTTTATGGTGTATTGCAGTTGTTCTTCAATGACTTTTCTGCATGTGTATACATATAAATCATTTTTGATCAGTACCATGCTTTTAGATTCCAGAAAGATGGCTTTGTCCTACCACATTACTTTCAATGAAAAAAAAAATTATGGTGTCAGTGGATCATCTGGGATTGTTACCCAGTAAGATTTCTGACAACCTAAATCTGGGTATAGATGCTACCAACTTGTCAGCTCAAGTGTACATGGAAGACTGGCAGGACTAGGTGGATGTTCAATGGTCTGACATTCCAAAACCATGAGCAAAGTCGCGCGATTCTCTGGTTTCTAATGCTGGGGTCTCTGACATAGAGATAGCTGTTGTGGTAAGTCGTTTTTAAGAATGCGCAACCCATTTAAATTTGAGTGATTATAATAATTTATGTAGTCATTGAAAATCACTCTGTGGAAACTTTATTCCGAAGAAAAGAAGTAAAATTGTTCAATATACCTTATTCAACATAGCATAATTACTTTTGTTAATTTTTTATTACAAACTTAGACCCGTTAAAAATGTATATTTGACCAGAATCCACCGAACCCTAAAGTGCCTTCAAGCAAGCAGAGTGCATCTTCACCCGGTCCCAGCACTAAACAAATTCAGTCCATATCATCATGGTAGGATATGTCCTAATGAATGTCAAACAGATCTTTCAATATGTTGGAGAAATAGTTTCATCTTTTACTTGAGACAATTAGGCCCTAGTTAGTATTTCATTGCAATCAGTCAACCCCAATTTGTAAATGTTTTGAGCTATTTGATATTTTCTTTGGCCAGCATCTTAGCATTTAAGCCTTGGTCAGTACCCTTCAAGCTGGAAAATTTATCAAGTCTGCCTACATCTACTGCTTTGCTGTTGTCGTAAGGGAAGCCTGTTGAGAAAGAAGGTTGCTTCCATTTACTGGATGCAGTCTACACTGAGGTTTCTAACTATACCTTTTAATTGCTGTGCAGTGAATACTATGTGTATCATTTGTGATTACAAGTTTATATCTCTTCAGATGTCTTTATCTGTACTTTATAGCCTGCCCAACCTCTATTTTCCAGATATCCCATTTCAAGGCAGTATGACCAAATAGTGGATGAAATATTTAAGCGCTACCCACAGATATCAGATGCCCCGAATCTAACACCCCAAGGTGTTCGTGTAAGTACTATCCACATGTGCATTAATTTATGTTTGTTGTGAAATATATTTTCATCACAAATATATTCTTTTATCTATACATTTGACTTTATGAGCGCAATAAAATTCGACCTGAAGTGCATAACAGGAATGACCATATCGCCACTTGTAAGGGTGTAAATGTATTCTGCAAGAAATATGTTCATTAGTTACAAAGTAAATTAAATGGCATTTTTTGTGTTTCATAATATTAGTGTAGAAAGAAAGTGTATTTTTTAAAAATACACACAGTTACACATATCTACCAAGGGGGGCTGTGGAAAATACTATTTGGATAATTTTTGTTTTGTTTGTGTACGATGTATCATGACTCAACTAATGAAACTCAACTAATGTGACGCTAAAGAGAATACATTCTCAAGATGAACTCGTACAACTGATTTATTAACCGGTATGTGTATAACTTTCAGTTTCTCAGATTAAACCTGGAAAATGCCAAAAGTGGGTAAAAAGAGATATTGTTTAAAATAATTGTAGTTATACCAGGGCAGTTTTGTTATTCATTCTCAATAGAACTAATTCTGTCAATTCTAATTGCAGGAGCTGTGGAGGATGAGGCTTCGTCAGAAATTCCAGAATAATAGAAAGCGGAAGGATTCATGGTTGCCTATAGTCCAAGAAAGAAAGAAAAAACGAAAACTGCAACAAATGAAACCCAATCTCCAAACCCCATCTCAGAACAGAGGCTATATGGATTAAAGCAATACTTGTGTGAAAAGCCAATTGGAGAGGATGAAACTTCCACCGAAAAACACAAGGAATGGATGAAAACTCGTCTACATTCCAGAAAAAAGGTGATTTTTGTAAAGTGGACTTGCTTATGGACAAAACTCTGCACGATCGTAGAAAACTGGTCATTGACAACACTCCTGTCAATGAACTTATAGAGCATTATCCTTTCCTTGTGGCATCACCAGCACAGTTATTGAATGAATTTAAGCGGCTTGGAAATAATGCAAAAAAAGGAGTGTCCAACTTTCTCTCTCAATATAAGGACACCATAAATTCTCACCTGCAGGACAGAAATATATCACCAGAAAATAATCCATTGCTAGCATTTCTTATGAAATAGTCCTCACACATGCATGAAGTTACATCTAGTATTGTCATTCTTGGTATCACTTTTCTTCTAAATGAAAGTGAAAGTATCATGGTGGGTACTGAAGTTAGGGAACCTGCTGAGAGTGGTATGTACACTCAATGTGGTTCAATTTCTCAGTTTTGTGATCAGGGATTCAAACTGTATGTTGATAGCTTTGATATTTGTGCCACTGAAGATTTGTGGAAGCATTCACTATGTATGTTTTTATATCTTCCACTTTGCATTTCCAATAAATCTCAAGAAAATTTTCAACCTTGTAGAAAGAATTGTTCTGAAGCTCTATGATGAGTCCAGGAAGATTACCAAATCTGAAAAAAATGCAGACAGATGTGTTCTTCAGTTGCTTGATCTCTTGAATGTCAAAAAACATCGCAGCGGGAAATATGTCAAAACGTCCAAAGGTAAAGGAAGAGGAAAGTGTTCAAAGCCATAAGGTTATATTAGATCTGGTAATAGTAACTTTTCATGTGTATTTGATCCAGGGTGAATTTTCAAAAACCAAGTGTCAAGTTCAGTTGTTTATTTTCAAATTGTTGCTGCATTTTGAATTTTATTTTGGTACATGTATATTGATGTACACTTGTGTTCAGTTTGGAATAAAAATGGTGCTACTAAAATGCATTTTATATTTTTCAGGATCGTGGCAGGTTACTGGGACTTAGGCTGAATCATCAGATGGCTGCGGGGTTGGCTGCTCAGTGATGGTTCTGCTGACCAAAAATGACTGAAGATGGTCTCTTTGCCTAACAGTGATATTGCAGACGTGGTCCTGACCGGGTCAATATGACTTATCTTCCGTGGTCGTTGGATAGTTGTAATGACATAGTCCATTGTTAATGGATGGTCATAATGACAACCGCTCCTTGGACAAATAGAGTCACACTGACTATGTCATGCTACTCTGTAGTGGTTTGCAGGTAGGCAATGCGACTATTGTTAGGTAGTCAGCATTGGTCAGAATGTCTACCTAACGAAAGTCATAACGACTATCATAGAGCAGTAAAATTTATTACCTGCCAGGTATCTCTGCCACCATCACCTGACAATTTTCCGACTACACAATAGTAAAAATGACAAATATTTGATAGTCATATTAGGTAGTCATCGATTTTAGCGACTATTTGGAGAGTCTTTTTTTGCACCGCTTGACTACCTGATTTACTATTAAAAAGTCGTCGCCTTTACTAGTTCGTATTTTGAGTGTAGGTATTCTTACACTTATTACAGATTCATTTTCATCTGTCGTTGAAGCAGCTGGCTTGCTCTGATTGGAAGATAATGTCAATTCGGTTCAAAGTGTCAAATAAAACAGGTTTGTTTTTTACCATTGATCAGTAATTTAAAAACGAAATAAGACTGTACCTAAAACATAGAGTCTGATTTTACCACTTTACACATATAATATACCGCTGAAATTAAACGTTCTCAATTTATTTGCTTTTACAAAATTCGTTTTCCTCATTGCACATTGAGCACCAATGTATACAATTATGTTATTTTTTATTAATTGAAGCTTATTACGTATTTTTTGTTTTGGCTGAAAACTTTTTGCCTTCTTCATGTTTTGCTCTGATTTTTTTGCATATCTCAACAAGTGGGTTTCTCGTCATCACTGATTTGTTGCCATTTGCTCTGAGAAACTTTTTGATACAATTTCAAAAATATTTTTATAGCTCAAACAGAAGTAATCGCAGTTTCTTACTTACGTTGATCCACCCAAAGCCTAATTAAGTTGTCATTTGACTAGAAAAAACAACTAAAGATATGCTCTGCCACATTTGACAAAAAGCATCACCGAGTTGTTTTTTGTAAAGTTATCCGCTTTTTTGTCCTGATGGCATTAGAACGTTAGGCAATAAAAATTTAGTACAGTTGCTTTAAATGTATATATTTCATCATATATCAATAAATTAGACTTGACTCTCAATTCTCACGTTAACTAACTTGCACGATGACTATCTCGCGATAACAAACATGTTCATGATCTATCTATCGTTTCAGAATTAAGGACGGCTCATGTACCCTTCCGTGCAATTCAACCAAAACGAAAAACATGCATTCAAAAATGTTTTAAACCAGTACGTCACATATTTTACAAAGAAAATGTGGTGACAGCAAAAATGCGTACCCATAGTTTGTACATTGAATGTACTGATTATTATTTGGAATTGTCTATTTTAATCCTAAATTTTCATAGCATCCCTTAACTCGATTTCCTGAACAATTAAGCAACACCGTTCCCAGTTTTTCTTTAAACTGGGTGTTGTCAATAATCAACGTCTCATTAAAACCACCTTCATTACAGGTGTTTAAGTCTTGGCATCTATTGTATCGAATGTCTACAAAAATATCTGACATGCTCTAACATAGGTATTTAAATTTTGTCCTTAGCTAAGTGTTGCTAGAATACTTCAGCCTTCTATGATACAATTTGTAACTATTGATCTCAGCTAAGTGTTGTTGAAAGACCTCAGACTTCTCTGATACAACTGTGTAAGTTTTGCTCTCAGCTAGATGTCGTAGAAAGGCTACAGTTGTGTGTCAATGTTTGTTTCGAGGTGTTATGTGTGTGGCAGTTGTCCACTTTTCTGATGAATCAAAATTTAATTTGATGTAAATAATGCGCTAGACCTTACATTTACAAATCTAAAACATTATACTTCCGTAGCATAAGGATTTAACAACTTTCTTACATGAACAACTACGAAAGCTCAACCTTCATATTGTCGCAGAGAAAGAAAACTTCACAAAAAGTAGTCTTGCACGTGTCACGTGGTCGATCACAAGAAACACGGAGGATGAATATTCCATTTCGTTTACGTTCTTTAGCTATATCTAATTATATTTTATCTTGATTCGGAAAGAAATAAACGCAAATTAAGGCTTTATAATCAAAACACTTTTGTATGTGTGTCTCTTTGTACATATATCACAAAAAAACTACAAGATCAAACTAGAAAAACTTTCTTTTCCAACTTAAAAATTAATAAGACTTGAAGTAATTGGTCGAGTGTTTCCTTCTTCTTTACAAAATGATAAAAAAATTATGAAGAAGCTCGAGTGCTCATCTTCATAATTAAATTAAATTAAAATGTATGCGTCGTGCGCGTGGACTTTCAAAGGCTTGCTTCACTAATAAGAACCGAGCATATGAGATTTTTCTAGGTTTTGTAAGGGTAAGTGAAGTATCCACAATACTATACACATCGTCAATTATTTTAATGTGAACTCTTCAAAAACAAAACGTTCTCAGTTAGAACCTGTTCCCCAGAGTTTGTGACTCGCTCCTGTGATACAGTTGTTCACTTATTTACATAAGAGTACAAAAAATAATAAGAAAATAAAAGGTGTGTCAGCGAAAGTAGCAGTTAAATGTACGATAAAAAATATTAGTGTTCAGCTATCCAGCTAAAAAATAAGTAATAGCTAAATTGGTAAGAAGTAGATTACATATACATACGTCCAGTGGGCTATACGTAGCTACATCATGTAGGTTACATATAAATACATCAAGAATGTTACAAACAGATACATCACGTAGGTTACATATAGATACATCACGTAGATTATATATTCATACATTTTAAACGTATTAAATCCTATTTGATAAATTAGTGTTCATCGTTAATGTATAAAATCTTGCTTGATAGGACAGCTGTGGATGTTGTTGTACAAAATGTTGCTTAACGCAACAGATGTAGTTGTTGTCGTATTAAATCCTGCTTGATAAGTCAAAAATAGTCGTTGTCGTATTAAATGTTGTTTAATATGTCAGAGGTGGTCGTTGTTCTCTTATTAATTGGTGCTTTATAAGTCATTGTCTATCTGTTAAACTCTGCATAATAAGTTAGGTGTGGTTGTTGTCTTTGTACTAAACGCCAGGCGAAAAATTGACATTCTCGATGTATTATAATCATCTTTGACAAGATCCGATAAAATGATTCTAAAATATTAGTCAATGATTCTGGTTATGTAAAGCAACGTTTCAAAAATAGAATATATTTCATATCTTTTGATGAGTCTCTTTATTTGATTGAAAAATGTGGTATTCATTTTTGATTCACAGTGTTTAAATGTTTAGTTGAACATTGTATTACATTTAACTGTGACCGAAAACTAAGTTTAGCCATTGCGTTATGAGATCTCTTATTGCAGAATGTTATTGTCCAGGATAACTGACAAAATTAAAAATTAGTCTTATAAACGGATTAAAAGGATAAATAAGTATTTTGTTATTAGAGAAACAAATAAAGAATGATTTCACTCTGTAAGGGCCCGGCATGGCCAAGCGCGTAAGGCGTGCGACTCGTAATCTGAGGGTCGCGGGTTCGCGCCCGCGTCGCGCCAAACATGCTCGCCCTCCCAGCCGTGGGGGCGTTATAATGTGACGGTCAATCCCACTTTTCGTTGGTAAAAGAGTAGTCCAAGAGTTGTCGGTGGGTGGTGATGACTAATTGCCTTCCCTCTAGTCTTACACTGCTAAATTAGGGACGGCTAGCACAGATAGCCCTCGAGTAGCTTTGTGTGAAATTTCAAAAACAACAAAACAACACTCTGTAAGTCAACTTTTTCAATGTTTTAGATGAATGACAAAAGAGAGATGAATTTATTTTTTAAGATGATTCCTTTCTATAATATGGACTTATATCGATCAATTTCCTCTTCATAACTGACGATATAAGAAAGTAAAATGTATTAACTTTTGTAATTTTATAATGCTATTTCCTAACGCTCTGGATAATAAGTAATTATGTTTCGGACTATAGGTCATTTATAAATTACTAATAGAGAAACACTAGGAGAGTATGCATTTAAGTGTACCGAAACAATAAAAGATAATCTATATTATCTGTATTTATTAGAAAAATAACTTCCCATGTTAAATAGAATAATAATGGACAAGACTGTTGAAAGTTTTTTGACAGATTTCGAAGGTTATCTGTGCTAGTCCCTAATTTCATAGTAGGTTCTTTATAACAGTGATGGACTGAAAAGACAGCCCAAGAAATAATGGGGGCTACTATTTACTAGCCGCCTTTCTTCTGATCTGATCAGTTCGTAGTTATGAACGGCTAAAAATTATATGCTAACTATCTTTTTGTTTATGTGTGTGTTTGGCACAGCGATTGTAGAAGCGGTTCGAGAAAGTTTAATATTTTTGTTAACTTTCAACCATAACGACAAAAATTCTTTTTTTTGGACAGCTTTAGTTTTGTATTAAATTTCAACCATAACGATAAAAATTCTTGGTTGAATAGCTTTAGTTTTTATTAACTTTCATTTCAATCATAACGAAAAAGCAAACTCGGTTGAATATTTTTATTTTTTTACTAAATTTTAACCATAACGATACAAATTACTGATTGAATAGCTTTAGTTTTTTTAGCAAATTTCAACCATAACGATAAAAATTCTTGGATGAACAGCTTTAGTCTTTATGAACTTCTAAAAATATATATTAGAAAGTTCTTTTAACATATAACATACATATAAGTATATATTTTAATAATATACTAGGTGCTGTTGCTTACAATAACCACCAGGAACCTGAAGAACAAAAAATATCCACTTGAACGAAAAACAATGTCCTTTTCTATGTTTGTTGAAAGACAGGAACTGTTGAATTCGTTGTTTGTATGTAACCGAAGGAACAACAAATTCACAAAAAGAAAGCTATCAATACACCTTGTTTGACAATTGTCAAAGTATCTGCTTTTAACCTTTCCTGAAGATGTACAAATATAAAGCCAATACTGCGGGTACGTGTACTGACCAGTAAGATTGTAATACATAGTAAAACCAAATATTATTGTAGATAAGATGTATAAGTAGATAAAAGTTGCTCTGTATAGTGATATACAATGTGATTTGTTTTTAACAAATGCACTAAAAGGTTTTTTATATAAAAACAACAACAACAAAGAATCCATTAGGCTTGCGGTTGCGTTGTGTGAACCTCCACAACGTGAGTCTTACTTCTGTAAGAGAGAAAGAAAGATATTCAAAGAAACAAGTTAGTGCTGTGGACATCTTCCTTATTCTCTAAGAGACATGCCTTGTCTGACAAACATTGGATGCGAAGATAAAGGTTGACCATAAAAGCGTTCAAACCTTGGTATATTACATACTGCACTGTTTACTTGAGGGCATTTACCTTTCTCCAGTGGGATTGAAATGGTTCACATAAAACTTAGAGAGGAAGTAAAAAGTGACAGTTTAGCTTTTTTAGTTCATTGAAACGGCAGTAAAAATCCCTTGTAGTGACACGACGCTCGTATTCTCCACGTTATAAAAACTGCTGAAGCTGGTATTAACTTGTGTCACTGGTGGGCTGTAAACCTTTACGAAATGAATTTTTTCGCATCGAAGTCAAGTGGTTTGGAAAGTTTACATTGGAGTCTTAATTGAGTGGTTGCTTCATCATGTGAAGCTCGCGAAGACGAATCAAATAAAAACAAAATAGTTATATCCTTTATTTTAAGTGATATCGTAAGTTAACTTTTAAGCAACACTAGTATGACATTTGAACAGAAGAGTAACATAGACTTATTTAAGCTATAATATGGCATGTAGTACATGGTGCAATGTATATATATGAGATGTACTATAGTATAGTACGATATTTCACCGGTACTGTGACATCTAGTACAATATTTTAAATGTACTGAACATCAAGTACAAGATTTCAAGTGAACTGTCGCATGTAGTTCAATATTCTAAATACGCGTACCGTTGTAACTTGTACAATATTTTAAGGTACTGTTACATTTAGTACAACAATTTAAATGTACTGTGACAACTATTAATATATGAGCTGTACTTCGAAATCCTATACAATATATCAACTGTATTTCGACATCTTGTATAATATATGAGGTATATTTAGGCATTCTGTACAATACTTGGGCTCTAATGTAGTAACATGGCATCTGTTTAACATTACTATAACGAATGTATAAGCTTGGTAAACCTGCGCCATTTTAATAACTTATGTTGCAGAATTGAAAAAAAAAGTCATTCTTAATCAAATGATGCTCATTTCTTAAGGAAAGAAAAACACTCGTCTAAATTATTTCGTGGTAAATGGTATAAGTAAAAAGAATTTCTTCATTGGGTATCCTTGTCCATACTTTCAAATAAAAAATAAGTTATAAATCAATTTTCTTTTTGGTGAATATTTTGAAAATACTTTTTAAAGAATCTTTCATTAAATCATAAAAATAAGCTACTTTGTCATAAGTTACTGTGAAGTAATTTCGCAATGTAATTCCGTTTAAAAAAAAAACCTGTCAAATTACCTTGACTTTTGTTGTAATTATGTTGGAAACCAGAGTTAGAAAAGAAGCAATCAGAACTTTTCCTGTGTCTATAAGCTTTAATGAAAATCACAGCCTAATATACTTGTGTGTGTGTGTGTTTGTATGTTAGTTTACTAAACTGATTAACAAATCAATAAGTTAGATAACACATCCCCATTGTTATCTTGCAGAAATAATTGCAAAATAATTTTGAGACTACGTCAATCAGTGTAAAATAAAAGCACCGAGAATGGTGTATCAAAATCAGATATGCATATGTGTATGGTTCATGTCCCAGTGAATACTATAGCGCTGTGTATAAATAACATAATAAGAACTCGGCATGCAGTGTAACATGTATTCAGATTTTTTTCCGAATCAATCAACGAATAGTGTACATATAGGTGTTACTTTGTTAAAACCAAGTGAAAATGACATACAGAATTAAAGATCCTTGTTAACATAAGCTCTAACTCATCAAATCGTTTTGCTTTTTAAGCTTGGTTTGACCACTCTATTAAGAGAGGCCTAGCAAAGCAATAATGTGTTGTGTTTGGAGCTTAACGTTACTAAGTCCCAAAAGCGATTAGAGGCAGCTGATGCTTAATTATCTTTAAAAAGAAGAAAAGCTGTCCATAACGGATTTTTTTCCCCTTAATTCTCCGTAAAAGTTGAGCAAAGAATTAGTATTTTAATAAGGTAGGGATAAGCAAACATTACTCATCACAGTAGAACTAAGATTCCGTATTCTTTCCTGGAAAGAATGCACTGTAATCCCAGGCTAGAGAGTTGTATGTATATTTTTTGTGACATTTAACGCAGTTGAAATACACACACACTTATATATTGTTGCAAATAAATTTATAACTGTTAACTGTCTTTCTTTAACATTTCGTTAAAGATTTAATGATGTCTTATTACAGTCCTTTGATCCTTTAAAAATCTGTGTGATCTGGAAATTTGTGATAACAAAATATTGGAACTAAATTGGTGAACTGAATGCTCTCATCATCACACCCTTTTTAAAATATGTACATACACTTGTATCGCAAAAACTGAGCAATATATCCCATACTATTGAATAATTATACCATATTTAAAGTAGTTTATTTAAAATGAACTTGGAGCAAATAAATTACAAATAAATTAATATTTTTATTATTATATTTAAATTTCCTTATATTATGCAATTTGAGAATTTTTTGCAAGATAGTAAATTGAATGGAAACACATGTCACAGTTTAAACTTTCAAATTTAGCCATCTGTTTAATACAACTTGACGTTACATTTGTTCGAAGTAATTACGTTTTTCTCTTCACGTGCTTTCATGTTTAAAATACGAATTATGAGAATAAAGTTTAAAGATTTCAATTAACTTAGTAAAGTGAAACAAAAAGGAAGAAACCTGTTTTTATTAAAATCTTAACCTGTTACTTTCATTAATTATGTCAACCAACTTTCTCGTAAAAATACTTAACTCAATTTATGAACTTTGGTGAATTTTTATTCTATCATGTAACTTACGCAACTTCTTACTCTAAGATGCTACATATTTAAGTTTTTATTCTGAGATGATACATAAACAGGTTTTTATTCTAAAATACCAATTATGTTAGTTTTTATTTTAAGATTATACTTATGTAGGTTTTTAAGAAGCTGCTTACTTACACACGTTTTTATTCTTAGATAAATAATACTTACGTAGGTCTTTATTTAAAGCTGATACTTATGTAGGTCTTTATTTGAAGCTGATACTTATGTAGGTCTTTTTTCTAAGCTGATACTTATGTAGGTCTTTTTTCTAAGCTGATACTTATTGAGGTTTCCTGAAGATGAAGAAAAGTATTAAAGTTCACGTACTTGATAAACATTTATATTTTCATTGGATTGATTTAAACGCCTAGCCTGGTTATATATGCGTAGCCTGATTTTGATGAAGTATTTTGCACATTTCCACATTTGGATTCTGGATTTGGACAGTACGTAACTAAACTATATATAAGTTTGACATTATCATACATTCAGATAAAACTATCTAATGATATGACGGATCTAGAACAAGTGGCGTTATCGATCTCACCAAATAATTACTTCCGACCTTTTATCTGTTCACTTGGTGACGTAACTCGAAAAGTCAAAGTAACAAGAATGAAAAGAAAAACCTTACAGAAAGGGAAATACGACAGGAGTCTAATAAGTGGAACCAAACAGGCAAAAAAATAAAATAACAAAATTTCTTTGTAAAAACTTTGTAAACTAAATTGGTATGTGTTAAACTTTATAATCTAAATTCATACGTGGTGAACATTGTAAACTAAATTGATACGTGGTAACCTTTGTAAACTAAACTGATATGTAGTAAACTTTCTGAACTAAATTGATACGTTGTAAACTTTGTAAACTAATTTGATATGTGGTAAACCTTGAAAACTAAATGGATATGTGGTAAACCTTGTAAACTAATTTGATATGTGGTAAACCTTGTAAATTAAATTCATATGTGGTAAATGTCGTAAACTAAATAAAAACATGTGTTAAACTTTGTAAACTAAATTGATATGTGATAAACTTTGTAAATTAAATGATGTGTGGTAAACTTTATAAACTAAATAGATATGTTGTAAACATTGTAAATTAAATTCATATGTTGTAAACTTTGTAAACTAAATTGGTATGTCGTAAAATTTGTAAACTAAATTGGCATAAGGTAAATTTTGTAAACGAAATTGATATGTGGTAAATCTTGTAAATTAGAGAGATACGTGGTAACATTGGTAAACTAAATTGATATGTGGTAAACATTGTAAACTAAATTGATATGTGGTAAACGTGGTAAATTGATATGTGTCAAATTTTATAAATTAAACTAATATGTGATAAACTTTGTAAACTAAACTGATATATTGTAAACTGTATCAGTTAAATTGATATGTTGTAAACTTTGTAAACTAAATTGGTATGTCGTAAAATTTGTAAACTAAATTGATATGTGGTAAACTTTGTAAAGTAAATGGATATATGGTAAATTTTCTAAACTAAATTGATATGTGTTAGACATTGTAAACTAAATTGTTGTGTGGTAAACGTTGTAAACTAGATTGATATGTATTAAACTTTATAAACTAAATTGATATGTGGTAAACTTTTAAACTAGATTGATATGTGCTGATCTTTGTAAACTAAATACATGTGTAGTAAACCTTTTAAACTAAATTGATATGTGGTAAACATTATAAACTAAGTTGATATGTGGTAAACCTTGTGAACTAATTTGATAGGTGGTAATCTTTGTAAACTAAATTGATGTGTGGTATACCTTGTAAACTAAATTGATACGTGGTAACCTTTGTAAACTAAATTGATACGTTATAAACTTTGTAAACTAAATTAATACGTGGTAAACTTTGTAAACTAAATGGGTATGTGGTAAACTTTGTAAATTAAATGATGTGTGGTAAAGTTTATAAACTATATTGATATGTGGTAACCTTTGTAAACTAAATTGATAAGTGGTAAGCTTTGTAAACTGAATTGATCCGTGGTAAACTTTCTAAACTAAATTGTTATGATGTACTCTTTGTATACTAATTTGGTATGTGGTAAACTTTGTAAATTAAATTGATAAGTGTTAAGCTTTGTAAACTGCATTGATACGTGGTGAACTTTGTAAACTAAATTGATGGATGGTAAACTTTGTAAGAGCTAGGCATGGCCAAGAGCGTAAGGCGTGCCAAACATGCTCGCCCTCCCAGCCGTGGGGGCGTTATCATGTGACTGTCAATCCAACTATTCGTTGGTACAAGAGTAGCCCAAGAGTTGGAGGTGAGTGGTGATGACTAGCTGCCTTTCCTCTAGTCTTACAGTACTAAATTAGGGACGGCTCGGTACAGCGGGCTAACAACCTACTCACTTAAATACCTGTTGAAGAATCCGCAAGCGATTGCGGCCCTATGTTCCTTGAGGGAATTTATCGGTGATAACTAACTAACTACACTATGTAAACTAAATTCATAAGTTTTATACTTTGTAAACTAAATTGATATGTGGTAAACCTTGTAAACTAAATTGATATTTTGTAAACCTTGTAAAATTAATTTGATATGTGGTAAATGACATAAACTAAATTAAAATATGTGTTAAACTTTACAAACTAAATTGATATGTGGCAAACCTTATAAACTAAATTGATACGAGATAAACTTTGTAAACTAAATTAAAACGTGGTAAACTTTGTAAACTAAATTTTTACGTGATAAACTCTTTAAACTAATTTAGTATGTGGTTAACTTTGTAAACTAAATTGGAATACTGTAAACTTTGTAGTCCAAATTGATATGTGGTAAATCTTATAAACTAAATTGATATGTGTTAAACTTTATAAATTAAATTGATATGTGGTAATCTTTGTAAACAAAATTGATATGTGGTAAACTTTCTAAACTAAATTGATTCGTGGTAAACTTTTTAGTCTAAATGGATACGTAGTAAACTTTGTAAACTAAATTGATATGTTGAATACTTTGTAAACTTAACTGATATATAGTAAAGTTGGTTAATTGGTATGTGGTATACTTTGAAAACTAAATTAATTCGTAGTAAAATTTGTAAACTAAATTCACACGTGCTAAACTTGGTAAATTAAATTGATGCATGGAAAACTTTATGAAAAAGTGGTATGTGCTAAACTTTGTAATCTAAATTGATATGTGGTAAAATTGTTAATTTGATATGTAGTAAACTTTGAAAAATAAATTGATATGCGGTAGACTATGTAAATTAAATATATTTGGTAAACTTTGTAAACGAAATTGATATGTGGTAAACTTGGTAATTTATTATGAAGTAAACTTGAAAAACTAAATTGATATGGAAAAAAATTTATGAACTTAATTGATACTTGGTAAACATTATAAACAAAATTGAAACGTGATAAACTTTGCAAACTAATTTGGTTGTGGTAAACATGTAAAGTAAATTGATATGTGTCAAAATGTGTAATCAAAATTGATACGTGGTAAATTTTGTAAACTTAATTGATATGTGGTAAACATTGCAAACTACATTAATGCGTGGAAAACTTTGTATACTAAATTGATATGTTGTAAATTTTTAAATTAAATTGGTATAAGGTAAACTTTGTAAACTTAATTGATAAGTGGTAAACGTTGAAAACTAAACTGGTATGTTGTAAACTTTGTACACTAAATTGATATGTGGTAAACACTGTAGACTAAAGTAATATGTGGTAAACATTGTAAACAAAATTGACATGTGGTAATCTTTGTAGATTAAATTGATATGTGGCAAAATTTGTAATCAAAATTGATACGTGGTAAATTTTATAAACTAAGTTCATTCGTGGTATACTTTGTAAACTAAATTGATATGTGGTAAACATTGTAAACTACATTGATGCGTGGAAAACTTTGTATACTAAATTGATATGTTGTAAACTTTGTAAACAAAGTTGATATGTGGTAAACTTTTAAACTAATTTGATATGTGATATTTTTTTAAACTAAATTGATATGTATTAAACTTTGTAAAGTAAATTGATATCTGGAAAAATTTGTAAACTAAATTGATATGTGTCAAAATGTGTAATCAAAATTGATACGTGGTAAATTTTGTAAACTTAATTGATATGTGGTAAACATTGCAAACTACATTAATGCGTGGAAAACTTTGTATACTAAATTGATATGTTGTAAATTTTTAAATTAAATTGGTATAAGGTAAACTTTGTAAACTTAATTGATAAGTGGTAAACGTTGAAAACTAAACTGGTATGTTGTAAACTTTGTACACTAAATTGATATGTGGTAAACACTGTAGTCTAAAGTAATATGTGGTAAACATTGTAAACAAAATTGACATGTGGTAATCTTTGTAGATTAAATTGATATGTGGCAAAATTTGTAATCAAAATTGATACGTGGTAAATTTTATAAACTAAGTTCATTCGTGGTATACTTTGTAAACTAAATTGATATGTGGTAAACATTGTAAACTACATTGATGCGTGGAAAACTTTGTATACTAAATTGATATGTTGTAAACTTTGTAAACAAAGTTGATATGTGGTAAACTTTTAAACTAATTTGATATGTGATATTTTTTTAAACTAAATTGATATGTATTAAACTTTGTAAAGTAAATTGATATCTGGAAAAATTTGTAAACTAAATTGATATGTGGTAAAATTGGTAATTTGATATGTGGAAAACTTTGAAAACTACGTTAATATGTGGAATACTTTGTAGACAAACTTGATACGTGGTAAACTTTGTAAACTAAATTTGTATGTGGTTAACGTTATAAACAAAAGTGGAATGTGGTAAACTTTGTAAACTAAATCGATATGTTGTAAAATTGTTAATTTCATATGTGGTAAACTTTGTAAACTAAATTGATATGTCGTATAATTTTTAAACTAAATTGATATGTCGTATAATTTTTAAACTAAATTGATTCGTGGTTAAATTTGTAAACTAAATTCACACGTTGTAAATTTGTGAATTAAATTGATGCGTTAAAGAATGTATAAACAAAATTGATATGTTGAAAATTTTGTAAACTAAATTCATATGTGGTATACTATGTAAACTAAATTGATTCATGGTATACTTTGTAAACTAAATTGATATGTACTAAAAATTGTAAACTAAACTTGTATATTGTAAACTTTGTACACTAAATTGATATGTTGTAAACTTTGTAAAATAAATTGATATGTGGAAAATTTTGTAAACTGAGTTCATTCGTGGTATACTTTGTAAACTAAATTGGTATGTGGTTAACGTTATAAACAAAAGTGAAATGTGGTAAACTTTGTAAACTAAATTGATATGTTGTAAAATTGTTAATTTCATATGTGGAAAACATTGTAAACTAAATTAATATGTGATAAACTTTCTCAACTAAATTGATTCATGGTAAACTTTGTCGACTAAATGAATACGTGGTAAACTTTGTAAACTAAGTTGATATGTGGTATACTTTATAAATCACATTGATATTTGGTAAACTTTGTAAACTAAATTGATATGTGGAAAACATTGTATCTAAATTGATACGTGATAGAATTTGTAAACTAAATTCCTATGTGGTAGACATTCTAAACAAAATTGATACGTGGTAAACTTTGTAATCGAAATTGATATGTTGTAAACTTTGTAAATTTAATTGATACGTTCTAGACTTTGTAGACTAACTTGATACGTTGTAAACTTTGTTAACTAAATTGATATGTTGTAAACTTATTAATTTCTTATGTGGTAAACTTCGTAAACTAAATTGATATGTGGTATAATTTCTAAACTAAATTGATTCGTGGTAACATTTGTAATCTAAATTTACACATGGTGAACTTTGTAAATTAAATTGATGAGTGGAAAACTTTGTAAACTAAATTGATATGTGGAAAATTTTGAAAACTGAATTGATACGTGATAAACTTTGCAAACTAAATTAATGTATCGTAAACATTGAAAATTAAATCGATATGTGGTAGACTTTGTAAATTATATTCATATTTAGTAAACTTTGTAATCTATATTGATATGTGTTAAACTTTATAAACAAAAGTGGTATGTGGTAAACTTTGTAAACTACATTGATATGTGGTAACATTGTTAATTTGATATCTGGAAAACTTTGTAAACTAAATTGATATGTGGTAAACATTGTAAACTACATTGCTGCGTGGTAAACTTTGTAAATTAAATTGATCCGTGGAAAACTTTATAAACAAAATTGATATGTAGAAAATTTTGCAAACTGAATTGATACTTCGTATAAATTTTAAACTTAAGTGATATGTGATAAACTTTTTAAACTAAACTGATATGTGGCAAACTTTAAAAACTAAATTAATATATCGTAAACTTTGAAAAATAAATTGATATGTGGTAAAATTGGTAATTTGATATGTGGTAATCTTTCTAAACTTTGAAATATAAACTTTGTAAAAGTAAAAGTAAAAGATATGTGGTAAACTTTTTAAACTAAATTGATTCGTGGTAAACTTTGTAAATAAAATTGATATGTGGAATACTTTGTAAACTTAATTGATATGAGGTAAACTTGGTTAATTGGTATGTGGTAAACCTTGTAAACTAAACTTATATGTGATAAACTTTGAAAACTAAATTGATATGTGGTAAAATTTGTAAACTGAATTCACACGTTTTAAACTTGGTAAATTAAATTGATGGGTGGAAAACTTTATGAAAAAAAAGTGGTATGTGCTAAACTTTGTAAACTAAAATAATATATCGTAAACTTTGAAAAATAAATTGATATGTGGTAGACTTTGTAAATTAAATTAATATATCGCAAACTTTGAAAAATAAATTAATATGTGGAAGACTTTGTACATTAAATATATTTGGTAAACATTGTAATCTAAATTCATATGTGGTAATCATTGTGAACTTAATTGATACGTTGTAAACTTTGTAAAATAAATTGATATGTGGAAAATTTTGTAAAGTGAGTTCATTCGTGATATACTTTGTAAACTAAATTGGTATGTGGTTAACGTTATAAACAAAAGTGGAATGAGGTAAACTTTGTAAACTAAATTGATATGTTGTAAAATTGTTAATTTCATATGTGGAAAACTTTGTAAACTAAATTAATATGTGATAAACTTTCTCAACTAAATTGATTCATGGTAAACTTTGTCGACTAAATGGAAACGTGGTAAACTTTGTAAACTAAGTTGATATGTGGTAAACTTGGTTAATTGGTATGTGGTAAATTTTGTAAATTAAATTAATGTATCGTAAACTTTGAAAATTAAATTGATATGTGGTATACTTTATAAATCACATTGATATTTGGTAAACTTTGTAAACTAAATTGGTATATGGTAAACATTGTAATCTAAATTGATATATGGTAAACTTTGTAAACTAAATTGATATGTGGAAAACATTGTATCTAAATTGATACGTGATAGAATTTGTAAACTAAATTCCTATGTGGTAGACATTCTAAACAAAATTGATACGTGGTAAACTTTGTAATCGAAATTGATATGTTGTAAACTTTGTAAATTTAATTGATACGTTCTAGACTTTGTAGACTAACTTGATACGTTGTAAACTTTGTTAACTAAATTGATATGTTGTAAACTTATTAATTTCTTATGTGGTAAACTTCGTAAACTAAATTGATATGTGGTATAATTTCTAAACTAAATTGATTCGTGGTAACATTTGTAATCTAAATTTACACATGGTGAACTTTGTAAATTAAATTGATGAGTGGAAAACTTTGTAAACTAAATTGATATGTGGAAAATTTTGAAAACTGAATTGATACGTGATAAACTTTGCAAACTAAATTAATGTATCGTAAACATTGAAAATTAAATCGATATGTGGTAGACTTTGTAAATTATATTCATATTTAGTAAACTTTGTAATCTATATTGATATGTGTTAAACTTTATAAACAAAAGTGGTATGTGGTAAACTTTGTAAACTACATTGATATGTGGTAAAATTGTTAATTTGATATCTGGAAAACTTTGTAAACTAAATTGATATGTGGTAAACTTGGTAATTTTTTATAAGGTAAACTTCAAAACTAAATTCATATGGGGAAAATTTTGTAAACTTAATTGATACGTGGTAAACATTGTAAACAAAATTGATACGTGAAAAACTTCGTGAACTAATTTCCTTGTGGTAAACATGTAAACGAAATTGATATGTGGCAAAATTTGAAATCAAAATTGAAACGTGGTAGACTTTGTAAACTAAGTTGATCCGTTGTATACTTTCTAAATTAAATTGATATGTGGTAAACATTGTAAACTACATTGCTGCGTGGTAAACTTTGTAAATTAAATTGATCCGTGGAAAACTTTATAAACAAAATTGATATGTAGAAAATTTTGCAAACTGAATTGATACTTCGTATAAATTTTAAACTTAAGTGATATGTGATAAACTTTTTAAACTAAACTGATATGTGGCAAACTTTAAAAACTAAATTAATATATCGTAAACTTTGAAATATAAATTGATATGTGGTAAAATTGGTAATTTGATATGTGGTAATCTTTCTAAACTTTGAAATATAAACTTTGTAAAAGTAAAAGTAAAAGATATGTGGTAAACTTTTAAACTAAATTGATTCGTGGTAAACTTTGTAAATAAAATTGATATGTGGAATACTTTGTAAACTTAATTGATATGAGGTAAACTTGGTTAATTGGTATGTGGTAAACCTTGTAAACTAAACTTATATGTGATAAACTTTGAAAACTAAATTGATATGTGGTAAAATTTGTAAACTGAATTCACACGTTTTAAACTTGGTAAATTAAATTGATGGGTGGAAAACTTTATGAAAAAAAGTGGTATGTGCTAAACTTTGTAAACTAAAATAATATATCGTAAACTTTGAAAAATAAATTGATATGTGGTAGACTTTGTAAATTAAATTAATATATCGCAAACTTTGAAAAATAAATTAATATGTGGAAGACTTTGTACATTAAATATATTTGGTAAACATTGTAATCTAAATTCATATGTGGTAATCATTGTGAACTTAATTGATACGTTGTAAACTTTGTAAAATAAATTGATATGTGGAAAATTTTGTAAAGTGAGTTCATTCGTGATATACTTTGTAAACTAAATTGGTATGTGGTTAACGTTATAAACAAAAGTGGAATGAGGTAAACTTTGTAAACTAAATTGATATGTTGTAAAATTGTTAATTTCATATGTGGAAAACTTTGTAAACTAAATTAATATGTGATAAACTTTCTCAACTAAATTGATTCATGGTAAACTTTGTCGACTAAATGGAAACGTGGTAAACTTTGTAAACTAAGTTGATATGTGGTAAACTTGGTTAATTGGTATGTGGTAAATTTTGTAAATTAAATTAATGTATCGTAAACTTTGAAAATTAAATTGATATGTGGTATACTTTATAAATCACATTGATATTTGGTAAACTTTGTAAACTAAATTGGTATATGGTAAACATTGTAATCTAAATTGATATATGGTAAACATTGTAAACTAAATTGATACGTGATAGAATTTGTAAACTAAATTCTTATGTGGTAGACATTCTAAACTAAATGGATATGTGGTAAACTTTGTAAACAAAATTGATACGTGATAAATTCTGTAATCGAAATTGATATGTTGTAAACTTTGTAAATTTAATTGATACGTTCTAGACTTTGTAGACTAACTTGAAACGTTGTAAACTTTGTTAACTAAATTGATATGTTGTAAAATTATTAATTTAATATGTGGTAAACTTTGTAAACTAAATTGATATGTGGTATAATTTCTAAACTAAATTGATTCGTGGTAAGATTTGTAATCTAAATTCATATGTGGAAAATTTTGAAAACTGAATTGATACGTGATAAATTTTGCAAACTAAATTAATGTATCGTAAACATTAAAAATTAAATCGATATGTGGTAGACTTTGTAAATTACATTCATATTTAGTAAACTTTGTAATCTATATTGATATGTGTTAAACTTTATAAACAAAAGTGGTATGTGGTAAACTTTGTAAACTACATTGATGTGTGGTAAAATTGTTAATTTGATATCTGATAAACTTTGTAAACTAAATTGATATGTGGTAAACTTGGTAATTTTTTATCAGGTAAACTTCAAAAACTAAATTCATATGGGGAAAATTTTGTAAACTTAATTGATACGTGGTAAACATTGTAAACAAAATTGATACGTGAAAAACTTCGTGAACTAATTTCCTTGTGGTAAACATGTAAACAGAAATTGATATGTGGCAAAATTTGAAATCAAAATTGAAACGTGGTAGACTTTGTAAACTAAGTTGATCCGTTGTATACTTTCTAAATTAAATTGATATGTGGTAAACATTGTAAACTACATTGCTGCGTGGTAAACTTTGTAAATTAAATTGATCCGTGGAAAACTTTATAAACAAAATTGATATGTAGAAAATTTTGCAAACTGAATTGATACTTCGTATAAATTTTAAACTTAAGTGATATGTGATAAACTTTTAAACTAAACTGATATGTGGCAAACTTTAAAACTAAATTAATATATCGTAAACTTTGAAATATAAATTGATATGTGGTAAAATTGGTAATTTGATATGTGGTAATCTTTCTAAACTTTGAAATATAAACTTTGTAAAAGTAAAAGTAAAAGATATGTGGTAAACTTTTTAAACTAAATTGATTCGTGGTAAACTTTGTAAATAAAATTGATATGTGGAATACTTTGTAAACTTAATTGATATGAGGTAAACTTGGTTAATTGGTATGTGGTAAACCTTGTAAACTAAACTTATATGTGATAAACTTTGAAAACTAAATTGATATGTGGTAAAATTTGTAAACTGAATTCACACGTTTTAAACTTGGTAAATTAAATTGATGGGTGGAAAACTTTATGAAAAAAAAGTGGTATGTGCTAAACTTTGTAAACTAAAATAATATATCGTAAACTTTGAAAAATAAATTGATATGTGGTAGACTTTGTAAATTAAATTAATATATCGCAAACTTTGAAAAATAAATTAATATGTGGAAGACTTTGTACATTAAATATATTTGGTAAACATTGTAATCTAAATTCATATGTGGTAATCATTGTGAACTTAATTGATACGTTGTAAACTTTGTAAAATAAATTGATATGTGGAAAATTTTGTAAAGTGAGTTCATTCGTGATATACTTTGTAAACTAAATTGGTATGTGGTTAACGTTATAAACAAAAGTGGAATGAGGTAAACTTTGTAAACTAAATTGATATGTTGTAAAATTGTTAATTTCATATGTGGAAAACTTTGTAAACTAAATTAATATGTGATAAACTTTCTCAACTAAATTGATTCATGGTAAACTTTGTCGACTAAATGGAAACGTGGTAAACTTTGTAAACTAAGTTGATATGTGGTAAACTTGGTTAATTGGTATGTGGTAAATTTTGTAAATTAAATTAATGTATCGTAAACTTTGAAAATTAAATTGATATGTGGTATACTTTATAAATCACATTGATATTTGGTAAACTTTGTAAACTAAATTGGTATATGGTAAACATTGTAATCTAAATTGATATATGGTAAACATTGTAAACTAAATTGATACGTGATAGAATTTGTAAACTAAATTCTTATGTGGTAGACATTCTAAACTAAATGGATATGTGGTAAACTTTGTAAACAAAATTGATACGTGATAAATTCTGTAATCGAAATTGATATGTTGTAAACTTTGTAAATTTAATTGATACGTTCTAGACTTTGTAGACTAACTTGAAACGTTGTAAACTTTGTTAACTAAATTGATATGTTGTAAAATTATTAATTTAATATGTGGTAAACTTTGTAAACTAAATTGATATGTGGTATAATTTCTAAACTAAATTGATTCGTGGTAAGATTTGTAATCTAAATTCATATGTGGAAAATTTTGAAAACTGAATTGATACGTGATAAATTTTGCAAACTAAATTAATGTATCGTAAACATTAAAAATTAAATCGATATGTGGTAGACTTTGTAAATTACATTCATATTTAGTAAACTTTGTAATCTATATTGATATGTGTTAAACTTTATAAACAAAAGTGGTATGTGGTAAACTTTGTAAACTACATTGATGTGTGGTAAAATTGTTAATTTGATATCTGATAAACTTTGTAAACTAAATTGATATGTGGTAAACTTGGTAATTTTTTATCAGGTAAACTTCAAAAACTAAATTCATATGGGGAAAATTTTGTAAACTTAATTGATACGTGGTAAACATTGTAAACAAAATTGATACGTGAAAAACTTCGTGAACTAATTTCCTTGTGGTAAACATGTAAACGAAATTGATATGTGGCAAAATTTGAAATCAAAATTGAAACGTGGTAGACTTTGTAAACTAAGTTGATCCGTTGTATACTTTCTAAATTAAATTGATATGTGGTAAACATTGTAAACTACATTGCTGCGTGGTAAACTTTGTAAATTAAATTGATCCGTGGAAAACTTTATAAACAAAATTGATATGTAGAAAATTTTGCAAACTGAATTGATACTTCGTATAAATTTTAAACTTAAGTGATATGTGATAAACTTTTAAACTAAACTGATATGTGGCAAACTTTAAAACTAAATTAATATATCGTAAACTTTGAAATATAAATTGATATGTGGTAAAATTGGTAATTTGATATGTGGTAATCTTTCTAAACTTTGAAATATAAACTTTGTAAAAGTAAAAGTAAAAGATATGTGGTAAACTTTTTAAACTAAATTGATTCGTGGTAAACTTTGTAAATAAAATTGATATGTGGAATACTTTGTAAACTTAATTGATATGAGGTAAACTTGGTTAATTGGTATGTGGTAAACCTTGTAAACTAAACTTATATGTGATAAACTTTGAAAACTAAATTGATATGTGGTAAAATTTGTAAACTGAATTCACACGTTTTAAACTTGGTAAATTAAATTGATGGGTGGAAAACTTTATGAAAAAAAGTGGTATGTGCTAAACTTTGTAAACTAAAATAATATATCGTAAACTTTGAAAAATAAATTGATATGTGGTAGACTTTGTAAATTAAATTAATATATCGCAAACTTTGAAAAATAAATTAATATGTGGAAGACTTTGTACATTAAATATATTTGGTAAACATTGTAATCTAAATTCATATGTGGTAATCATTGTGAACTTAATTGATACGTTGTAAACTTTGTAAAATAAATTGATATGTGGAAAATTTTGTAAAGTGAGTTCATTCGTGATATACTTTGTAAACTAAATTGGTATGTGGTTAACGTTATAAACAAAAGTGGAATGAGGTAAACTTTGTAAACTAAATTGATATGTTGTAAAATTGTTAATTTCATATGTGGAAAACTTTGTAAACTAAATTAATATGTGATAAACTTTCTCAACTAAATTGATTCATGGTAAACTTTGTCGACTAAATGGAAACGTGGTAAACTTTGTAAACTAAGTTGATATGTGGTAAACTTGGTTAATTGGTATGTGGTAAATTTTGTAAATTAAATTAATGTATCGTAAACTTTGAAAATTAAATTGATATGTGGTATACTTTATAAATCACATTGATATTTGGTAAACTTTGTAAACTAAATTGGTATATGGTAAACATTGTAATCTAAATTGATATATGGTAAACTTTGTAAACTAAATTGATATGTGGAAAACATTGTATCTAAATTGATACGTGATAGAATTTGTAAACTAAATTCTATGTGGTAGACATTCTAAACAAAATTGATACGTGGTAAACTTTGTAATCGAAATTGATATGTTGTAAACTTTGTAAATTTAATTGATACGTTCTAGACTTTGTAGACTAACTTGATACGTTGTAAACTTTGTTAACTAAATTGATATGTTGTAAACTTATTAATTTCTTATGTGGTAAACTTCGTAAACTAAATTGATATGTGGTATAATTTCTAAACTAAATTGATTCGTGGTAACATTTGTAATCTAAATTTACACATGGTGAACTTTGTAAATTAAATTGATGAGTGGAAAACTTTGTAAACTAAATTGATATGTGGAAAATTTTGAAAACTGAATTGATACGTGATAAACTTTGCAAACTAAATTAATGTATCGTAAACATTGAAAATTAAATCGATATGTGGTAGACTTTGTAAATTATATTCATATTTAGTAAACTTTGTAATCTATATTGATATGTGTTAAACTTTATAAACAAAAGTGGTATGTGGTAAACTTTGTAAACTACATTGATATGTGGTAAAATTGTTAATTTGATATCTGGAAAACTTTGTAAACTAAATTGATATGTGGTAAACTTGGTAATTTTTTTATAAGGTAAACTTCAAAAACTAAATTCATATGGGGAAAATTTTGTAAACTTAATTGATACGTGGTAAACATTGTAAACAAAATTGATACGTGAAAAACTTCGTGAACTAATTTCCTTGTGGTAAACATGTAAACGAAATTGATATGTGGCAAAATTTGAAATCAAAATTGAAACGTGGTAGACTTTGTAAACTAAGTTGATCCGTTGTATACTTTCTAAATTAAATTGATATGTGGTAAACATTGTAAACTACATTGCTGCGTGGTAAACTTTGTAAATTAAATTGATCCGTGGAAAACTTTATAAACAAAATTGATATGTAGAAAATTTTGCAAACTGAATTGATACTTCGTATAAATTTTAAACTTAAGTGATATGTGATAAACTTTTTAAACTAAACTGATATGTGGCAAACTTTAAAAACTAAATTAATATATCGTAAACTTTGAAATATAAATTGATATGTGGTAAAATTGGTAATTTGATATGTGGTAATCTTTCTAAACTTTGAAATATAAACTTTGTAAAAGTAAAAGTAAAAGATATGTGGTAAACTTTTTAAACTAAATTGATTCGTGGTAAACTTTGTAAATAAAATTGATATGTGGAATACTTTGTAAACTTAATTGATATGAGGTAAACTTGGTTAATTGGTATGTGGTAAACCTTGTAAACTAAACTTATATGTGATAAACTTTGAAAACTAAATTGATATGTGGTAAAATTTGTAAACTGAATTCACACGTTTTAAACTTGGTAAATTAAATTGATGGGTGGAAAACTTTATGAAAAAAAGTGGTATGTGCTAAACTTTGTAAACTAAAATAATATATCGTAAACTTTGAAAAATAAATTGATATGTGGTAGACTTTGTAAATTAAATTAATATATCGCAAACTTTGAAAAATAAATTAATATGTGGAAGACCTTGTACATTAAATATATTTGGTAAACATTGTAATCTAAATTCATATGTGGTAATCATTGTGAACTTAATTGATACGTTGTAAACTTTGTAAAATAAATTGATATGTGGAAAATTTTGTAAAGTGAGTTCATTCGTGATATACTTTGTAAACTAAATTGGTATGTGGTTAACGTTATAAACAAAAGTGGAATGAGGTAAACTTTGTAAACTAAATTGATATGTTGTAAAATTGTTAATTTCATATGTGGAAAACTTTGTAAACTAAATTAATATGTGATAAACTTTCTCAACTAAATTGATTCATGGTAAACTTTGTCGACTAAATGGAAACGTGGTAAACTTTGTAAACTAAGTTGATATGTGGTAAACTTGGTTAATTGGTATGTGGTAAATTTTGTAAATTAAATTAATGTATCGTAAACTTTGAAAATTAAATTGATATGTGGTATACTTTATAAATCACATTGATATTTGGTAAACTTTGTAAACTAAATTGGTATATGGTAAACATTGTAATCTAAATTGATATATGGTAAACTTTGTAAACTAAATTGATATGTGGAAAACATTGTATCTAAATTGATACGTGATAGAATTTGTAAACTAAATTCCTATGTGGTAGACATTCTAAACAAAATTGATACGTGGTAAACTTTGTAATCGAAATTGATATGTTGTAAACTTTGTAAATTTAATTGATACGTTCTAGACTTTGTAGACTAACTTGATACGTTGTAAACTTTGTTAACTAAATTGATATGTTGTAAACTTATTAATTTCTTATGTGGTAAACTTCGTAAACTAAATTGATATGTGGTATAATTTCTAAACTAAATTGATTCGTGGTAACATTTGTAATCTAAATTTACACATGGTGAACTTTGTAAATTAAATTGATGAGTGGAAAACTTTGTAAACTAAATTGATATGTGGAAAATTTTGAAAACTGAATTGATACGTGATAAACTTTGCAAACTAAATTAATGTATCGTAAACATTGAAAATTAAATCGATATGTGGTAGACTTTGTAAATTATATTCATATTTAGTAAACTTTGTAATCTATATTGATATGTGTTAAACTTTATAAACAAAAGTGGTATGTGGTAAACTTTGTAAACTACATTGATATGTGGTAAAATTGTTAATTTGATATCTGGAAAACTTTGTAAACTAAATTGATATGTGGTAAACTTGGTAATTTTTTATAAGGTAAACTTCAAAAACTAAATTCATATGGGGAAAATTTTGTAAACTTAATTGATACGTGGTAAACATTGTAAACAAAATTGATACGTGAAAAACTTCGTGAACTAATTTCCTTGTGGTAAACATGTAAACGAAATTGATATGTGGCAAAATTTGAAATCAAAATTGAAACGTGGTAGACTTTGTAAACTAAGTTGATCCGTTGTATACTTTCTAAATTAAATTGATATGTGGTAAACATTGTAAACTACATTGCTGCGTGGTAAACTTTGTAAATTAAATTGATCCGTGGAAAACTTTATAAACAAAATTGATATGTAGAAAATTTTGCAAACTGAATTGATACTTCGTATAAATTTTAAACTTAAGTGATATGTGATAAACTTTTTAAACTAAACTGATATGTGGCAAACTTTAAAAACTAAATTAATATATCGTAAACTTTGAAATATAAATTGATATGTGGTAAAATTGGTAATTTGATATGTGGTAATCTTTCTAAACTTTGAAATATAAACTTTGTAAAAAAGTAAAAGTAAAAGATATGTGGTAAACTTTTTAAACTAAATTGATTCGTGGTAAACTTTGTAAATAAAATTGATATGTGGAATACTTTGTAAACTTAATTGATATGAGGTAAACTTGGTTAATTGGTATGTGGTAAACCTTGTAAACTAAACTTATATGTGATAAACTTTGAAAACTAAATTGATATGTGGTAAAATTTGTAAACTGAATTCACACGTTTTAAACTTGGTAAATTAAATTGATGGGTGGAAAACTTTATGAAAAAAAAGTGGTATGTGCTAAACTTTGTAAACTAAAATAATATATCGTAAACTTTGAAAAATAAATTGATATGTGGTAGACTTTGTAAATTAAATTAATATATCGCAAACTTTCAAAAAATAAATTAATATGTGGAAGACTTTGTACATTAAATATATTTGGTAAACATTGTAATCTAAATTCATATGTGGTAATCATTGTGAACTTAATTGATACGTTGTAAACTTTGTAAAATAAATTGATATGTGGAAAATTTTGTAAAGTGAGTTCATTCGTGATATACTTTGTAAACTAAATTGGTATGTGGTTAACGTTATAAACAAAAGTGGAATGAGGTAAACTTTGTAAACTAAATTGATATGTTGTAAAATTGTTAATTTCATATGTGGAAAACTTTGTAAACTAAATTAATATGTGATAAACTTTCTCAACTAAATTGATTCATGGTAAACTTTGTCGACTAAATGGAAACGTGGTAAACTTTGTAAACTAAGTTGATATGTGGTAAACTTGGTTAATTGGTATGTGGTAAATTTTGTAAATTAAATTAATGTATCGTAAACTTTGAAAATTAAATTGATATGTGGTATACTTTATAAATCACATTGATATTTGGTAAACTTTGTAAACTAAATTGGTATATGGTAAACATTGTAATCTAAATTGATATATGGTAAACATTGTAAACTAAATTGATACGTGATAGAATTTGTAAACTAAATTCTTATGTGGTAGACATTCTAAACTAAATGGATATGTGGTAAACTTTGTAAACAAAATTGATACGTGATAAATTCTGTAATCGAAATTGATATGTTGTAAACTTTGTAAATTTAATTGATACGTTCTAGACTTTGTAGACTAACTTGAAACGTTGTAAACTTTGTTAACTAAATTGATATGTTGTAAAATTATTAATTTAATATGTGGTAAACTTTGTAAACTAAATTGATATGTGGTATAATTTCTAAACTAAATTGATTCGTGGTAAGATTTGTAATCTAAATTCATATGTGGAAAATTTTGAAAACTGAATTGATACGTGATAAATTTTGCAAACTAAATTAATGTATCGTAAACATTAAAAATTAAATCGATATGTGGTAGACTTTGTAAATTACATTCATATTTAGTAAACTTTGTAATCTATATTGATATGTGTTAAACTTTATAAACAAAAGTGGTATGTGGTAAACTTTGTAAACTACATTGATATGTGGTAAAATTGTTAATTTGATATCTGGAAAACTTTGTAAACTAAATTGATATGTGGTAAACTTGGTAATTTTTTATAAGGTAAACTTCAAAAACTAAATTCATATGGGGAAAATTTTGTAAACTTAATTGATACGTGGTAAACATTGTAAACAAAATTGATACGTGAAAAACTTCGTGAACTAATTTCCTTGTGGTAAACATGTAAACGAAATTGATATGTGGCAAAATTTGAAATCAAAATTGAAACGTGGTAGACTTTGTAAACTAAGTTGATCCGTTGTATACTTTCTAAATTAAATTGATATGTGGTAAACATTGTAAACTACATTGCTGCGTGGTAAACTTTGTAAATTAAATTGATCCGTGGAAAACTTTATAAACAAAATTGATATGTAGAAAATTTTGCAAACTGAATTGATACTTCGTATAAATTTTAAACTTAAGTGATATGTGATAAACTTTTTTAAACTAAACTGATATGTGGCAAACTTTAAAAACTAAATTAATATATCGTAAACTTTGAAATATAAATTGATATGTGGTAAAATTGGTAATTTGATATGTGGTAATCTTTCTAAACTTTGAAATATAAACTTTGTAAAAGTAAAAGTAAAAGATATGTGGTAAACTTTTAAACTAAATTGATTCGTGGTAAACTTTGTAAATAAAATTGATATGTGGAATACTTTGTAAACTTAATTGATATGAGGTAAACTTGGTTAATTGGTATGTGGTAAACCTTGTAAACTAAACTTATATGTGATAAACTTTGAAAACTAAATTGATATGTGGTAAAATTTGTAAACTGAATTCACACGTTTTAAACTTGGTAAATTAAATTGATGGGTGGAAAACTTTATGAAAAAAAGTGGTATGTGCTAAACTTTGTAAACTAAAATAATATATCGTAAACTTTGAAAAATAAATTGATATGTGGTAGACTTTGTAAATTAAATTAATATATCGCAAACTTTGAAAAATAAATTAATATGTGGAAGACTTTGTACATTAAATATATTTGGTAAACATTGTAATCTAAATTCATATGTGGTAATCATTGTGAACTTAATTGATACGTTGTAAACTTTGTAAAATAAATTGATATGTGGAAAATTTTGTAAAGTGAGTTCATTCGTGATATACTTTGTAAACTAAATTGGTATGTGGTTAACGTTATAAACAAAAGTGGAATGAGGTAAACTTTGTAAACTAAATTGATATGTTGTAAAATTGTTAATTTCATATGTGGAAAACTTTGTAAACTAAATTAATATGTGATAAACTTTCTCAACTAAATTGATTCATGGTAAACTTTGTCGACTAAATGGAAACGTGGTAAACTTTGTAAACTAAGTTGATATGTGGTAAACTTGGTTAATTGGTATGTGGTAAATTTTGTAAATTAAATTAATGTATCGTAAACTTTGAAAATTAAATTGATATGTGGTATACTTTATAAATCACATTGATATTTGGTAAACTTTGTAAACTAAATTGGTATATGGTAAACATTGTAATCTAAATTGATATATGGTAAACATTGTAAACTAAATTGATACGTGATAGAATTTGTAAACTAAATTCTTATGTGGTAGACATTCTAAACTAAATGGATATGTGGTAAACTTTGTAAACAAAATTGATACGTGATAAATTCTGTAATCGAAATTGATATGTTGTAAACTTTGTAAATTTAATTGATACGTTCTAGACTTTGTAGACTAACTTGAAACGTTGTAAACTTTGTTAACTAAATTGATATGTTGTAAAATTATTAATTTAATATGTGGTAAACTTTGTAAACTAAATTGATATGTGGTATAATTTCTAAACTAAATTGATTCGTGGTAAGATTTGTAATCTAAATTCATATGTGGAAAATTTTGAAAACTGAATTGATACGTGATAAATTTTGCAAACTAAATTAATGTATCGTAAACATTAAAAATTAAATCGATATGTGGTAGACTTTGTAAATTACATTCATATTTAGTAAACTTTGTAATCTATATTGATATGTGTTAAACTTTATAAACAAAAGTGGTATGTGGTAAACTTTGTAAACTACATTGATGTGTGGTAAAATTGTTAATTTGATATCTGATAAACTTTGTAAACTAAATTGATATGTGGTAAACTTGGTAATTTTTTATCAGGTAAACTTCAAAAACTAAATTTATATGGGGAAAATTTTGTAAACTTAATTGTTACGTAGTAAACATTGTAAACAAAATTGCTACGTGGAAAACTTTGAAAACTAATTTCGTTGTGGTAAACATGTAAAGTAAATTGATATGTGGCAAAATTTGTAATCAAAATTGATATGTGGTAAATTTTATGAACTAAGTTCATTCGTGGTGTACTTTGTAAACTAAATTGATATGTGGCAAAAGTTGTAAATTATATTGATACCTTGTAAACTTTGTAAACTAAATAATATGTGGTAAACTTTATAAACCGAATTTGTGTGTGGAAAATTTTGTAAAATAAATTCATATATTGTAATCTTTGTATTTGAAACTAATATTCTGTAAACTTTGTAAATTAATTGGTATACGGTAAACTTTGTAGTCTAAATTGATATGTGGTAACATCGTAAACTAAATTCATAAGTGGTAAAATTTAAAAACTAAATTGGTGTATGGTAGACATTGTAAACTATATAGATATGTGGTAAACTTTGTAAAGAAAATTGGTATGTGGTAAACTTTGTAAACAAAATTGGTATGTGGTAAACTTTGTAAACAAAATTAGTACATCATAAACATTGTAATCTAAATTCATATGTGGTAAACTTTGTAAACTAAATAGATATGTGGTAGATTTGAAAACTAAATTGGAATGTGGTAAACTTTGTAAACTAAATTGATAAGTGGTAGACTTTGAAAAATAAATTGGTAAGTGCTAGACTTTGTACAATAAATTGATATTTGGTAAAGTTTGTAAACTAACTTGGTATATGGTAAACTTTGTAATGTAAATTAATATGTGTTAAACATTGTAAACTAAATTGATAAGTGGTAAAATTTGAAAACTAAATTCGTATGTGGTAGACCTTGAAACTATATAGATATATGATAAACATTGTAAACAAAATTGTTATGTGTTAAACTTTGTAATATAAATTGATATGTCGTAAACTTTGTAAACTAGATTGATATCTGGTAAACTTTGTAAACTAAATTAACGCGGTAAACTTTGTAAGTTAAATTCATAGGTGGAAACTTTATAAACAAAATTGATATGTTGAAAATTTTGAAAACTAGATTGATATGTGATAAACTTTCTAAACTAAATTGATAGTTGGTAAACTTTATAAACAAAAGTGTTCTGTGGTAAACTTTGTAAACTAAATTAATATATCGTAAACTTTCAAAAATAAATTCATATGTGGTAGAATTTCTAAACTACATTGATATGTGGAATTCCATGTAGACTAAATGGATACGTGGTAAACATTGTAAACTAAATTGATATATGGAATATTTTGTAAACTAAATTGATATGTGGTAAACTTTTTTAAACTAAATTGATTTGTGGTAAAATTTGTAAACTAAATTCACACGTGGTAAACTTTGTAAACCCCATTGATATGTGGTATACTTTATGAACAAATGTGGAATGTGGTGAACTTTGTAAACTAAATTAATATATCGTAAACTTTGAAAAATAAATTGATATGTGGTAGGCTTTGTACTTTAAATTGATATTTGGTAAAGTTTGTAAACCTTATTGGTATATAGTAAACTTTGTAATGTAAATTAATATGTGGTAAACATTGTAAACTAAATTGATAAGTGGTAAAATTTCAAAACTTAATTGCTACGTGGTAGACATTGTAAACTATATAGATATGTGGTAAACTTTTAATATAAATTGTTATGTGGTAAACTTCGTAAACAAAATTGGTATGTGGTAGAATTTGAAAACTAAATTGATATGTAGTAAACTTTATAAACAAAATTGGTATGTGGTAAACTTTGTAAACTAAATTGATAAGTGGTAGACATTGAAAAATAAATTGATAAGTGCTAGACTTTGTACAATAAATTGATATTTGGCAAAGTTTGTAAACTAACTTGGTATATGGTAAACTTTGTAATGTAAATTAGTATGTGGTAAACTTTGTAAACTAGATTGATATCTGGTAAACTTTGTAATCTAAATTGATTCGTGGTAAAATTTGTAAACTAAATTAACGCGGTAAACTTTGTAAATTAAATTCATGTGTGGAAAACTTTATAAACAAAATTGATATGTTGAAAATTTTGAAAACTAGATTGATATGTGATAAAATTTGTAAACTGAATTGATATGTGGTAATCTTTGTAAACTAAATTAATATATCGTAAACTTTGAAAAATAAATTCATATGTGGTAGACTTTCTAAACTACATTGATATGTGGAATACCATGTAGACTAAATGGATACGTGGTAAACATTGTAAACTAAATTGATATATGGAATATTTTATAAACTAACTTTATTCGTGGTAAAATTTGTAAACTAAATTCACACGTGGTAAACTTTATAAACCTAACTGATATGTGGTATACTTTATGAACAAATGTGGTATGTGATGAACTTTGTAAACTAAATTAATATATCGTAAACTTTGAAAAATAAATGATATGTGGTAGCCTTTGTACTTTAAATTGATATTTGGTAAAGTTTGTAAACTTGATTGGTATATAGTAAACTTTGTAATGTAAATTAATATGTGGTAAACATTGTAAACTAAATTGATAAGTGGTAAAATTTCAAAACTAAATTGCTATGTGGTAGACATTGTAAACTATATAGATATGTGGTAAACTTTGTAAACAAAATTGGTTATGTGGTAAACTTTGTAATATAAATTGATATGTGGTAAACTTTGTAAACTAAGCTTGTATGTTGTAAACTTTGCACACTAAATTCATCTGTTGTAAACTGTGTAAACAAGATTAATATGTGAAAACTATGTAAACTTAATTGATATGTGGTCAATTTTATAAACTAAATTGATATGTAAATTTGTAAATTATATTGATACGTTGTAAACTTTGTAAACTATATCGATACGTTGTAAACTTTCTAAACTAAATTATCAGGTGTTCTCTGTAATATACATTAATACGTGGAAATCTTTGAAAACAAAATTATATATGGTAAACTTTGTAAACTAAATTAATATCTGGTAAACTTTGTAAACTAAATTAATATCTGGTAAACTTTGAAAATGAAATTGATATTCCTTAAACTTCCTAAATTAATTTGATATGTGTTAAAATTTGTAAAAGAAATTGATATGTGGTAAATTTTGTAATTTCTTATGAAGTAAACTTGAGAAACTATATTGAAATGTGGCAAAATTTGTAATCAAAAGTGATACGTGATAAACTTCGTAAACAAAGTTGAATCGGGTTTACTTTGTAAACTAAATTGATATGTGGTAAATTTTGTAATTTCTTATGAAGTAAACTTGAGAAACTATATTGAAATGTGGCAAAATTTGTAATCAAAAGTGATACGTGATAAACTTCGTAAACAAAGTTGAATCGGGTATACTTTGTAAACTTAATTGATATGTGTTAAATTTTGTAGACTAAATTGATATGTGGCAAAATTTGTAAACTATATTGATATCTTGTAAACTTTGTAACTAAATAATATGTGTTATACTTTATAAACCTAATTTGTGTGTGACAAATTTTGTAAAATATATTCATATATTGTAATCTTTGTAAACGAAACTGATATTCTGTAAACGTTTTAAACTAATTTGGTATACGGTAAACTTTGTAGTCAAAATTGATGTGTTGTAAAATTGTTAATTTCATATGTGGTAAACTTTATTATTTAAATTGATATGTGGTAGAATTTGAAAACTAAATTTGTATGTAGTAGCCATTCTAAACTAAATAGTTATATGGTAAACTTTGTAAACAAAATTATACGTGGTAAACTTTGTAATATAAATTGATGTGTAGTAAACTTTGTAAACTAAATTGATATCTGGTAAACTTTGAAAATGAAATTGATATTCCTTAAACTTCCTAAATTAATTTGATATGTGTTAAAATTTGTAAAAGAAATTGATATGTGGTAAACTTGGTAATTTCATATGTGGTAAACTTTGTAAATTGAATTGATATGTGGTAATCTTTGTAAACTAATTTGGTATGTGGTAAACTTTGTAAACTAAATTGATATGTGGTAAACTTTGTAAACTAAATTGATATGTGGTAAACTAAACAAATCTCTTTCTATCTCAATTTTAATTTTCTTAGTTTCTCATCTCCACTTTTTAATATGAAACTACAATTGTTTTAAAGATGGCCCCGACATGGCCAGGTGGTTAGGTCACTCGACTCTTAATCTGGGAGTCGTTTATTCGAATCCACGTTACACCAAACACTCTTGTCCAGCCGGTCATTCCCTCTTCTCGTTGTTAAAAGAGTAGCTAAAGATTTGGCGATGGGTGATGATGAGAAGCTGCTGGTCGCTAAATTAGTGACGGTTGGTTCGCGAAATTCAAAAAACAAACCTGTAGAGACATGGAAAAAAGCATGTAAAAAAAATTGGTTTGGTTTGTTATTTCTCTGTATCTGTGTTTATACGTTTGTTACCGAGAACGTTAGGTTCAGTATATACATTATATTACTTTTTTTGTTACAGATAACTTCAGGTTCATTGTATGTATTTATAAAATGAAGTTTTGAGACAACTAGTCGTGGTCGTGGGATAATCGCTTTATTTTATATAACGTTTCGTCTCAAACAGTGAGAAATGATCTTGTAAAACATTTAAGGTACAAGTACATTCAAATTTTCTCACTGTTAGAGAGAAAACGCTGTATAGAAATAAACCTGTTATCACATGACTAGTTGACTCGAACTTTCATGCTGTTCGTAATTTAAATGGACACCTCTTAAAAAACAAATATTGAAAGGATGTGATAATGTGTTCTTTTACTTAACCATAAAGTTACCTAAATTAATTTTAGTATGTGAATAATGTTACGATATTACGTCAAACACGTTATTCAATATTATACAGTGGAACAACATATAATCAAGCTATTTCTATAACTTTTCGTTTTACTTTTCCATATTTCTGAAACACTTAACTATATTATTTACTTCTCGCACAAACAATAATGGTAGAAAAAAGGTGAAATTACAACAATACAGCGACACACTTACTAATATAAAACAAACATCTTTTTTTCCTTACAAGTTACAACCTTAACACGAAAGAAGAATATTTGTTTAAATAGATGCGACATTTCGGTCAGTGGGGCAATCATTTACTTTATAATGATCATACTAATGATCGAACCGTCGTTCCTGTTTTAAAAAAATCTTCGTTACTATAAAAGCTGTAGCTTCTAAAAAATACTTAGAATCGGTAAGCAAAATCTAATAAAATGTATCTGTTAGTATTCAAAATAAACGACTCTACAAAACCAAAACGTTTTTATTTAATTAGACGCTAAACTTTCGTTTTACTGCTTCTTCGGGAGTGTTCATTAAAACATGAACCCAAACTAACAGTAAAAACCTTTAAAACTTTTAAACATTTGTACTGTCAGTTTCATTATTTTGGTGTTATACGTTCGTTTATTTTTAATGCATGGTCGCAGGTTCGAATCCACGTCACACCAAATATAAGAATCCGTTGGGACGTTATAATTTATCGGTCAATCCCACTACTCGTTGGTAAAAGAGTTGGCAGTGGGTGGTGATGACTAGCTGCCTTCCCTCTAGTCTTACACGGATAAATTAGGGACGGCTAGCGCAGATAGTCCTTATGTATCTTTGCACGATATTAAAAAAAATCGTTTATTTTTAGTATTAATGTATTCTATACACCAATATGCACTACAGAAATTAAATATGTTCGTTGTTTAACCTGTCAATGATTTAGAATTTGTAAACTTAAGACTTTCAGTACAGAATGTTATTGCCCCTTTTAAACGTCATAAAATAAGAATTAAACTATTTAAGATTCAGATTGATTGGAAACGTCCACTTCAGCTGTATTACTGTTAAAAAACGCATCCATGTATACAATTTTGAAGGGAAACAAAAATATTATCTTAATTGTGAGGCGCTTAACTTTATGTTTCATCTGTTACAAAGAGGTGAAAGACAAACAAATAAAATAAATGATGTGGGGTATTAACCTATCCTACTAGTGCGACACTAAGGCCATATTTTGTAAATAATTAGAAAGAAACAATAATCACATCGACTTTGCTTTTCATTGCAGAATTGGGTTGAAACGTTATCAATCGATTTATTTCATCTAATTATTCAAGCAACTATATTTCAGTTAGCTGTTTCCGTAACAATAAGGAAACGTGCAGTTAAAAGCTAATATTACATGTTAATAAACGATCTGGATTCTATGGTTTCTGTATCCAGGCTAAGGAATGGGGACAAAGTGTTTCGTGTTTGCGGACATTAACAAGCAGTCGTTGTACGAATACTGGAAGCTGTGGAAATTATTCAGGTTAGTTTTAAAGGTTTATCTTGCCTTCACTGAAATCATGCCCGTATATCACACTAGTATATAGAATGTTTAATTTTTTGGTTTGGATCGTAACCATTCAATAGAAGCCTCAAGAATTTGGAAAGTTGTCTGACAATGTGGTTGGGAAGAGAAGATGACACAAGTTATTCACAATAAATACAACACAAACTTTATTCGTCTAAATGAAATGAGGATTATATAAAGCAAAGACGAGTATATTTCATAGAAACAAAGAAGAAAAAGAAAACAATGAATTATATTTGAACTTCGCGCAACGTTACACGAAGACTATCTGAGCTAGCGGTCCCTAATTTAGCAGAGTAAGACTAGAGGGAAGGGCGCTAGTCATCAACAACTCTTTGGCTACTCTTCTACCAAAGAATAGTAGGTTCCATCGTCACATGACAACTCCGTAACGGCTGAAAGAGCGAGCTTGTTTAGTGTGAAGGGGATTCAAGCCTGTAGCCCTCACCTTCCATGTTGAACGCCCTAACCACATGGCACCTCAACAGTGGAAAGCTACAACTAAAGGTAAGTGAAATAACTTGCCCTCACCTTCCATGTTGAGCGCCCTAATCACATGGCCATTTCAACAGTGGAAAGCCGCAACTAAAGGTAAGTGAAATAACATGAAGCAGATCGGAGCTCAAGTTCTCGAAGACAGACACATAACAACAACAAAGGCAACTTGTTTGTCTTCAGATCTGAAATAAATGCGGTTGACATAACTGTCTATTTACTTTGACAAAGATTTCCTGATAAGTTGATCAAAGTTTCAGCGTAATATTGTTGTTAGCTGGTTGTTTAGCTTTGGTTTCATTTCCAGGGCATCTTTTTTTCTTTAGGGCTTATTGATCTTTTGTCGAGCCTACTATTTTAAAAGTAGTCCGCTAGTACAGCGATAAATGTACGGATTTACAAAGCTACCATCAACGGTTCGATTCCCCTTGGTAGGCTTTCTTTATAATAAAAACGCCCACACACTATTTTAAAGTGTTCTTTGTTTGTAAAAAAAAAAATCGTGGTAGGGATTTGGGTTGAATGTATTTGTCCCTGAGTCGAAGCTTAGATACAAATATAACCGGGTGCGCTCAGAAATTTCCCTTTTCTTCGCGACATTTGAATAATCTGGAAGTTTTAATATTAAGGCAGCAGTTTGGAGAGGGAAGAAGAAGGGAGAGGGAAAATAAAATAAATAGGGAAAAGTTAAAAAGTATAATTAAAGAAGTAACCTGATATGTGTTTATCGATATGGGTGAGCAAACAAAGAGCGAAAGAACCTGTATAATTGACTGAGCAGCGTAGAATATTGAGGAGGAAGATTAGTATCAGAATACGTTGATGTGTATCACAAATGGTGGGTGAGGATCTATAAGTCCAGGTATCTATGAATTTGAATGTTGGGGGGGGGGAGTACTCCGAGAAAAACCCACTTTTATTACCTGGACTTCTCAAATGTCCAAGTAGTGCCCGAGTGTGTGTTTGTTTATTATAGCCACATCGTGCTATCTGTTGAGTTAATCAAGGAGAGTAGTGCCCGAACTAAAGAACAAACTTGATGTATTAGCAATACATATAATACATAATATCATTAGGTAGATTGGATTAAATTTAAGGGAGATGTATGAGTGTGCCTTACTCGGGGATCTCTGAAAGAATGATGAATTGATTAGTAAGACTGTTAACTTCTTTGTTATAGAATGATTTAGCTACTTTATGTATTCTTTCTTTGGTGAGTGGGACTTTATTGTTTTTCAAGTAATTCAGGGTGTATAGATCGGTAGTCTGGGGGCTATGCGTAATTTAGTGTTGTGTTGTATATGTAGTCTTTTGTAGATGTTGTCTGACACGTTACATAAAACAATATTGTCATATTCAGCAACAGGTCGTGTTTACGTTTCGTAGATGTGGTATAATGAAGGGCTTACATCCTTTTAGCACTCCTTCGATTTTCTTGAGGTAATTTAATCTTTGTCTTACCGTGTTACAGACTTTTTAATATGACTAGACCTTGTTAGGTTTGAGTTAAATGTGAGTTCTTGTTTTTCGATGTATTGATTTATGTAACATAAATTTTTAGTTTAACATCAGATATCTTTTCTTCTTTTAGAACATCTGTAGAATACTATAGCCTGTGTTTTTGGGGGTTTAGGGCAACGCACCATTTATCGCACCAATCAATGGTACCATTCAAAGAATTTTGATCTTTTAACTTTTCGTGGAGCAGCTAACGGATGGCTTGACGTACTCCAAACCGCAACGTCTTGGGAATATTACAAGATGTGAGTGCCGTATAAATTAGAAAAAGTTATGTACGTTAACGAACAAGGATCTACCTAACGAAGTTTGAAATGTCCTTTGTCAGCCTCCTCGCTAGAGTCCTTTTATGATTGTTCTAAATTCATGATTGTTGTACGGGTTACTTTGCAAACGTGCCAACATCAAGAACACGTGTATTGACATCGCTCAAGCGGCTATTTTTGTGAACAACTTTTCAAATCTAACTGAAACGGGAAATTAGCGACATTAGCCAGTAAATTAGGAAATTAGCCAGGCTAGTCTCAAACAAACAAATTTTGTCTGCGAACCTCATCTTTTCCCACGTGATATTTGATCGGCAACTTAACACAATTACTTTGGCTCAGTAGACCAATCAGAAGATAGAAACAGTCTAGTTTGACAACGACAATAAAGGTCATAGTCGTATATACAAGCGATCAGTGACAGTTCACTGATTAAAACCAAATTACAAGATAAGTACAAACATTTTAAATAATGATTGTCCAAAATCGCGAGCAAGTCTATCATGTTACATTGTAATTGTATAGAACAAAATACACGTAATAAGATAAAAATAAAGATGTAGTTTCACGCAGAAGATGAAGGTCAGCATTATTACGAGAATTAATATGTCTTCTTTTACATCGTCCATCAACACCTCCTTTTCCACAGTTACTGAGCGGTAGGTCAGGAGGCCCACGATGCAAAAAACATGGTTTCAATACCGTTCGTGGACACAACACAGATAACCTATTCTGTATTAATAACAAACAGGCAAACAAACCATCTATAAACATAAATAAGCTAACTAAGAAAGGCGAAAACTATTATTTTTAATAAAGGAATTTGACATTACCTTACTTATGCTGAGAGAGCCCCGGCATGGCCATGTGGGTTAAGGCGTTCGACTCGTAATCTGAGGGTCACGAGTTCGAATCCCAATTGCACTAAACACACTCGCCTTTCAGCCGTGGGGGCGTTATAATGTGACGGTCAGTCCCACTATTCGTTGGTAAAAAAGTAGCCCAAGAGTTGGCGGTGAGTGGTGATGACTAGCTGCCTTCCCTCTAGTCTTACACTGCTAAATTAGGGACGGCTAGCACAGTTAGCCCTCGAGTAGCTTTGTGCGAAATTAAAAAAACAACAACAAATACTTATGCTGATAAGATGACGACATTTCAATTATAAATGTTTACTTTTCCTTTTACTACCTTTAGACCAAGCATGGACAGGTGATAAGGGGTGCAGGTTCGTATCTCTGTCCCATTAAACATGCTCGGCCTTTCAGCCAATATGACATTATAATGTAATAATAATCGTTGGTGAAAAAGTAGCCCAAGAATAGTCGGTGGGTGGTGATGACTAGCTGCTTAGTCTTTCACTGTTAAATTAGAGACGACTAGCGCAGATAGCCCTTATGTAGCTTTGCGCGAAATTCCAGACCAATACCATTATTAAAACTTCATATTTTAAAGAAGAACATAAACACGTGTATTTTGGGAGTGTCGAATGCTCAACTGTTGTTCTATTATCAGTCGCAAAACCACCATACATAATGATTAGTCGAAAATTGAACACGATAGGAGAGTAGTAAAAATAAAATAAAAAAGAAGCCAAATGTTTAACAAGGTGTCCAGATGCCGTGTTCACAAATAGTTGATCAATTTAGGGTGGTTGGTGAGCTGTAAGGATGAGAAAAGATCATTTTAAGAATTGGCTGGAGGTGCTGTTAAGTAATTGCCTTCTTTTTTGTCTTCAGTTACCAGCCAGGGATATCTACATACAGACACGTACTCTTGTGCAGATGTATGTAAAATTCTGAAATAAACTTATAAACAAAACACAACACTTATAATACAGATTTATCTTGTGCTTTTGGTGAATATAACAAAATATCAAGCAATTGGTCTGCTATATGATATAGAATAATAAATTATGTACACTATCATAATACTATTCACATACGAAAATCAATTTAGGTTGCTACAAGGTGAGTTAAAAGGACTAAAAAAACAAGTAGTTATTAAAACACAGCGTTATGTTTCTCTGCATGGATATTTGGAGTAGGTGTTCCATCTTATACTATTTTGTTTTTCTCCTCAGTGGTTCGTCGATAACTCTGAACACTACAAACCAGGTTCTGATACATGTGGTGGGCACAACACAGATAGCCTATTCATATTGACAAGAAACCCACTTGAAGCAAAAATGTATTCTGAAGACGGCTGGTATGGGTATTAAAACATTAATTAAAATAAAGTACAGAACAACTTTGCGATCTTCTTAGGTCATCTTTGTTAACCTAAAGATGATCTAAGAAGGTTGAAAAGTTGTTCTTTATTGTATTTAAATTAAATATGGTGGTCAGTTGTGTAGCTTTAAGCCTAACAACAAACAAATAAAGGAACATGTAAACTGTTTCTTTTTTCACTTTGTACAGAGTATTCGGAAAGTCACTGTGCAGACAAAACTGCACAGTGACTTTCCGAACACCCTGTACAACAATACTAGTAACACTACACTGCACTTTCCAGATTTTAGTGAGGTGAGCGTGTGTGACAAAATATTGTGACTTTATTTATTTGGTTAAATTACAATTCCAAGTCTGCAGATAGACTTAGGTTATGCTATAAATTTGTGAACGACTTGACTGGGTACCAAAACAAGCATTTACAGAAAGTCATGAAAAATTTGAAGCACGTCTGTGGTCCGGTTTAAGTCTACTCTCCGCCTACTTCAACAGTTACGTTCGAGTCTAATAGTCACTGTGTTATTGATAATAAAACGTCCTCGCGGTTGAGCTAAACAATAAGGTAAAAAGGTTTGAAGATCATCTCGTATTCCCAGATTCTCCTGGAATATCGGATAGAAAGTACATATCAGGCTAGATAAGTAACTGGAAGAAAGCGTATTTTCAATCTCTGGTATTGATTTTGAACATACAATCTCCAAGCTAGGTCGAGCGTGCCATTCCCTTTCTCTGCTCATCCTCACATCCTTCTCGGGTGTCTGAAAAAAAAAAAAGACCATATTTTTAAAAGTGTCACAGTTGATAAATTCACAATGGAAAATAAGTACAGTTTAACTCATAAAAGCAACTTGTATAAGTGTTTTAGAAAGTAATAAAATGGGCAAACAACACTTTTCACCAACATTTCTATTCCATTCGCCTCGCATTGAAAACTAAAATACCATCGACATCTGTTAAAGTTATGGCAGATGTATGCTTTACATTTTCTATACAGTTTATTACTTTCAATTTATTTTACCATTTCATGAAGGTGCACAATTTGGATGGAAAGGTACTATAATTTAAATAAAAATTAATTTTAATTAAATGGGTGAAATTAAAATGTAAAATCGATGTTAAAAAACACATGTAAAAAATCTGTTTTCTAGCTTTAAGAATTATTAGCTTGGACTGGTGCAAGTATTGGTAGTATATGCAAGTCTATATATAAAGACAAAAATGTATGTTTATTTGCACTCTTACTCCACCGAACCAATCTCAACTAAAATTTCTATTTAAACACTATGGACTATGAGGAATGTCCTAAGGTGTCAAAATTAAGCTTAACCCTATTTCTGTTTTGTAAAGTCTGTTGGTTAATTACTGCTAACCTGTTAAATCAATTTCATACAATCTTGGCAGGTTGACATTTAAAGAATGTCAAATATTCTAAAGGGATTCAAAACCTGACATGGCCAGGTGGTTAGTATGTTCAGCTCGTTATCTGAGGCTCACAGGTTCGAATCCCCATCGCATCAAACATACTCGCCCTTTAAGCCGTGGGACATTATAATGTTACGGTCAATCCCACTATTCGTTGGTAAAAGAGTAGCCCAAGAATTGGAAGTAAATGGTGATGAGTAGCTGCCTTCCCTCTAGTCTTACACTGCTAAATTAGGGACGGCTAGTGCAGATAAACCATGTGAAGCTTTGCGCAAAATTCAAAACAAACCGAAACCAAACCATGGCTGTATAATATCAGACTCCCAGTGATAGAAACTGAATCTCAATACCCGTGATGGCAGAACACAGATAGCCCGTTGTGTAGCTTTGTGCTTAACTACGAACAAATCTAAACCTGGATTGTTCTCCTGTCAACCGCTATAAACTTGAAAGCTCAATGCGTCTACAACTTGCAACTGTCCCTGAACTTTAAACACCAGCGAAGGCTGAGAGTGAAGAGAAAGTCTTGCAGTAGTGGTTTGTCGATGGTGGTGAGAGGTTTCCTAGCACTGAGAAACTCTCTGAAGGATTTGAAATGAAAGAATCCAAAGCGTCTCAATCGATCCCAATACTATGGAACTGTTTCAAAGCCACTGCAGAAATTGCCAGACACAGCAATTGGTTCGACAAAAACGACGATAACATCCACGGATTGTTAACTGAGAAAATGCAAGCAAGCCAAGTCTTATTATATGGCAGGCACACTCAACAAGCCACTAAGTAGCTAAAGGAAACCTTTATAAAATATCTGCTTAAACTTCAAGATCAATGGTGACGACAAAAGGAAGAGGAGATACAGTTCTTAGCTGACAAACATGACACAAAGTGTTTTCACAGTTTGAAATTGATATATGAAACAAAGTACAGATCAGTCGTTCTGCACGTTAGACGTGATGGTTCAAGATCATTGGTGACGACAAAAGGAAGAGGAGATACAGTTCTTAGCTGACAAACATGACACAAAGTGTTTTCACAGTTTGAAATTGATATATGAAACAAAGTACAGATCAGTCGTTCTGCACGTTAGACTTGATGGTTCCAAGTTATTTACAAAGAAGATTTATATCTTGAAGAGATGGAAAAAAAACATGTTGATATTTTTCTAAATGAGACCTCAGTGATTTATGCAGTCCTGAATCAGGTACATCTACTACCAATCCACGCCACATCTAACAACCAATCAACTCTGGTTTACTTACCTCGGCAGCACATTTGCTAATTACAACAGCCTCGATGCAGAGCTTGACCATACAAAGGATCTGGAAATTGTTTTTTTAATTTCGCCCAAAGCTAAACGGGAGTTATTTGCACTAGCCGTCCCTAATTTAGTAGTGTAAGACTAGAGGGAATGTAGCCAACTCTTGGGCTACTTTTTACCAACGAATAGTGTAATTGACCATCGCATTATAACGCTCCCACGGCTGAAAGAGCGAGCATGTTTGGTGCAACAGGGATTCGAACCCTCGACCCTAAAGTTACGAGTCGAGCGCCTTAACCCCCCTGGCCATGCTGGGCCTTTATAAGTGTATCTACTAAACAAAAGTACTGTCAATATCATGTCTTTTATACAGTATTAAATGTCTTTGTAATATAGAACTTTTCCAAAATCAGCAATCTCTTAACGCTAGAAAAAAAGTAATATAAATAACGTTAAAAATATTTTTATATGTGTAGGTTAATTTAGTTTCAAAACACCTTGACACCATGTTCAAGCTTTCCTGAATGTGTCTTGATTAACTTTATTTGCCCCTAAACAATCAGTTTCGACTTATTGTTATCATTTTAAAAATGTTGTTTCTTTCTCCATATTATACATGCACTATTCAACAGAGAACTTCGAAATACCAAAGTAGTGCACGATACAAAGAAAATTAAAATTCCTCCATTAGGTAATTTGTTTCTTTGCTATCATAAAAAACTCATTGATATGACCTCAGGTTACGAGTTTTGAGACAAGTTCTTGACGCTAATTTGTAAGAAAGAATTTAGCGGAACATTACGTCACTTGAACAGATAACACTATTTAAAATAAAGTTTGTTAAATCAGGTAGAAGATTAATCGTTCACTATTTTCCTTGTTACAAAAATCGTATCAAGATTTTTATAATTTTAAAAAGACATTTAATAAGTATTTTACAAATGTTTTACTGTTCCTTGTTAATATTTTCATGTTAAAGCAGAAAACACTGAAAACTTCATTCAGGAGGAGCGAGGTCGTGACCAAGTGGTTGTTAAAGTGGCGATTTTTTAATCAGAATATTTCGTTTTAAAAAATGAAAATCGCGCTTCGCTCTTGGGTGTGTTATAAGAGTGAAAGTGACAGTCAATCCCATTATGCAATAAAAGTAGCTCAATAATAAACATTTAATGCTTTAATCTAACTATCTTCTCTCTAGTCCAGGGGCAAAGGACAACTCTTGGCTAACTTTTCTCAAATGTTCGCAGAAAAAGAAACAAAAATATATAAGAAAAGTTTTTTTGTGTGTGTTTTTTGATTTATTTTGTCTGGTGTTCGTAAGAAGCTTACTTATACTTTATTGCAAAGAAGCTTATCATGTTGTAGTCAGGGGTTCGGCATGTCTAAGCCATTCCAAAATACAAATGAGAATATAAAAAGTTAAACACATTGTTTACTGAAACATTGACCACTCTACTCTTTCCCCCAAATGACTCAGCGGTAAATCTGAAGGCTTATGGTTCTAAAGTAGGGCTCACTTCTCTTGGTAGGCAAAGTATAAATAGCCCATTGGGTAGCTTTGTGCCTAACAGAAAAATAAACTTTTCTTTCCTTCATATAGATTCCAGCCACTTTTTTCGTATTTTCAAATGTTACTATTTTTTCCTAAATTTTCCATATTTTCATTCAGAAGGTGTTATACTTTAAAATTAAATAAGTTATAAAAGCTTTTGTAGTTTATTTTAAGTAACATTAAACAGTAAAGTTACAAGTATATCGTTTTAGTTCTAAATAGAACCTTTTGTTTGTTTATAATTAAGCACAAAGCGACATCAAGAGCAATTTAAAGAATGTAGAAATCCGATTTCTTGCATTCTAAATCTGCAGGCATATCGCTGTGCTTGTGGTAGGTGAGGGACTGCATAGAAGGTTTCCTGAACTTACACTCACTTGTTACTGCTGTTAAACTAACCTAAACTAAGCCTTGGTGTGTCTTCTATAAGTATGTATGAAAACACCTAGAACCGAGTGTTTCGGATCCAGTATTTGTCGAAACTTTACTGTGAATATGAAAGAACGATCTGTATTAACCCTTAAACGGTGGCCATCATCAATTGCTACTGCTATCTGCAATATTCTCGCTGTTTAAGGGTTAAAAACATCGACCACAATCAATCACTCAAGCCTAAACTGTTTTTAAATTTAAGGCAAAACAACTCAAGGGCTATCAGCGCTAGCCTTCCCTAATTTAGTAGTGTAAGACTAGAAGGAAGACAGCTATTCATCACCGCCAACACTTGGGCTACTCTTTTACCAACGAAAAGTGGGATTGACCGTCACATTGTAACGCTTCCAAGCCTAAAATGAAATGTAGTTGTTTTCTTTCCTTTATAGCTTCAGATTTCGCGCCACTTAGATAATAAAACATACTAATTGATTCATTTATATAGCGAATGAAAACAACAGAAAAAAGAAAAGAGAAAGAAATAAGAAAGTAAAATATAAAAGAAATCAATTTTAACTTGGTATAAAATAACAAACCAGGGCAATACGGAAGGCACATCTTTATTTGTAGAAAGGTTAACATTAATCGTTAAAGGCTGAAATGTTCCCATATAACATGCAGATATTATATTTACTCTTGAAATGAATACACCGGTTTGAACAGTTAGAGTTTGATGGTCACAGGTGCAATTTCTCTGGAACGAGTTTAAGCAAGGCAAGGCCTAGGCTTTATTCACTCATCGTACTGAAGAGTATACATTATCTTACTGTGATACACGACAAAATCACACATAAGCAATGATTAATTAATAGAATGACAAGCGAAGTAAATCACAATACGTTATACGAGTAAACCACCATACTTAAGTATTTACCGAAAGAAATGCTGCAATAAAAGGTAATTATAATCATTATGTTAAACTAAATGAGTTTCATATTTCAAATTTTAAGGAAGCTTTTTCTTGGTTCTGGTATCACGTAGAAATACATTTGTATATATATATATATGTTAAAGATTTCTGTTATTTTATATCAGAGATGAAATTGAAAAGAAATTCGGTGACGTAGAGACTCGATTCATTCTTTGATTGGCCGTACCCTTTGCTGTGGATTGTAATTTCGCCTGTTCAAAGCTCATCTTGCATAGTTTGAGTCAACAAACCAAAGACATAACATTAGTCTAATATGATGAAATGTATGTAATATGTTTGGGGTTTAAGTCCGTTTTACTTCACCATATAGTAACCTAAATAAATTTATAAACATAATATTACTCTGTGCGAGGCAATATGTAAACTTTAGAGGTAGAAAACGGTATAAATAGGTGATTTGAGGGTTAAATATTAACAATGACAAATTTTGTTACTAAAAGCTGATAACACACACACAACTTAATGCTGGTTTTAGAATAAATAACGTCTAATTTGCAAAACTCAGAAAAATAAGTTGTTATGTTGTGCACCATCTTCTGAAGATACTGAAGGATTGAGATTTGGATGCTTAGCTCTCAATATTCTAGCCTGATAAATATCAAGAAAACGTAGCACTCAGTAAGTATTTGATGAAAGAGCCGAAAATCCAACTACACAGAAAAGGTATAAAGACAATTGGTTGCTTGTGTAACATGATGCTGTTGACTCATCTTGCTGATTCCAAAAACGGAAAAATACGTTGTTTGGAAAACCTATGAAATAAAAATCTTTACGAATAGACATGTAAAACCAAGTGTATCAGGAATAAATGAATCATCCGGAGGTATACCATCTATTGAGCTGTATATGAATAGTTGGATCTTTACGCTACGTCAAGAAATGGAATTGTGTTATCTGTTAGGAAAGTGTATAAAAAAAAAAGAAAACCTTTACGGACAGACACTTAAAATCAAGTCTATCAAAAAAAGGCGGGCATTAAGAAGTATGCTACCTGTTAAGCTGTATATGAATTAACTATTAAGTTAACACAAGAATCACCCAAATATATAAAGGCAACAGCTGGTTCTAAAGCACATCTGCGTCATTGATGAAAACTGTTTTAAAAATGTATTTTATCTTGACTTTCAGCTTTACAAGTACCGATTACATGCTGTACAGCATAACTAACCTGGAAAATCACGTGTTTCTCGTTATGAAGTGGCTTCTAGCCTATATTTAACCTGTTAAAAACATGCTGTGTAATAGGATCGTTAAGCTTCATAGCAAATCTGTTAAAATGTAAAATGTGCATAGTGATGTATTATTTAAATTTATAAATTGAACAAAATGTTTCTGGATTGCATGGTCAGCCCATAAAGTATACAAATGTTCTACATAAAGAAATATTTGGTATTTGAAGTTAACATGTTAAAATAAGAATAATTAGAGATTATGCTGTTGAACATCACTTTTCGAAGCTACGTACTAATACATTCTGCTGATACTTTTGTTCTGTATCACTAGAACAATCTATTAATTCCTGTGCTCTGCATTATACAAGTTCTGTAGGTGACACATTTGTCTCTTATTCCCAGTATATGAATTATTTAAATATTAATGGTAATAATGTTAGATTCAATATACACCACGAACAATATAATGTACTTCTTCAGATGCGTTGCTTCATAGTTGTGATGGTAATTTTGATTATAACAGTTACTAAATTTTATTTCAACTTTGTAAGCTATATACCGGAATAGTTACAAATATGTATATACATATAAAATCAAGTCATTGAATTACCTTTCATAAATGTTGCTAAAATATCTTTATACATCTGAATAAAAATATAATTGGAACTGGCACGTCTTGAATTTTTTTTCCCCTGCTTCATTTAAAGTACTTTGAACGAATGTTTAAAATCGTAGTATTACTAAATATCCCAATGTACCTAATGCACAACTAGGTGTATATTTTATCTTACCAGATTTGCTCACCGAGAACTGATTATAAGTCAAAACCAAGAAGTCCACGTAAAATTTGCTTAAAGCCAACTGTTTGTTGTCTGGTTTAAGTGCGACGTCCTTCGATGGACCACTTGGACTGTGCTTACTGTAGGGATCTAACTTCAATTTTTAGTGTCATAAATCTTAGAACTTGTTGTTGAGTCAATCATGGCAAAAGCAAGGAATCCTTGCTGTTAGTTTTACGATCGTGATAAAGCCTGTACAACAAATTATTTAAAACTACGGTTCTTTAAATTTGGTTTCTGTTGTTAATATTGATCCAAGAGAGATAGCGCAAGTTCAAGTTTTTACTTCCAAATAAAGATGTTTAAGTTAACGCCATCTTTCTCTCTCTCTCTCTCTATGCCTGGTCAGAATGTTACGAAAGGTTTAAGAACGTAAAGTGGAAGGCCTTATTGATTTGGTCTGACGTGACTTAGACTGTTTTTTATGTCTTAACTTGGTATTTTTATTAGATCTTAACATCTATTTAAAACATATAGAATCGTACACTTTTATGAACAATAGTGCAAAGAAATAAGAAAGGTAATTGATTTAGAAGCTTTGTCTTTGGAGAAAAACTTAATGTCTTAATGGCCAATCGTGGCTTGGTGATTAGCGTATCGGCTGTGGATCGCAAAATCCATGGTTAACCCTTAGCGAAACGCTGAATGTTCTTCACATTTCCAGTTATAGGGGAGTTTTGACCGTAGTAATCGATCCTGCTAGAGTCACGAGACAGCAGATGTTGCTGATTCGTTGTTCTTTCACTTGCTCTGGTCAGAAGTTAAGGAAATGATATAGGTGTTTGACCATTGTAACTTTGACTTTACCGTTTGGCCTGTATTTCGCAAAAAAGTGCTGTTCGGGTATCGAATACCGAATATTAAATTCCTCTCGTGAAAAATGAGTCGCGTATGTCTAACGTATAGAATCATGTGATTTTATCCAAATAAAGAATTATGTGCAACATACTTGCACGAATGTCCAGTCAAAGTTTAAAGCGGTTCTGACAGTTTTACAACTAAAGCAGTACATTATGTGCACATACATGTATATCTGACACATTAAAAGACAGCTAAAATACAAATTAATACATGAAAAAGTTTTATATTATTCATTACTCATTAGTAATCCACGATCCTTTTATTAAACAAAAACATAAATATTCCCATTAAATAAACGTGAGTACTTGAGAAAAAGAGATACTGAGCATTTGCTCTTTAATATTATCTTCACTAACAGTTTCTCTGAGAATGCTTAATATATCTGTTTTAATACTGAGATTGTTTTACATTGCTAATTTAGTACATAAATTTAAGACTAATCTAATATTCTAAGAGGTATGTGTGTGTGCGTATATTTTATTATAGTAAAGCCACATTGGACTATCTATCGAAACCACTGACGGGAATCGCACGCCTGGTTTTAGCGTTGTAAATCCGTAGACTTACCGCTGTACCAGCGAGAGACGCTCTAAGATGTAAGAAAATATTTAGATTACAGTTGGGTTTATGGCTGATAGCTTCTAGAGTAGCCTGTTATTGTTTGGTTTATGACCGAAAATATCGCTTGTAGTGAGGATGCCCAAGTGATGAAACAAAGAATTCTTTATAAATAAAAGTGTATGAACAGTATTATTCATCGCGTAATTAATGTTTAATTTAGATACCCACAAAATACCACACAAAATAAATATTATGGAAACATTTATGGTAACTTTTGTACATGTGTTTTGTTATTTATTTGTTTCATTCAAAATATAAAATTATGAGTAAATGATTTGAAACTTACAGGCAATTAACCAATACAAACAAATGGCACTTCTCAAATATAGCTCTAAAATAATAATCTGTCCTTAAAGTTGAAATGTTAATTGCACCAAAATATCACCGATTATTTTTAGGCTAATGCTATCTATTTCTCACCCTTTAAATATAAATTTCAGATTCACAACAAACCTGCATGCGACATACTCTTACTATTCGAAATCGTTTGCTATTTTTATGACAGGTGTAAACGTTAGTGCTGCAATACAACGTATGAAAAGTCTCGAATAATAATTGATATTCGGAACGAGGTAACAGATGATAAGAAATGTAACGGAATATATTTATATTGTTACCATGACAATATCTTGTTGCTAATTTTGCTCTTTGCGTATTTTTATTATTAATCAAGCACTTTTACTCTTTAAGTCTGTCTACCTATATAATTATCTCTTTGTCTTTCTATTGATTTGAGGCATTAGAATCAATGTAACATTGCAAAGTATTAGTTTGTATGCTTCCCAATCGTGTTAATAGATGTAGTCGAATAAAGGACTTAGAAACAAATACAAAGGCATATTTTTTTATGAAAAATCTAATACAATCGGTTGTTTATAAAATAATCAACGTTAAACAAGTTCTTGAAGGGAAAACTCATAGCAAGCCAGCAGGCTTAATCCTTGTATAAAACTAATCATAACAGATTGTAACTGTTATGGATGAGGAAACCTAATGAAATTGGTCTACTCAATCTTGATAGTAGTTTACTGAGCATCACAATTTGGTAGAAGTAACGCACGAACAACTAAATTCCAGAAGAGAAAAATAGTCATAGATTTCGTTTTTGAAACACTATTTTTTACTTACCTTCTCTAAACTGCTTTTCGCAATTTAGTTGCTAGTAAAATCGGCTTATTAAATCTTTCAAACTTCTTTACAGATTATTCCTTCCAAAAAAATGTCATTTTATTAAATATATTTTATTCTTCATAAATTAAGGAAATGATATTAGTGTAAAATAAGATGAACAATGCATTAATTTCACTGAGTTGACAATCTGTTCTGCACTTAGAAATGTTACAAGTGTGGGATCAATTTGTTTTAATTTTCTTTTAATCCCAAGTTTTTGAATAGCCTTGTATGGGTTGATGTTTGTACTTTTACTTTCAGCTGGCGAAAATATATCATGAATCGTGATGTTAAGAAGACATGTAGGTTAAAAAAATAAATTTAACACAATATAAAAAACATATTCCCCGAGCACTTATAGTACATTATGATCACATTTATTATTGTAATGTCCTCTACTAAAGATTATACTTAGCAATTACAATGGTAATGTCCTATAGTGGATATATTTCACAATGATTATTGTAATGTCCTCTAGCAGAGATTATGTTTCACAATTATTATTTTATTGTTCTCTTGTAGAGACTATAGTTCACAATTATTATTCTAGTGTTCCGTAGCAAATATTGTATTTCAACATTTTTATTACAATGCCATCTAGACAAGACTGTGGACTTTCTATTACAAAACACACTAAGTAAACATACTTACCAGTTGCAGACTGGGTCGTTAACTCATCAAACGAAGTATATTAAAATAAGTTTTATCTTGTACCATACACCGGTCTTATTAGTGTACTGAACAGTATACACCTGTATATTTGGTGTTTTAAACCATGAATAAGCGTTAATTTCAATCTCTACAACCTGAAGAAAAACATTCGTATCAAATTCCCGTCCGTAATGTTCGTGGAAGAAAAATGTTTGCACTAATAAGTATGAAGAGCGGATAGCTAGTAGGTCTAAGTAAAACCAGTTCTTATCCCCCACACAATAATCCCCGCTGCTTTTATGGAAAGACAATCAACGGTCTATAAGAGAAAATGACAAAGTCATTGATGGTGGTAGTAGAATTTTTACAAGCTTTATTCTCCAGAAGTCTGTACAAAATGATTTTCTGAATGCCTTAAGCCTACTACAAAAGTCGTGGAATCACCAATAAACCAAAGCACAATACGTTCCATATAAAGAGGGAGGAAACGTTTACGGTATAGATTTGCTTTAGCCACGGTCGACTAAGGTGTGGAGATGATCTACAAACATGTCTTAAAGAACGAATGGTTGTATGAATAATTCACAAATTGTCTTTTCCCCAGCTCAAGAATCACGAAAAATCGGAACAAGCAAAGAGCGAGTAAAATTTATGTGAGAAAATGGTGGCTTGAATCAGGGTCAACTCTAACGGGTTGGGACAGAAACAATTTCACGGATTTCGTGATCTTCTGAATAGCTACAGAGAATTCTACTTTAAAAAAAGTGTTAATGAACATTCTGTCCATTCAAGTCCGCCACATAATAAATTATAACGTAACTACAATTATTGCTATTTCTATTTTACTTGTTGTTTCTGTAGATCTCCAAATAATAACGAAATCACCATAATCGTCGTTTCTGTAGATCAATAAACAATAATGAAACTACCATAACTTGTTTTTGTAGATCAACAAATAATAATGAAAATACTGTTACTGATATTTCAGTAGGGCAACAAATAATAACGAAACTATCATAACTGTTGTTTCTATAGGGCAATATACAACGGATAAAAAGGTTTAATACGCGTGAGCTTTGTAGCTCTTGAGAACAAGATAACAAAAATAGTATGATTTTATATTACCGTATTAAAGATTCGTAAATGAGACATATCTATATCCGATCCACGGTAAAGTTCTGGCGCCTTAAATAAATCAAACACTTTTTCTAAATGTCTTTATTATTACCAATCGATTAAACTCAGAGAGTTAAGATATCTGAACTTCGATACTTCTCCTCTGTCATTTTTTTTTGTCTCGTTGCTTTGAACTGTACAATGGGCTTGCTGTATTGTGTCCACTGCATATTTCAAGAAGGGAATTTTAATGTTTTGAGCATTCAAGCTCACTAATGAGCAACTGTAGGAAACGCATTCAAATAAAACAGTTTTAACTTTAGCTCTGCTCCCTAAACAGTTTCCAAAAGCTTTGTAAAAATGAAATAAGAACAATATAGTACCTAATAAAAACTATCAGGTTGTGCTTTTTTAAAGTAAACGTAGAGTAGCAGATATTCAAATGTACCTTAAAAACAAATTAAAAGTATAATTTATACAAATACAGTAGGTTTTTTTAATTAAAAACTATTAAGCTTTTAGTAGTACCTTTAGAAAACGAGAGGGAACTCTCAATAGCCGCAGCCTTTGATTTTTATAGGCAAGATTAAAGTAACTCAATCTATGAAACTTTTTTTATTAGGTATCTTTTTGTGCGCCAGCAATACCAAGCTTAAGGCTCGCGCATACCTGATACTCATCGGATCCTATACCATCCTACATTCAAATTGAAATTCTTTTAGGCAAGATTACAGTAAATTAATCTACGAGACCTTTTTTTTCCTTTTTATTAGCTATATTTTTGTGTGTCATCAATACTAAGTGTGGGGCACATGTGTACTGGATTAGATTTGATTACTCATTAGGTTCTCTACCATCAAATTGAAATTCTTTTAGGTAAAATTAGAGTAAACTAATCTATGAAACCTTGGGCATGGTTAAATACATCAGTTGAGTGAGGTTGACCTTCAAGTCTAAAACTGTAAATAGATCTCAAATCGGACAGCCTTTCTATGAGCCGTTACGCCGCGGCTAAAAAAAAATTATCAATCGCAGGAAGGTACTTTTACAATATGACGTATACAGTAGTGACTTTAGCAACAAATCAAATTATTGCTTATATAGGGTCACTTGCTTTACCAACGTTGATTTGGTTTGGTTTGTTTTGAATTTAGCACAAATCTACATAATGGGCTATCTGTGGTTTGCCCATCACGGGTATCAAAACCTGGATTTTAATGATGTGAGTCCGCAGACATACCGATGTGCCACTGGAGGGCGTTTTACCAACTTTTGTTGCAACAATTTTTTTCCACGTTTTTCAAAAACATTAAAAATTATATGTGATTATTTCACACAGCTTTGTTTTAGAATTACAGAATAAATTTATGAGACTACGCTTATATGACCCATCACCGCGTAAGATTAAAAACTCACAATTATTTGATAAACAAGAAGAAAATGTCACACGTATGTATATTTATATGTATATGTAAATATCTAAGAAATCTACAAAAACATTTATGAAACAGATTTTTATTAAAAGTAAGAAGTGCGTACATGTTACACAATATATCCAAAGATTACATGAAATACCGTTAATGCAATTTTATGGAGAGAGAAAAAAATCATGTAATGTGCCCTGATTTTATCGAAGAATCAGCAGAAGTAATATCCGAATTTCCTCCGGAGTTTACAGTTCAAGTTTGAATATTAATTCCGATAATAAAAAAAAGGGCACATTACATAAGTTTTTTCATTTTCTCTCTCTCTCACCATAAAATTTATATAATTAATTATATAAATATATCTAATATTAGTAGTTACATTGATTATTAACAAGCGATTAAAACTTGTATTACAAAAGAATAATGAACTTAATAGTATAAAATAAACATTACGACAATGACAATTATATCAATGCTTATGTAATGTATATTATAAAGATATGTATAGATCGACTCTTTATTTTAATCTATGCTTATTACAGCATAGACAGTTGTCAGTACTATTTCGATACTCGTAGTGAGAAGGGCACAGATAGCCCAATGTGTAGCTTCGTACTGAATTCTAAACAAAGAAAAATACTTTTTCTACTCTACCTAGAACTCAACAGAAACTAATCCACCTGGAAATGTTCCTAAATCGGTTTATATTGACATGTGCTCCCAGTGAACACTATATTTCAGCACTGTTGACACATTTTCTAGTTGAACACTATATTTCAGTAGTGTTGACACATTCTTTCAGCGTACATTGTAGTTCAGAAGTGATTTTAAACAATTATGGCTTCGTAATGATTAGTATTACTAACATAAGCTGTTTTAACTGCATGTACCAAACGCTAGTTTTAGCTGTTAGATGTTTCAAAGGAAAACATTGTGTCAAGTGTGCCTTTCATAACAATGCATTTTCTTCAGCAGTACTCCACTCTCCTGTGACTAATTATTAATTTATGTATTCCAGTTCTTTCTGATTTTCTAAACTTGTTCTTCCTGTGGGCGTTTCCTATAGGCTTTCTTCGAAGAAAATGTTGAAGAATAGCTGTAATAGGCTACTGACTGTCTCAACATATTTCTGGTAATTTGATGTTACTACCTGATACAGGTATCTGTGAAGATATTATTTTTCTCCACATACCTTTACAACTTAAGTTGTCATAGTTTCACTGGCATAATTTGTGTGCATTTTCACTATGTCTGGTGTTAATATTTGAAACTGAATGCAGCATGAGGGAGGACTTAAGAAAGTGTGATGTGGATGTAGCTCCGACACTTTATTGTGATCAGTTTCCAGTTTCTTCGTTTCAGATAATTTTTCCTATACGGTTATCTGTATAATCCTTTGGTCTCCTAATTTTAAAGTGTATCAACGAATGCCAATCGCAAATGAGCTGTGAGAACTTACATTAGCTAAAATTATAACAACACATGTAAGCTTTGTGCACCATATAACAACTAACTCTAAATAACAACCCCTTAGTTACCGTCAGAACTTGTAACTAAGGGGTTAGAGATACAGTTCTTCGTCGCAAGGTAATCTACACTAGGATAATAAGTAAACAACGACACCATTTTATATCATACTTTGACTGAATTAAACTTTAATGGATCTAATGTCGTTTCTAATTGTGAGAAACAAAGTAGTTTCCAAAGTTTTAATCTATATATATATATATTGGGTTTCGGTAATTTTACTGAATAAGTGATAAAATCTGTTCTATAATCTCACCTATTGAGAGAACGTTGTGTTGGGACAAGCTGATAAGAAAGCTCCCTCTGGCTGTTTATTACGTCTAAACAGCATTAATGGAATATAATCAAATGTTAGCATATTGTTAGAAATAGAATTACAGAACCTTACATGTAACATATAAAAAATTAAGTTTATTATTTACACCCTTTGATACAACAGATGTTTTGTGAGTTGAAAGGAAGTATAGAGATGTTTTTAATTGTAAAATATTGATGGTTTCTGAAATTGTTTGACGGTTAGTGCGCTTGACTCACAATGTACGTATTGCGAGTTCGAATCTCTTTATCAAATATGATCGCATTTCCAGCTGTAAAAACATTATAATGTAATGTCAATTCCAACCGTCGTTAGCCAAGAGTTGACAGTGAATACTATTGTCTAGCTACCCGTTTTTACTCTATCACTTCTAAATTAGGGACTCCTAACGCGACAGCCTTAGATATTCAACAACTAAATAAAGTGTCCATAAAACGATTGAAATATTAACTATTATTCTACACATTCTATTCAATTTTGTTTCTTTCTTTTCAATTTTAAACAAAGCTACACGAGTGCTATCTGCGCTAGCCGTCCCTAATTTAGCAGTGTAAAACGAGAAGGAAGGAAGTTCGTCACCACCAACCGCCAACATTTGGGCTACTCTTTTAACAACGAATACTGGAATTTACCGTAACATTATAACGTCCTTACAGTGAAATGGCACGCATATTTGGTGTGATGGGGATTCAAACCCGCGACTCTCAGATTACGAGTCGAACGCTTTAATCACCTGGCCATACTGGGCCTATAGTCAATTTCGCTTGGCATAATTCTACCGTTTCATATTTTTCATACCACAAGTATAGCTGTACTATTTATAACTGTAAACTGAAAAAATTCTATTCGCCAGACCTCTTCCGATATTTCAATATACTCTCCTGTTTCTCCAAATTATTTACTACTATTGTAGGTCAATGGCTTTTATTACTTAGAGCACCTGCAGTCTGGTTTCTTTGCTAATCTATATTTTATTTATGTTCAGTTTAACTGGAAAGCCAGATATGGAAGGAAAGAAAAAAGTAATCAATTTCGTTGTTATCGTAAATGATTTGGACCATGAACTCTCACTACTGCTATAGTTTGCGATTTTATTATCGACGATTGATGCGAAATAATTGGACGTCAGAGTATAATCAAATGCATGCATAAGTACACACGCAGAGAGCAGTTGCAGGTAGTTTTGGTCGACAAATTACTGTCTAATTGGGTGAAAATAAAATAGTCGAGTGAAAAAAACCTTTAAACAGACAGCTTTAATTCTCAATTAAACTGTACGCGTTTTGACAACATAAGATGTGTTTGTATATGCAACCATCCTACGTCCACACATCATACATATTAAACGTATAACCTCAACCTGCAGAGTGTCTAAACAAGTTCTTTTATCGATAAAAAAAATGTTTTTTATGGCCTGTGATTAGTTTTTTTGTTCGGGTACCTCAAATCTCAGCAAAGACAGGAAGATGAATCGATTTCATCTATTGTCTCTAACATCATCACCTATTATATCAGAACTTCCTAGATTCACGATGTGTAGTTTGATTCGACATTTTGTGTCTCAATAAGTTCTAAAAGTGTATTAGAACTTACTTCTAGTTCCTGCCACTTTTCAGCAACCCGAACCGTGAGTCATGAGTTCGCTGACACCTTTCAGTCTAAAAATAAATAAAAATAATGACACAATGGTGCAGCATAGCAGCTTATGACACGTATATAAGTATGTTCATGATTAAGGTACTTGTTTCGTAATCCGAGTGTTTCGAGTTCGAATTCCCGTTACACCAAACCTGCTCGACTTTCTAGTCATGGGTGTGTTATAATGTGACGACCACTATTCGTTGGTAAAAGAGTAGTTCAAGAGATGGCGATGGGTGGTGATGACTATCTGTCTTCCCTCTGGTCTTATACTGCTAAATTAAGGACGGGTAGCAAAGATAGCCTTCGTATAGCTTTGTGCGAAATTCAAAACAAACAAATAGGCATATTTAAGCTAAAATAAGTTTATATAACTGGTTGAATGGTAAAGCTCCAGAAACATCGACAAGGTCTTTCAGCCAATTAAAAACAATGAATTATTAGAGTTTTAAAATTAACACTACTCAGTCAAAATAATAAAAAATATGACAAGAGAATGTTTATACAATTCAAACCACAATAAAAGTTTAATACACGCACACAGATGTGTATATGAAAGCAAAACTTTCAGAATAAGACTTTGATAAAATACATTCACTGTCAGTTCTTTAATTACCTTTAATTATAATGGAAATGTTTATGGTCACAATTTCCAAAAGCGTTGGGGATATGTCGGACTAGTTGACAGCCAATGAGAATCATTTAGAGGTTAGGAGTTCAGTGCTTACACCCACAAAGTCTCAACTGCCACTGCATTTTGCAGAAATCCCACTCTATGGGCAAATTTTGTGTTAGTAATTACTAATTGTATTATTCATGCCCTGTTGAAAAAAAAAATTAGAAAATTGAGCAATTCCTAAAAACAGATTTTTCTTTAACGTTCTTCGCGAGAAAGATGTTGAACTGTGCCGATATAATCAATAATGGTTTTATACATAAAACTTGCTATTCTTTATTCAAAAATAATATTTTTAATAAATCAGTTTTTAGTACTGTATTTACAAATTACATTAATAAGAATATAATCAAACCTTTACGTACAGCCCTAGTGGAAATCGTATTTGTCTTGTGTTCTGTTATAAATAAGTGGTTGTTGTACACGGCGTACTTAGGTTTATAATTGTCTGAATCGTGAATACTCAAAGTTAATTGTTAATTGTTTATACATATTTTTATAATGTCATTCAATAGACGGCGCGACATTGTATCTGTTATTTCGGTCACATACATAGAAACATGCTAAACTCATTATAATGGCATATATGTTAATACATTATATATCGTTCTGTAAATTGTTACACTACCACATAAATATATAAGAACTTTTTTGGCTCCAAGTTCCAATTCCTAAAGTTACAAAAGAAATTATTTTATTTGTAGTAACACTGATCAGTCGAACTTATTAATTTCATTAATGCTAGAAATGCATTTTTTATAACGTATATTAAAATAAAGCTAGTAGCGCGGTTCTGTCAGTCCGTCAGTAATATAAACAGTATGAAAATGAATTTCAATAACATTATAAATTTGTTTTTAAAAATCAAAATTTAGAAAGAGCATTTCTGGGCCTGGCATGGCCTAGCGCGTTAAGGCGTGCTCTTCGTAATCTGAGGGTTGCGGGTTCGCGCCCGAGTCGCGCCAAACATGCTCGCCCTCCCAGCCGTGCGGGCGTTATAATGTGACGGTCAATCCCATTATTCGTTGGTAAAAGAGTAGCCCAAGAGTTGGCGGTGGGTGATGATGACTAGCTGCCTTCCCTCTAGTCTTACGCTGCTAAATTAGGGACGGCTAGCACAGATAGCCCTCGAGTAGCTTTGTGCGAAATTTCAAAACAAACAAAGAGCATTTCTTTGAAAGTTATAAAAAATGTTACCACTCCTGAAATCGAAACCCGATTTCTAGCTCAGACCTGACTCGAAGGGAATAAAAAAATATACATTAAAGTAAAAAATAAAATCATTTTAATGTAAGGTTATAATAAGTTCAAAACGAGAATATGAAATTTATATGCAATCACTTTAAAAAGGTAAACCATTTATTACTTTATATTTCGCTCCAAGTGGCACAGCGGTATGTCGGCGAACTAGAAACCGGGTTTTGATACCGTGGTGGGTAGAGCTGAGAGAGCCGATTGTGCAGTTTAGTGGTTAATTCCAAACAAACGTAATAACTTTATGTTTCTGCTTTCAGACAACACTTATAACAGACCATTTGTTTTTGTTAAAAAACGTAGTTTTAAAATTGAATAATAAGACGTTGTCAGTGAGACAATCGCTAGAAGACCTGTTTTAATAGAGAGTCTATTCACTAAGTGAATATATTTATCAATAGATGATAAATACATGGTTTAATAGGCATGCTCTTAATTGAGATGTAATCCAAATGGCTTTTTCCACTCTTTCGTACTGGTTTTTTGGAGAGTCCTTTTACATGTTTATTTTAGTTTAAGTCTCACTGACGCAGTTTTTTAAATGAAATCTATCAGTCAGTTGGCAAATAGCATTTCATGTTCTACGCCAGCCAGAAAGGACTATTGGATAAAGATTTACATGCACGATAAAGACTACCAAGTATTCTAATGCAAATCTCACTCGAATTTGTCCATGTTCAAAACAAAGGATGTTTCACAAAATTATTAATAAAAGTGTTAATACCCATACCAGCCGTTCTGAGATACATTTTTATTTCAAGTGGGTTTCTCGTCATCAAAAAGAAAATTTGTTGTTCATTTTGTGTTATATTGCTGATGTACAACAGTTAATGTGAGTCTATAGAGACCAAACAAACAAACAAATCCATACCTACGACGTCAAACGAATTCGCAGAGATATGAGTCAATATGCTGTGATTGAACCGGTTCCACAATGTCGCTTGTTACGTCTCTTAACCACATTCCAAGCACTTCACTTTGATGTAGATTTTAGAAACATAAATTAAAATATTTTTATTTTATAAGATTTTTTAAATTCGATTTATTTTTTACTTAAATAAACTAATTAGTCTATCTTGATCTAACCCCACATAAATTGACCAAACCTAACAAATATACATAATTTTTTTTCAGTTGTTCAAGATTTAATTTGTATTTTTGAAATCACTATTAAAACTACATTAAAAGATAATAGTTCCTTAAGGATCAAGAGAAACTTATTTTTTGTGTTTTATGTGTTTTTCTCAAAGTTTAGATAAAATGCACATATGTATAATATACTTATGTAAGAAAGCTACAAATGTTTTATTTTTATTAAACATTGCACCAAAAGGAAGGAGCGCAGATAGCCCTCGAGTAGCTTTGCGCGAAATTCAAAACAAACAAACCAAAAGGAAGGACAGCGTAAGCTTTACACAGCGTGTATCCATTATTAGATAAAATGTAATTAAACGTAATTTAATGGAAAGAGAGAGAAAACAACCGTAGCCACAAAACAAACATCCGGGACACAAATTATAAAGTAGGTGTTATGTAATGTATCTTGTTTTTTTTTGGGATACCGGGGAAAGTAAGACATAAATTGCGTTGGGTGTATTGTATATCCAGTTTAACCTCAACTTCACTGACATTAAATTCTAAAAAAATAAAAAACAGGCACTTTTGATAACGACCCATCTGATGTTTTGTTTGTGTGTGTTTTTATAGCAAATTCACATTGGGCTATCTGCTGAACAAGAAGAAAGCAATCAAATATCATTTCTTAACCTCAAATTACAAGAACCGGTACACAGTATAAAACAGAAATCCACCGAAAAATTACCCACACTGAACTATACATTCCTTGGGGCTCAGCACATGAAACAAAACAAAAACTCAACATACTAAGAAACCAAATAAACACAGCCATAAAACTATGCTCACCAGATAAACTTAACGACAAATTAGACAAAATAAAACAATACTTCCTTAACACCATTAAGTTTCTTCCACAAACCAAAGAAAATTTATACGCACACACATAGAGAAAAAGCAAAATCAACTAATAAAAGTAAATATACCCCACGATTTAAAATATTACGAAACCACATACTGCTGCATACCATATATACCCGACATGAGTAAAAAAACTAGCAACAAAATATGACATTTCATTTAATATCAAATTAATTCAAAAACCAGGCACAAAACTGAGGCCTATAATATGTAAAAACTACACTGACAAACACCACACCAACATTATTCATAAAATACAATGTGATAACTGCCACGACTTCTATATTGGAGAAACAAGTAGAAAATTGGAAACCAGATTTAAAGAACACAAAAAGTCACCTTCACACGTTTTCGAACACTGCATATCAAACAAACACAACATTACCATAGAAAACATCCAAATACTAAATAAACAAACATAGCCAAACGCAAAATTAAAGAAGCCTTACTTATACAACAATCTAAGCCCAAAATACACCAATACAAAGGAACACCTTTATACCTATATTAATAAATATAATCTAACATCTAAGCACGCCCTCTACATTCTTACACTCAATTGCACAACCTCCTTCAAACATGTGATCAGCTATCGGTCAGTTACCTCTTTCTTTTTTGTGAACCTGACGATGACCGAAGAAGGCCGAAATATTGTTCGCTCCTCTACTTAGTGTTTTCTCTATCTATACCAGCCGTTTATACATATATAACTATCTGATGAGTCTACCAAGGGGAATCGAACCCCTGATGTTTTGTAATTTGATGTTAGATGTTTATTTCATGGCTGCAGTTATTAGACATGGGTCCCTCAGTGGTATATCGGCATGTCTGTGGACCCACACCGCTAAAAACCGGGCTTCGATATCCGTGGTGAGCAGAGCACGGATACTCCATTGTGCACCTTTGAGTTTAATTTCAAAGAAACAAATATTAGATGTGGATGAGCAGTTCATAGACCAGCTCTGAGATTGTTTGTTTGGTTATTTTTGTTATTACCAAGTACAAACTATTAGCTCATAGCCTTGTCATCTCATGACCAATTTGAGACCTAATTATCCGTTTTGTACTCAGGAGGTCAAGCCCCACGAAAAATAGTTAATAGAAAGGGAAACAAAGACCCCTAGATTAATCTACTCTAGTCCTGCCTAAAAGAATTTCAAATGTCACAGTTATTGAGGATTCCCTCTTATTTTGTTTTCTGTGTCCATAAAATTGCATTTATTTATATATACTCATATATAACTACTGTAAAATGAAACATTTTTAGTCAGTGTAGTTGAATCTATACGGTTCTTTATCTTACACTAAAAAAAATCTTATGAGTAAGTAATATATTTTTTTACAATTTTGCAACTACCAACAAGCAACTGTTTCCAAAAGCATCGTCTAGTGGTCAGAGCGCTCCATACACACACACACACACAAAATCTGTACCCCCCAGTGGCAAAGCGGTATGTCTGCGGACTTGCAATGCTACAGACCGGGTTACGATATCCGTTGTGGGCAGATCGCAAACACAATATACCGGTCGTATGTTTTAATTTTGTTTCGAAACATGCTCACACTTTCATGCCTGGGGACGATTATAACATGACGATTATCCCAACTATTCGAGAGTAAAAAATAGTCCGAGAGCAGGTGACAACTGACGTTAACTTAGCTGACGTCCCTCTAGTCTATCACTTTAAAATTAGAGTATGATTATCTGCAATAGCGAACCTTAATGGAACAAATAAATTCTAAAGGTGTGGTACTGGCTTCAGACAAGCTAGAAGGACAAGATAGCACTGTATTAATCTGGAGTATTGCGACAACTCTTGCTGGAGTTCGACAATTCCATTGTATCTAGAATAATAGAAATATTCTTAGGTTACATGAAAAGCTATAATTTCACGTCCGTTTTGTCCCCCTTCCCAGTGACTCGGTGGAAAAATCTAATGGTGTATTGTGCTAAAAACCCGTGTTTTGATATATGCAATGGGCACAGCACAGATAGCCCATTGTGCCACTTTATAAAACAAACAAACAACCTGTTTTGGATTAAGGAGAGAAATGAGTCCAAAGTTATAAAATTATAGTTCCGTTCTTCTTATTTTTGAAGAGAAAAACAAACTGCATAGAAAAAAAGAACAATCACAAGTGGAAAAAGCTCGAGATAGATACCAATCTTATTTATGGAATGTTATTGGTTGGTTATCTGTAGCATGTGCTTTAATATTTTTGGATAATTTTCTTTTTTAATTGCTCTCCACAGCCAATCGATCGAAACTAATGGTTCAATAGCATAAAATCGAGTGAAAAATTGGTATAAGAAAATGGCATAATGGTCTAAAACAATTAATAGCAACTTGTATTTTAAGCTTCTGAGGTTGGTGTGGTAAGTTTTAGGGTTAACTTTGTAAGTGTTTTTTTATCATTTGTTTTTAAGTTGTGGGTTTTATTCAATACGTTTTTTTTTCATTTCTTTAATGCTAAATTCCCCCCGCTAGTACAGCGGTATGTCTCCGGATTTACAATGCTAAAATCAGGGTTCGATTCCCCTCGTTGGGCTGAGCAGAGAGCCCGATGTGGCTTTGCTATAAGAAAAACACACACTTTAAAACTAAAACCATATTAATTATGTATCATCAGGTTAATTTTCTAAAAATAGTTTGTTTTCATAGTTTGCTCGTGAATATAATATACAGAACAGTTTTTTATCACATCTACAACAGTAAATCAAAGGACAATCTTCTATATATTCTTTCAGGTGTATCACGCATGAGACATATTAAGAGACTTTAACTGTAGAATTAAAAGACCTGTGCTAATCCGGACCACAATACTTTAGAATATAATTTTCTACTCCAAAACCAACATTTTCGTGTGTTATTAAAGTATTTGATTCCATAGAAAAGGTGTATTTATAAAGAGTGCATAAAGTTTATCTATTATGAATGTAAAAAGAAAACATTGTTATATTACGAGTCATTGCCAATTACAAGATTAACAGGATACAAACGATAGCATTGCAGAGAATCAAGAGTCAAGCAACGGTTGAAAAAATGCCAAATCGACAGTGTTGTTGAAAATGGTAGCTGCAAACACAACACATGTTTTGAAGAAAATATTGAAAATACGACTTAAGTAGATAAAGTTAGTGTATATGCGTTTAGCCCAGATCTACAGATAGTTTAATAAGTTTATCAATAGGGGTATTACTGAACACCCATCTTTAATTGATTCTCATTAATTCCACGTGAGTTTGCTACCAAACAGTCAAAATACAGAATGTCAAATCATGCATGATTATTAGATCATAGATTATTCAAAAGAGAACAGAAAGAAATTATCAAAGGGTTAGAACACCTTAAGTAAGACAAGGATAACAAGCAACCAAGAGAAGGATTAGGTTCTTAAACCAATTTAACTGTTCATACCACATCATATTAAAATAATCATAATTGTTTAAGGGATAATGAAAAATAGTTCTAACTTAGTGAGCTATCTCAAAATTTTTTCACACATGTATTAAATTAAATTCAAAAGTTATTGACCGTTGCACTACATGTTTCTAGATAAGGGTGGTAATGTTATAAATATCTTTATTTTGCTGAAGATGTAGCTTTTTGCACTATTAAGAACATACGTGTAGAATGGTATTAGTTAAACATTCATTCGATAATAAATTTGTAGTTATATTTTGAACAACGATAAGCAACGATACGAAAGTATATATGGTATAAAACAGATAAGGTATCGGATTTTGACAACAAATTCTTTCGAAAGATTGATCAGACGTTATTAATAGCAGATTTTTAGTTTGTAGCATCTCTCCAAAGTAAGAGTTTTGGGGCTTTTTACCTTTACTAAACAAAAACTATATAGAAAGTTAATTAAATTTACTGAATGAATTAAGAGAGAGTTGATTTGAAAAAAATAAGATATGAAAAGTTAAAGTCAGCAGGGCATAAATCACATTGGAATTTTGTGTTCGTACAACGAGTGGTGTTTCTTGAAGTTCTATGTTTTTAAATAAAGTTTCGCAACGATAAAACATTATAAGAATTCTTCTTATTATTATAGATAAAAAAATAATAATAGTCACCTTAGAGGGGCAATGGTAAGTTTATGAACTTATGGATACTAAGATCCGGAGTTAGATTCGTCGCGTTGAATACAACACAAACAAAGATATAAAGTGAATTTTCGCATCAAGCTACACGAGGTTTATCCGTGATACCCATCCTTAATTTTGAAATGATAAAAGGCAGCTAGCTAGCCAGTATCATCCACTGCCAACACTTGGTTACTGATCATTACATTATAATGACGGATGAAAGGGTGAGTATGCTCTCTAAAGATAGTGGAAACCTGACCTGCAGGTTGACCACTATTTCCAAAGCTAGGAAAAAAACAAAACAACGTTTTCTATCTTGTTTCTCTTGTAATGTCAAAATGCTAGAAACCTCGTTCCCACATCAGTTCATTTCTTTAAAAACTAATCATTCGACTGTTTCTCTTCATTAGATCATATAATTAGGAGATCTTAAAATCACTCCCTCGATTTTGCTTGAAGAATGATTTTGCTAATTCATTTTGAGTTGGCTGGTTGTTTTAGAGATCACGTAAAGAATATAATGTTTACAAATACAATCAATATATGTCTAACTGTATTATGGTGAATATTTGTTTATATACAATAAAAATTCAATTTAGTCTATGTTTTTTTTTACGTACAGTTCTGCGAGTTTCTATTGGCTCTTAATGAATCGTCAACATAAACTTTGGCTCTTTGTTAAACAAGAGACGATTAAATGGTTGAGTTTTTACGTCACTAGTGTATATGTTAATAATTAAAAAACAACGGTGACTTAGTTCAGGGCTTCTCACCCTTATTGGAAAAAATGGACAAAAACAAATACTACGCAAACACGCAAGCCAGAAAGTGTGTTTGTTTGTTTGTACAGCAAGACACGTTAGGTTTATGTGTTGTATTCACCGCGACGAATCTAACTCCGGATCTTAGTATCCATAAGTCCATAAACTTACCATTGCCTTTCTGAGAGGACTATTATTATTTTTTATCTGTAATAATAAGAAGAATCCTTATAATGTTTTATCGTTGCGAAACTTTTATGACTCTCAGTATTTTGATAACGTTGTGTTGTTTTTAAAAGTTTTCGTAATTAATAGTGATACACACAAAACTGTGATGGTGGATATTAGAGGAATGTCTCTCTAGAATAGAAGCTCTCCGGCAAATGATGGATTTATTACTGAACTTTAGAAATGTGTTATTGATGAAATTTCACTCGTCCGTCCTACAGCTTATGTTTAACAAAGGCGGTTTACTCAATATTATTGAATATTAATTTAGGGAGGTGATCCGAGTATTTCGCAATGCTTACAAGGTTTGAATATGTTGTGTGAAAATATGTAAAAATTGAAAATTAGTAACAATGATTTACTTAAATAATTTATTTAAATTCCGTTGAAGCTGATGAACGAGGAAGAAATTTATATTTTGCAGAATACTGTTGTGGCTGGTATAAATAAACTAGGATTTTGTTTGTTTGTAATTAAGCACAAAGCTACAAGATAAGTTATCTGTACTCTGCCTACCACGAGTATCGATATCCGGATTCTAGAGTTGTTAGTCTGCAGACATACCGACGTACCGTTGGGGAAAGCTAAAGTAAGATACTTGATGGGGATATTGGCTTGGATTATAATGAAAATTGACACACGTATTTGTAATATACATATTACAATAAATTATGTATTTCCAGAGTTAAAGAAGAGAATAGTTACAACATGAAGAAGAAGGATATTTTTGTAAGATAACTTTTTAACATGCAGTTACCGATTATTATAGATTATTGAAAGAAGTAAAGTTACAAGTCATAGTTTTCAGTCAAAATCTCTCCTTAGCTTACAGTAAAATATATTCCCAAATAGTTAATCATTACTTTAAGTAATCTTTAGTTTCTGTGGATGAGCTGGACGACATATGGAAGAACGTATTACGTATATTTCCTGGATTTTAACTATTATCACACACTACGTCATGGAAATATCCCAAATATTAAATTATTTCCTTAAGATAAACATCGAACATATGTATGTAGTATTAGCAAAGATAGATATCTAATATTTACATGTAGTATTAGCAGTTCGTTTTGATAAATAATAACCTATCATTTTTACTAAGATATTATATTCTTCATAATAGTGTCCTACCAGCCACAAAAATATGTCATTTATTTCATTGATTTATGAAGCAATTAATAATTTTGTATATGTACATATTTTACTATACTTTTTCTTCGTCGTTGACAGTAATTAATAATTTTGTGTATGTATTTATTATATACGGGGTGTCCCAAAATATGATTATAACTCACTCAAACTTTCTTTTTTACGGGTGCAACTGATATTAAATAATGGCAGAAGCAAGACTAAGCTTCGAGAAAAGGAAATTTATCTTAATGTGCTACTGGAAGTGTGAGAACGTAGCTGAAGTGTAAAGACGGATTTGAAAAGAGTTTCAAACAGATCCACCAATGAGACTCACCATTACTCGCATGGAACTGTTCAAGACACCCATAAAGAGCGTTTTGGAAGACCGCGGTCATCCACCAATCACACACGAGAAGCAGAATTGTTGGAAAGTCTCCACCGATCTCCAAGAAAATCTGTTCGTCAAACAGCCCGTGAGACAGGAATCTCAAAATCGAGCGTCCATCGCATGTTGAAGCGCGTTCATTGGTTTATTCCGGCATTAGTCCACGCCCTCAATGAAGATGATCCTGACTGGAGAGTTGAATTTTGTGAGTGGTATCTGGCAAAATCTGCAGAGGATGCACAGTTTCCAAGCAAGATTTCTGGAGCAATGAGGCCACATTTAAGTTAAATGGCTCAGTTAATCGCCACAATTGCACCTACTGGGCACCTCAGAACCCGCATGTTACGGTTTAACACTACGTCAACTTACCAGGGGTTACAGTGTTGTGTGAATTATCAGCATTGGGCGTAATTGGGCCATTCGTTCTCGAAAACACAGTAACTAGTTTCGTTTATCTGAACTTGCTGCAGGAATCTGTCGTGCCACACATTCGAAAGCAATTTGGAGATGAGGAGTTCTATTTCAAGCAATATGGAGCACCACCTCACTACCATCGTAATGTGAGGGCCTATCTAAATGAAAATGTGCCGAACAAATAGGTTGGGCGAAAAGGTAGCACTGAATTTCCCCCACGTTCACCAGACCTCACACATCTGAACTTTTGTTTTTATAAGGGTACGACAAAGATAAGTTTTATAGCACAAAACCTGCAACACCCAATGCGCTGAGAGCAACAATTGAAAGCGAATACACCCAAATACCAAATTAAATGATTCGTGAAGCTTGCAATTCCATCTGTCTGCATTATCAGCAGTGCCTGGATCAGAACGGTCATCAATTCAAACACCTGCAATAACTCAAAAGACTCTACACTTGTCCTCTTAAACTTGGATTATAGAACATAGATATATCTTAATAAAAACTGTATTGATAATCATTCAAAGTGTGTATAAAAATTTTGGGACACCCAGTATATACTATAACCTTACTTCTTCTTCATTCAACTTTAATACCATCTTGTTCATGTATCAGTCATTGGGATATTTTAGCCAAGAATTTTTGCCCTCTGGTCACCATTTTTGATGACGGAGGTCAAACTATCAGATTACGTATCGAGTGCCACAAGAACTAGGCCATGCCTGAGCCCTCACTATGTGTGTATAATTAAAAAACACACAAAAATCTCGACATCTATGTTAGTAGCTTAACTTGTTTTTAATTAATTTCAAAATATGATCAAAGCATTTTACATATACAAAAAAGCAAAGTTAGAATAAACGGGTGGTTCTTATAATGATGTGATACATAACAACAAACCTGTCAAGCGATGTTAGAAAAGTGGGTGGGCTAAACAAGAAAATATTGTGGAAAACGTGGACTCTCTCTATATTCATTACTCCTTGCTACACTTCCAATAGAAAGGTGTTTACTACTCCCAAGTTCGTACTTAGCCTAACCACTCTTAACTTGTATCTTTATAGGATTTGTCTCTTTTACAATATTGCACTTTTAAATGGCCGACCACTTTATTTTAGTACGTGTAATATGTTTTATTATGTGTACATATTACTGTATTGCACTTTCTCGCAGATAAATCTGTTTGTATGATGAAAGTTTGCTCCGTAAAACTACCCGAGATCTTTCTGCTTTAGCCGTTCATAATTTTCAAGACAGGAACAAAAGAGCGTTTAACACTATCACCACTTAATCTTGGGCTACTCTTAACAAGTTGACGGCTGTCACGTTATGATGTAGCAGGGTGTTCGGCGTCGGACTTTGATTCCGCGACACGTAGACTGGGAATCGAACCCTTTTATCATCGAACAATACCAGGTCCTTATAGAGAAGAAACTGCCAACAACGTATTGTTGTGTTTATATATACATGATTCACTGTATTACACTTCCTCACAGACAGGACACTGTCAACAATATTTTGTTGTACATATATATCATTCACTATATTACACTTCCTCACAAACAGAAAACTGTCAACAACGTATTATTGTGTGCATATAATATTCCTTTTATTACACTTCTTTTCTATAAATTGTATGTACTTTTCGTGATATTCAAGTAACTGTGGATAGAGGAACATCACGTAATCTATAATCGCAATTATCATTTGTTTACTAGCTTTCTTCAAACGATGTAAACATGTATCTGATCAACCATTTTGTTTACATCGTTTTGTTTACACCATGCTAAAGAATATAACTATTTATATATTTTTTGTATGAACAACTTAACTACGTAAGTGCTTATCAACTAATTCATTACAACCTCTGATCTTTTGCACACCAAATGACTCTTTTGATCAATTTATTTCATAACTGTAATGGTCCTAAAAGAGCTTAGCAAAACAATTAACTCCAAATAAAGCTGCAATATATTCATATATCTAATTGAATATATAATTTATAAAAACGTACAGTTTCAATGGAAACATTATCCAAACTGTGCTGCACGGTTAATGCTCGAAACTAGCCTAAAGTTCAAACTGTTTTGTTGTGAACTAGATCGTCGCAATTATCAAACACGCTAATTATTTGAGATAATTAAATCCACAATTTTATAGGTTTAGCGTGGCAACAGCTTGTTAAATCACATATCAAACTTATCTGTTCTCTAGTCGTTATTAAACTGTCTGAATTCAGTTGTTAAATCATGTTTTCCATTATATTCAGCTAATTCTCTATTGCTATAAGGCCGAAAGTAACCCCCAAAAAAAAAAAATGTATTTTGGTATTTGAAGAATGTTTTAATAATTCCAGAGAACAATATATCTTGATTATAACAAAAGCAATATGACAGTGTATATAGCCCATACATGTATATACACCGTAGCGATAGACTCCCTCATACTTCGCTGCCTTGCAGGAAATGATACTACTTGGGGAAAGCAGCGACCAAAATGAGAGTTATCGATCGATTGCGCTTGTGTAAGTAAAACATAATATTCCACTGCAGAACATAAACGTCAGCTTCCTCCGAGAACATTCTTTCCTTTTTATAAAGGAGTTTTAAAATTAGATTATATTAAGAATTAACTCTGTCGGACAAGAAAGAGAGCAAATGAGCGTACACGTATAACATACTTTAGTCTGGGTATTTTCCTTCATCGTTAATATAGCTGTTTTTTTTCTTTTTATTTATGCACACTACCACCATTTTATCCACCTTGTTTACGATAATAAGTTTAGTAAAGAACACAACACACGTATATCAGGGTGGTCTAAATTTATTCAGCAGACTCTAGTAACAAATAGCAAACATCACTTTGTCTGTAATAATACTCCATTTATACGTAGAAAAATAGGTTATAATCTGCATAAATATGAAACTTGTTTGGTTACATAACACAGAAATTGTTGAAACTTCAGCAGCAAATTGACGAGGTTAATATAGTCAATAACCTCTATAATACCTGTATCACACTCTATATTCAAACTAAATTAAAATATTTATAGCTGCTGGTTTATTTATATTAATTCTATCATATATATTGTTTTAATGTTCATTTTTTGTGTAGGGTATAATCTGTTACAAAACTGATGTTGGATAGCTCATATTTTCTCTGGTTCGCTTCTTTTTTAACATCAGAAAAATTAACGACAAAATGAAGAGAACAAACACTAAATTACATTCGTCGTAGACGTTTATCCAAAATGGCTCAGATAGTTAACAGATATTTAACAGCTTCGCTTTACTTATCTGAATTCAGAATCCAATCAGCTCAAATTTGAGATCTTTACTTAAGAGTTATATTACCTCTTACAATCTCATCTATGTCAAAGGACATGAATTTTACCGGATTCTCACCATGTCTTCAAATGAAAAAAAATGTTTTGACTGAATTCTTGTCACATTAACTGTTTCTTATTTTACAATAAGTCCAGAAATTTGATTAGCTTAATTTCTCTTAATTATTTTGTGCAATAATTTTAGTGATTGGAGGATATTATATATATAATTTGGTATACACGCCCTTGTTTGCGTCTTATTTGGCACAGAAACTACTTATCTTATGTACATTATTTCTAGAGGTTCCTTTAGAAAACAAATATGTGTAGTTTGTTTAGCTAAGCTTTTAGTCAAAATAAGTAATCATAAATAACTTTTTCCTTTTGAATATAAAAATATATTTGACAATTCATTTGTTCGATTAATATCATAAGTGAGACACTAAATATATTTCTTGAACTTTGATTACTCTTTCATATATTATCTAAAAACGAAAAATCAATTGTTTCTCAGTTTATCCTCACAAATTCCCTAAAAATACAGAAATTTAGCTTATATTTCGGAACCCTCTATAAAAAAATATTTCATTCTTACTTCATTTATCTTTTAGAAACTGCTATAAAAGACAAAGAGTTGGTCATCACTTGATTCATCTATTAGAGACTCTGTAAAAGACACACATTTGGTCGTCACTTGATTCATTTTTTAGAAACCTCTATAAAAGACAAACATTCGATTGTCACTTGATTTATGTTTTAGAAACCTCTATAAATTGGTCGTCACTTGATTCATCTTCTAAAAACCTCCATAAAAGACAAACATTCGATTGTCACTTGATTTATGTTTTAGAAACCTCTATAAAAGACAAACATTCGATTGTCGCTTGATTTATGTTTTAGAAACCTCTATAAAAGACAAATATTTAGTTGTCACTTGATTTATATTTTAGAAACCTCCATAAAAGATAATCACTTGGTTGTCACTTGATTCATCTTCTAGAAACCTCTACAAAAGAGAAACATTTGATTGTCACTTGATTCATCTTCTAGAAACCTCTACAAAAGAGAAACATTTGATTGTCACTTGATTTACTTTCTGAAAACCAAATAATGACAAATAAAGCATCTGGGTTTGATGACATTCTGGGCTTGTCATTGGTGGAACAAAGTTAAGTTTAGAAGTAACTACATTAATCTCTAGATATCCTAGCAAGGATAATAAGACAAGTAACATTTTGGATTATTGTCCATATGATCGAAATGTAACACATATAATATGTTTTTATGTTAGTTTTTCTGGGCATCCAATATAAGAGATAAATTATATATATATGTGCATAATTATTGCTTAGATATCTCTTGAAAAAGTACAAAATATAAATATCCCTAAATGTTCTTGTTCAAAATATATCCATCATTCTCTATTCTCTAATACTCTAAAGAAGAAGAAATAAATTAGACATTTTTGTTTGTTGTAGAGTAAAGCCACGCTGGTCTCTCTGCTGTGTCCACTGCGGTAAATTGAGCTCCGGAATTTTGCATTGTATTTCCGTAGACTTAGCGCTGTCTCACCAGTAAGGCATTAAACTTACTTTTTTTATAATACTTTATGCACATAAAATTGAAACAACCTAATTACAATTAAAATACTTCAAAATGAAACTTAATTTAATTGTTACATAATTGAAGAACTTTCCAAAATTATAAGGACATTATGAGGATATTATAAACCCGTTAGAGAATTTGAACAAAAAAAGCATTCCGTACTAGTTGTAATACCACACTGCTTAGAAAATACAGAGTTGTCTCCAGTTCATTATTATTTCGTGTATCATAATGAAAAATAAATGGGGCTTTTCAGAACTTATTAAAGTTGGACATGTATATGTCTGTCTTCTGCATGTAATTTTTTTTATTTTGTTCTAAGTACATTTTTAAAAGCGAGTTCAGCTATTTATTTTTATCTAACAGTTTTTTTAAAGCAAAATCAACTTGGATATAAGTTTTTCTGTCCTATACATAGGATGGTTGATTCTGTATAGTTTGTGTATCGATTGCTTTATGTACGAGAAGGATTGAATTATAGTCAGATTGAAACCAATTTGAATATACTTGTCTATTGTACCAAGTGTTTTATAGGTAAACACCAATACTTAATCAACTGTAAGGTGTGTTTTTTTAATAAATGGGATTTTTAAAAGTAAATAATTGATGAAGTATTCATTATCCTAACATATGTGTTTTAAATTTTAATCTATATGGATACGTTACTTACTCGCAATGCACGTATTTTATAAGTAATTAATTTTGATATGTATATGTATTGTTTATTGTAATGGATATTTCACATTTAAATCTACTTTGTTATATACTTATCTTTACTACACCGATGCATAATAGTAAATACACTAAAATATGCTTTACTGTAGTAAATGATTTGTTCTAAATCAACTCAAACATGAGATACTATTTAGTTCACCGAGGCATTTTATACTTTAATCCCCTTGGATGTACACTGTGTTTATTCTTCACTACACACAGTGCTATGTAATGTACGAAACAAACTTGGACATTTTATACTTTAATCCCCTTGGATGTACACTGTCTTTATTCTTCAATACACACAGTGCTATGTAATGTACGAAACAAACTTGGACATTTTATACTTTAATCCCCTTGGATGTACACTGTGTTTATTCTTCAATACACACAGTGCTATGTAATGTACGAAACAAACTTGGACATTTTATACTTTAATCCCCTTGGATGTACACTATGTTTATTCTTCACTACACACAGTGCTATGTAATGTACGAAACAAACTTGGACATTTTATACTTTAATCCCCTTGGATGTACACTGTGTTTATTCTTCACTACACACAGTGCTATGTAATGTACGAAACAAACTTGGACATTTTATACTTTAATCCCCTTGATGTACACTGTGTTTATTCTTCAATACACACAGTGCTATGTAATGTACGAAACAAACTTGGACATTTTATACTTTAATCCCCTTGATGTACACTGTGTTTATTCTTCACTACACACAGTGCTATGTAATGTACGAAACAAACTTGGACATTTTATACTTTAATCCCCTTGGATGTACACTGTGTTTATTCTTCACTACACACAGTGCTATGTAATGTACGAAACAAACTTGGACATTTTATACTTTAATCCCCTTGATGTACACTGTGTTTATTCTTCACTACACACAGTGCTATGTAATGTACGAAACAAACTTGGACATTTTATACTTTAATCCCCTTGGATGTACACTGTGTTTATTCTTCACTACACACAGTGCTATGTAATGTACGAAACAAACTTGGACATTTTATACTTTAATCCCCTTGATGTACACTGTGTTTATTCTTCAATACACACAGTGCTATGTAATGTACGAAACAAACTTGGACATTATATACTTTAATCCCCTTGATGTACACTGTGTTTATTCTTCACTACACACAGTGCTATGTAATGTACGAAACAAACTTGGACATTTTATACTTTAATCCCCTTGGATGTACACTGTGTTTATTCTTCACTACACACAGTGCTATGTAATGTACGAAACAAACTTGGACATTTTATACTTTAATCCCCTTGATGTACACTGTGTTTATTCTTCACTACACACAGTGCTATGTAATGTACGAAACAAACTTGGACATTTTATACTTTAATCCCCTTGATGTACACTGTGTTTATTCTTCAATACACACAGTGCTATGTAATGTACGAAACAAACTTGGACATTTTATACTTTAATCCCCTTGGATGTACACTGTGTTTATTCTTCACTACACACAGTGCTATGTAATGTACGAAACAAACTTGGACATTTTATACTTTAATCCCCTTGGATGTACACTGTGTTTATTCTTCACTACACACAGTGCTATGTAATGTACGAAACAAACTTGGACATTTTATACTTTAATCCCCTTGGATGTACACTGTGTTTATTCTTCACTACACACAGTGCTATGTAATGTACGAAACAAACTTGGACATTTTATACTTTAATCCCCTTGATGTACACTGTGTTTATTCTTCAATACACACAGTGCTATGTAATGTACGAAACAAACTTGGACATTTTATACTTTAATCCCCTTGGATGTACACTGTGTTTATTCTTCACTACACACAGTGCTATGTAATGTACGAAACAAACTTGGACATGTACTTAACTTTTCAACTACATTGGGTGTTTCATTTATAAACTTCAATATATACTTCATTCCTTATTATGCCAGGTGCATGATAGTTAAACCAACTTAGATGTGTATTTTTCACTTTTCTACATCTGACATGTATTATAATAACTGAACTTCAGCACACACACTCAAACATACATATTGTCTACACAGTGGAGAATAGTAGAACGAAATCAAGTGGGATTCATATTACTTGTTTTTCCGGTAAAGTATATTAAGTTAACATGATTATGTAGTTTATTCCTTCACTACACTGGATATTTTATATGAAATGAATTTAGATATGTTACTTATCTATTCTTTAATACCCCAGAAGTTTAATGCTAAAACCTATTTGTTTGTTTTTAAGAGTGAAGGCACACGATTGGCTGTTTTATTCTCACCGTGGGCATCGAAGTCTGGTATTTAGCGTCATAAAAAACACTGAGTATTTTTGCTGAGCCTATGGGAGGCTCATATTAAAGTTAATACATATATATATTATGCTCATTGAAGTTTGTTAAATCTAATTCAGCTTAGATTAGATTATTTCTGTTTACACCACTATGTAATCTTACATTTTTCTTACATATCGATTTAAATCAAACCATTTTATTATTTCTCCTTCTTTTGTTTAGTTTTAAATTTTTTTAGTACATTGTGGCGTTTTAGGAGAGATGATAGAAACACACTATCAGAAAATAAATAGTTACAGTAGTGAAACAGTTGAAATAACTAAAGTAGCCAAATATTCTATTGTAGTTATAGTAGCTACACAATTGGGGGTTGTTAAAGAAGCCAAGTAGTTGATTGCGGTTACAGAAGTTAAAGTTGATGATGAGCGCTGATTACTAGTTTTCTACCTCTTTAGAATTATGGTTGGATACGTCAACTCATCCTTGTGTAGCTTTGATCTTATTTCCGATGTAAACAAACAGATACACGTAATATTCATCATGTTTATGAATTTCACGTCTTGCAGCTTTAGGATGTTTACATTGATTTATTTCTTCATCTAACATCTTTACGTTCTCAACTTTTAAGCTAATCTATAAAAATCCTGTTTCCGTTTTGTTTCTTTCGACGAATCTCAAAGACAACTTAATTACATCTGGCTTACTCCTCATTTTCCACAGTTTATGATGACTGAAAACATTATCTGCTTTAGTTTATCTTCTACACATCTTGTTTTCATGACGTCATATATATATGTGTGCGGTAATGGCAGCTTATATCGTAAATTGATTTATCTTCCTTCTCTGTCATTTAGAATATGCAATATATCTATCGTGTTGGATAAGGCTATATCTCTCAAAGAGCAAGAACGGGGTACTTGCAAAACACATACAGAGGCTTTTCGAGTGAAGTAATAAGCTTATCATATACGTCTAGTTACCTAGGAATGTGTTATATCATAACAGCTTCTCTATGTAGGCGAAATACTTAGGCTATGGAATAAAAGGTAACATTGTATTTGAGCTCGAAGTACTATTGATGAGTGGGAGAAAGAAAGAAATTGTTTAAAGTTCACCAAAAAATATATATAATTCGAAAGAAACAAGAACTTTTTTAAATCATACATAAAATGTGAATTTTTAATAAAATCTGCCTATAAATACACATAACACTTACTCTACACTACTCGTCACTCAAACTATTGTAAGGATGTTGTTTACTAAACAGGTTGTTTTAAAGCAAACTCATCACGAACCTCTGTTTCTTTGACGCGTAAAATGGCTACTTTTTATAACTGTTTACCTTCTGTAAGCTCGGTATTTTAAGACATAATTAACATGAATGCATGTTTACTTGTTTACCGCAGAGAGGTGTTTCAAAGTAATATCAACCTGGATATATAGATATTTATATCTCGTACACAGGTTGGTTTGAAATTAAATACCTTACGTATCTGTAAGCTACTTAGTTTGGTTTATCATCTGCACATCTTGGTTTCATGTCGTCAAACATAATATAAAATATGTATTAACAATATATAGGTTATAGTTTAACTCATGTTATTCCGATACCTTTTAAAATATATAATCGATCTGTCGTGTGAGATAAGATTATTTCTTTGAAAGCGCAGGAAACGAGGTACTTGCAAAACATCTATAGAGGTTTTCCGCGTGAGTTAATAAGCTTACCACATACGTCTAGTAACTTGGAAATTTATAATCTTTCTATGCATGCGAAACATTTAATTTATAAAACAAAAAGCATTAATGTTTTTCAACTTTATAATAGTAAACGTTATTGTTGGAGAGGAAAGACGAACAAAATGTTCCTCAAACCAAACCCTGGAAAACATGAAGATCATTATATTAAACATAAAAGTGGAAGTTCTAAACAGAAAACAAATATTAAATATACAGACAAAGCAAAATATGTGTGAAAACATACGTAGTGTTCACTTTGTATTGCATATTATTTAAACGAATTGTTTTAGAGACCGTGGTGTAATTAGTGCAGGTTAATAAATACCAAGAGTGGTGTTATGTTTCCTAAGCATTTGTTATAATATATATAATTTTTTCGTTATCTTCGCTAGCTGTTAACCCTTAATGGACGTGTCGTGAACAAAAATCGTATAACACAGTGCTTCCCAACCTTTTTCATGCCCCGCACCACTAAAAAAAATTAATAAGTTATCGCACCTCTCACAGTAACTATTTATTTAAGAATAAAGGTGAAGGCGGCCAAAACAAATTTTTATAATTAGTTTTTTTAATGATATATAAACAAAAACGAAACATCTGGGAAAGAAAAATATATTACAACAAACTAAAAGTTGCATAAACTGAAATGTTATTTCGCACCCCTGGTATAACAAAATTAAAATTTTCTTTTGTTTCTTGATTATACATGTAACTAAAACGCTAAATCTCATAATAGAAAGAGAAACGTCGTTCGTCAAATATTTTGTTTAAATATATTAACCCTAAAATTATCGATAAAGTTTACAAGCTAATTATGGGTCTTAGATTATGTTTGTTATAGGGTTTCTAAAATCATATGAGAAATAAAAAAATATTTTATTGATGTACCAAGAATTTGGTGTTTACTATTATCTAATACTAGGGTTTTCTCCGCTTAATTACTATTATCTAATGTTAGGGTTTTCTCCGCTTAATTACTATTATCTAATGTTAGGGTTTTCTATTTTAGTTACTATCACCTAATATTAGGATGTTCTGTGTTTAATTACTCTTACCTAAAGGTAGAATTCTCTATGATGTTGCAGTTTTCTATGGTTAGTTACTATTAACTAATAATAGTGTTTTCTATGTTTAAGTAATATTATCTAATATTAGGGTTTCCTGTGTTTAACTACTACTATCTGATCCTATGGTTTTCTATTTAATTAGTACTATTTAATGTTAGGGTTTTCTCTGTTTAATTTCTGTTATCTAATGTTAAAGTTGTCTATGCTTAATTAATATTATCTAATGTTGGGTTTTCCATCTTTAATAACTACTATCTAATGTTAAGGTGGAAAACCCAACATTAGATAATATTAATTAAGTATATACAACTCTATCATGGAAACTTTAACATGATTAACTATTATTATCTAATGTTATGTTTTTTATGTTTAATTTCTACTATCCAATGTAATGTTTTTTATGTTTAACTAATTTTATCCAATGTTAGGGGTTTCTATGCTTAATTACTACTATTTAACGTAATGTGTGTTTTTTTTATGTTTAACTAATTTTATCTAATACTAAGGATTTCCATGTTAAATTATTATTATCTAATGTTAGGTTTTTCTATGTTTCTTCTACAAAACAGAAGATATCACCAACGGTAAGTGGTATGAAAAATAATTAGTAATTAATAATGACGATTCTGATAAACATGTGCACTCCACTATTGCTAAACCTTATCAAAACTAGTTGGTAATTTAAAGATTTTAGTTTAGGGTTGGTTATCGTACATTTACAGAGTCATATGTTGCAGCATTCTTAGATTTCAGTCATTTGGTGATTTAGTTTTTCTTCACAAGAAATCGACTTAAAATATCAGGTCTTAATGACTCAAGACAGATTGTACTGCTTAATTGTACTCTACTAAATTACCTATTAGATGAGTGGGTTCCTAATTCACATTTTCAGAAAATATTAAAACGTTTACATGTGTTGCAAGCAGCAAGTCTTTTACGATAATCGACATCTTTGTTGATTTACTTAGATTGAGGTGTCTAATGATTTGATAGGTGTTGTTGAAAATATTGAAAACCGCTTTATTTGTAATTAAGCTCTCATTTGCTCTGTTTCCTTTGTGATATATACATTAAAAATAGGCCCGGCATGGCCTAGCGCGTTAAGGCGTGCGCTTCGTAATCTAAGGGTCGCGGGTTCGCGCCCGAGCCGCGCCAAACATGCTCGCCTTCCCAGCCGTGGGGGCGTTATAATGTGACGGTCAATCCCACTATTCGTTGGTACAAGAGTAGCCCAAGAGTTGGCGGTGGGTGGTGATGACTAGCTGCCTTCCCTCTAGTCTTACACTGCTAAATTAGGGACGGCTAGCACAGATAGCCCTCGAGTAGCTTTGTGCAAAATTCCAAAAAACAAACATTAAAAATAAATATTGAATATTAAATAACTCACTTATAATTAACTCATTTCATTATCTCCATATATTAGTTAATTTAATAATCATACAATCTCTTTTTTTTTTGGGATATTAAAAATTAACCTTTTATAATATCAAACTATTGCGCGAAATTAAAAAACAGATATATAACTTGTTTTTATACTATAATTCTAATAAACATATTTCATTATATCTTTTCGTCTGTGATAGTAAAACATGATTATGTACGACATTCAAACTATAAATATTTTACGTAGTAATGTCTCAGTCTTGGAGACGAAACGTTGTACATAAATAAATCTATTAGTATTATCCTGAATACAGCTTATTTCAAAAATTATGTGTTTCATAGTTAATTGAGTTCAGTTTAAATTTTATAAAATTCAATGTGTTTCCATGCCTTTAAAACAAAAATAGAGAAGATAATGAATCCATGTTAACTAGGTGATCATACTCAAGGTCAGATTTTTGATAGGCCTAGATTAAATAAGCTTCGTTTTTTATTTAATACTCTCTGGAAATTCCTGCAAAATTATTATGTTACTTTCAGTTTCCCTGATGTTTATTTTTGCTTATCTGGAAAATTTTATGTTTTTTTTATATAGTAATGTTAGAAATTACTTTATTGACATTTTAAATGACAATTAGCGTACTGACTCTTCTATAACGTAGGAACTTAACATTCACTCACTGAAAAAATCACATCTCCTGTAACAAAGTGGTATAACAACTTACATACTTAAAAAAGAAATATTTTTATTTCAGAAAAAAAAAGAAAATTTCTGGACATTTCACGTAGAAATTAGATAATTCTTAATGGACTTGGATATCTATAGATTATCGTATCCATATGTGAAAAAATGTTTCAGCTTATTTATATTTTCTGCTGAAGACATTTTGAAAGGCGAAATTAATTAGACCTATTTGATAATCACGGAAGACACGTAAGAAACTTAATTATGACTAACTTCAGAAATAACCTATTAATTAATACAGTATTTTTAGGTTAGTTGCAATTAATGTTTTATCCAATAAAAACGAGTATCTAACTTAATTAAAGATGATACATGTTCATTAGTTAATTTGCTTTCACGCATAAGATGTGTAAGTAAAAATCAGATTGAACTTTCCTTTCACCGGAGTGATCAAAGAGGTAATTTAAATTTACTAATTACTATTAAAGTTTTGAAATTAAAAACATGGTGCCAGATTGCACCTTTTAATACTACAATGTTTATCTTGTGAAAGTTTTCTAAATAAGTCATCGAACAAATATTCATACTAAATTACTCTAATAACTTCCTACATAGCTAATCATACAGAGTCGTACGTTCTTAGCAGCTGTAAAATAGCTTAGCCCAATGTTAGGATAGCTTCAGGGTTTTCATTAGAACGATTACAGATGTTACAATATAAATATCTTAAACCAAAGGGGTCCTCTTCAGTAACTTATTATGTAGACATTCAATGTGAGACACAAAATTTATAGATATCGTTCTTGTGTCTCCTTTTAGAGGTCTCATTCAAAAATGTTTATCATGTATTTAATTTCATTTAGGTTTTAAATAATCTAGCTGGTGTAATTATATGTATCATTTAGACATTCCCTGAATCCATTCCGCAGTATTTCAAATATTTGTTTCTACGTCAGTTTATTTATGGTTAAACATGGCAGAAGAATATTTCTACTTAACACGGTTTTCATTGGTACATTACATATATAAGATGGAATGTGTTCTTCAGACATTTTATCTTATGTACATTACATGTAGTATATTGAATATTTACATCTGCCATGGTTTATCTTGTTATATGTAGAAGACGGAATATATATATATATATATATATATATAAACCAAACTTCAGCAAATATACATCCAAACATTTTGATTGTTGCTCGGTTGCTGGTAATTTAGCACAAGGACACACAATAGGCTATCTCTGCTCTGCCCACTGGGCCTAAAACATTTTATTCTTTTTATGCATTTAGTTCGTTCAGCCTTTTATCTTTTGAAATATTTATTTCAATTAGTCGATGAGGAAAGTCCCTTTCTTCTTGTAATTCTATTACAGAATGAAACATTTCCCGCAGTAATATTTTTGTTGTTTTTGGTGTGTTTTTTTTCTCTCAAATTGACCGTTCAACACAAACGAAGACTGATGGATTGGTGTTGATACAGGCATTAAATTTTAGGGTTAGCAAATATAACAATAAGAGTGAAAACAGTATAAAAATACAACAAAATACTGAATAGCTTAGTGTACAGGATAAATAACAACTGATAAGACTGGAAACAATGCCATACGTCCTAGAATTTTTACTTCAAACATTTGATTAACATATAGACTATAATTAACCATCTACCGTACACGTACAAACAACTTGGCAATTAGGATTTAAGACTGAGTAATTTAATAAGAAAAGAATTATGTATTTGGACTGTAAATGATTAGACTAAAATAACATATGAAACTATGAGCTGATAATTTTTTTTTAAATACCCTTTATGAATTATCCAATGTACGCTAATACAGGATAAACACGTTATTAATACAAAAATATCATCATAAACAATTAAATCATTTTCAGCCGCTAATAAAACAAATACCAATATGCAATAACCTATATTGAATTTTGACACTATTCACTTTACGTTTGTTTATCATTACGCACAGAGCTACACAATGGAGCTGCCTTTGCTTTTTTATAATACAAAATCCAAACATGAGTTAGTTGCGTTGTTTCTTCAATTTTATACACATCTTAAAAAGTAATTTCCTAACAATAACAAGGCTTAAATGTGTGTTTTTTCATAGTAAAGGCACATGAAACTATCTGTTATATCTACCGAGAGGAATCGAGCCCTTGATTTTATTGTTGTAAATGCGCCATTTCAGAGAGAGACAACAGGCTTCAAATCATTCAGGTGAATAACATGAAAAAAATGTTAACGAAACTTGGAAAATTAGCTTAGGCACTTTGCGTAGAAATTGTTGTAAATAATTAAGTGCACTGATATGGAATATAAAACTAACACAAATGTCACAGGAAAATGATATCTCTTCTTTTATTATCTCAAGAATGACTCAACTATTGTGATGATTCATATTACATTATGTTTTCAGGCATGATTCACTTGACATGACGGCCACAGGCATAACTCGGTTATCAAAATGACTAAATTTTGCATGAATGTCTCAAGAATTACTCAGCTATCTTGATGACTCACTACATGATTGTTATGGACATTGTTTGTTTTTAATTTATCGCAAAGCTACACAAGGGCTCTCTGCTATAGACATCTCTAATTTAGCAGTGTAAGGCTCAAGGGAAGGCAGCTAGTCACCACCGCCCACTGCCAACTCTTGGGCTACTCTATTATCAACAAATAGTAGGATTAACCATCACATTTTACCGCCTAAAGGCATGTTTGGTATGACGTGGATTCAAACCTGCGACCCTCAGAATACGAGTCGATTGCTCCAGCCACTTGCTCATGCCGGACTGTTACCGATATAGCTCAGTTATTGCAATGACCCGTTTTTTATATAGGTTACTGGCTTGACCCAGTTATCGCGATGATTCTCTTTATATAATAGTCTCAGTTATGACTGAGCTATCGTAATGACTCACTACTTGGTGGTTGCGTCATGACTCAGCTCTTGTGATAAATCACTTTATATTATTGTTTCAAGCATGATTCAGCTCTCGAGATGGCTCATTTTACATGATGGTCTCATATATTACTCAGTTATTGTGATGTAACACTTTACAAGAAGGCCTGAAGCATAATCACTGAACCAACCTTAGATAAGATATACTGTAAAGTTCCCCGATGTATAAATTGTACAACTGAACCAACTTCAAATGAGGAACAATATCAACTTCGCTGTTGAGAAAATTGGACACTATTTATGACAGAGAGAATTTACGTAGATTGTCTACTTCTAATGCAAATAAACGCGTGTTTTTATTGCCACAAACAAAAATTAAAGTTATTTTAATCAACATTGCTACGTTTGCGACAACTTGCACAGATGCAGAATAATTTAACTTAATTAGAAAACTAAAATGAGAATAGCTTTAGTCAGGTTTGTGTAAATGATAAATTATTCAGAGATTCTTTGTTTGTAGATGAACATGGTAATTAAAAATATAATTTGGTTGTTCATTTTAGTTTTCCAATTAATTTATAGCAGATATGTCGTTATAAAAATAAACATATATGTTGGATTACAGTTTTATAGGTTGCAGAATAAATAATGTTTCGGACTGACGATGTAAGGTGAACCTAAAATTTCGTTTTGTGTTCCTAAATCTTCTTAATATCACTATGAAGAATTTTACATTTCATTAAGTTGCTTTTGTTGAATTTAACCGAAGTTAATAATATCTTACTTTAACCAGAAATAGTTAATTTTCTTCGTATTGCTACTTTTACATCAGTGAAAGGCGTCAATTACGTTTTTTTTTCGTTTTTTAACAGTATAACAGAGCTTTAGAGGCACTCCAGGTTTTTACATTGAGTATATAGCATTTTATTTGGACTTTTCCAATAAGATAAAACTCCCATTGAGGGTTTGTAGTTAATGCGAAAGACTAGGGTCAGAAGTTTCAGGTTTAAAGCTTCAATATGTCACCTTCTTTTCCCACAGATGATGAATGCTGCTGAGATGTTGCTAATCCTCTGATTAGCAGTTTTGAATTAACAACAGTTGATGTGACACTCAAATGTCCCTGTAATCTGACTATTTAGCCCGTGTGTCACATAATGTAGTGTTCTGATTGGAAAATCGTTAATGTGTTGTTATTTGGAGAAACGATAATATATTTTAAGGCATTGCTCTTGTATGCTTCGTTGTATGGACACATGAAACTAAAAGTGTTTTGTTGTATGACACGTAAAACTAAGTGTGTTTCGTTATATGAATACCTAAAATTAAAAGTGTGTTTCATATATAAAACTAAAAGTGTTTTTCGCTGTATGGATACATCAAACTAAATGTGTTTCGTTGTATGGACATATAAAAGTGTTTACACTCTACTTGTAACTTATTAATATGTATTGGTAACAACTGTCATTTAATATAAAATTCAACTAAATAAACTAAGAATACTCAATTAAACACATTTCCTACATGGTTCGTCATGTATTAACGAAAATTACGAGTTAAACATTTTGTATTTGTAGCATGACTGGTCATATGATTGTCGATAATATATATCTGCAACTTGTTTTGGTAATTGATATTTTCACTCACTAGTTTTACTTTTACTCTGTTTATTGTGAAGCGCTATTTTTCCACTGCAAATAGCATATCTTTTCCATAAGTTTTAAATTTAAGCTTCTTCCCATGTGAGGTTTGATAACACTATGTAACACAAATTTTGTTCCTGGATGGTATGTGTTATTTCTTAATTGCTTATGTTGTAAAAGTACAGAAAATGACCATTATTCCCTTGAAACTTTGCTTTTGTGACCTGAATAATGAAATTTAGAAATTAACGTATTTTCTATGTAAAAACAGGAAAAAATGCACATTTTCATTTACGTAAGGTCTGAATAAAACAGTACATGAATCAAGATTTACATGTATTTATACTAAAGTAATACAAAAATGAGCAAAAATGTTTAGAAGTGAGTAGTTTTTCGAGATTTGCGACTGTAATGTAAATTAGTTTCATATATCAGCCCCTAAATATAGTCTCCCATCATGTTTTCGCTATACGCTCTTTGGTAGCGGCGTTCAAAGTCCAGTATATCTTAGTGGAAGCGCTTGCCTTGCTTCTTTGAGTATGCTCCCATGTTCTGTTTGAATTTATCAAGATGAGCGCCAAGGATATGGACTTTCAGGGACATCCTGCAGCACATTTTGCTGTAGTTCTTCACCAGAGTCTCAACCAGTCCCACATAATATTCGGCCTTCTGACCCCTCAAGAAGCCCCGAACTACTGTGACAAAGCTGCCCCAAGCTCTTTTTTCCTTTCTGCTGAGCTTCTTGTGGAATTCTACATCATTCTAGAAAATTCTTGTAAGTTCGAGAAAATTCTCTATCAGCTACTCACCTGGAATGTTCCGGAAAATGGGTAAATTTGAAAATTTTATTAGCCAGGTCACAAAAGCAAAGGTTGAAGAGAATAATAGGTCTTTTCCATTTATTTTAGGCATAACCAATTGAGAAATATCACTTTCGGCCCAGGAACAAGAAAAAGTAAAAATTTTGTTACATAGTGTAATGAATGTTATATCTGATATATGTTGTTATATCACTGTGTATATCGCACACCTGCAGAAAAAAATAATTTAAAGTTATAATCTTCTAATCCCGACAAGTTGTTATTATCCTGGTTTTTTACACCCTATGCGATAGATTATATTTGTAGGGGGCCTAAGTGATTGAATGAAAATTTTATACATGTGTGTGTGTATGTGACCACACGATATAAAACTCATACGTGAACGAAATTTAACACATACGTGAATAAGATTTTTAGACATTAAAAATTATTTTACTTTGTAACAGTTCGAGAACCATTTTAAAAGCAATATACAAATCGAAATGATTTTTTTTTGTTAAACCTCATCACGAAGAAATCAAACTCGCTAGTGTAAAGAACTTATACACGCGACAAGGTTTATTGATATGAAGGCACTCGATTTAAAAACACCGCTAAATGAACTCACGAATTATCTTACATATATTGGCAAGAGATTTACAATGACAGTATTTTAAGAAACTAAACTCTTTTGAGTGAAATGTCTAAATTATATATACTGTATAAACAGCTTATCTGGTCTACAACTAGTAATCTTACTCGTTTAATCTACTACCCTATAAATCACAACTGAACTGCGTTATCTATTTGTGTGATTTTCTTATAGCAAAGCCACGTAGGGCTATCTGCTGTGTCCACCGAAGGGAATCGAACCCTTTATTTTAGCGTTGTAAATCCGTAGACGTACTACTGTCTTAGCGAGGGAACTTTGTTATCTACATTATAACTGAACTATCTATCCTACCACTCTGTAAATAACAATTGAACTATCAAACCTACCACTCTGTAAATAACAACTGAACTATTTAAACTATAACCTTATAAATGACAACTGAACAATCTAACCTACTACTCCATAAATAACAATTGAACTGTCTATCCTACCACTCTGTAAATAACAACTGAATTATTTAAACTATCACCTTATAAATTACAAATGAACTATCTATCCTACCACTCCATAAATAACAACTGAATTATCTTACCTACCACTCTGTAAATAACAACTGAATTATTTTTGTTTTGTTTGTTTAGGAATTCCGCACAAAGCTATTCGAGGGCTATCTGTGCTAGCCGTCCCTAATTTAGCAGTGTAAGACTAAAGGGAAGGCAGCTAGTCATCACCACCCACCGCCAACTCTTGGGCTACTCTTTTACCAACGAATAGTGGGATTGACCGTCACGTTATACACCCCCACGGCTGGGAGGGCGAGCATGTTAAGTGCGACGCGGGCGCGAACACGCGACCCTCGGATTACGAGTCGCACGCCTTACGCGCTTGGCCATGCCAGGCCTCTGAATTATTTAAACTATCATCTTATAAATGACAACTGAACTATCTAACCTACCACTACATAAATAACAACTGAATTATTTAAACTATCACCTTATAAATGACAACTGAACTATCTAATCTACCATTCAATAAATAACAACTGAATTATCTAACCTACCACTCCATAAATAACAACTGAATTATCTAACCTACCACTCTGTAAATAACAACTGAACTATTTAAACTATCACCTTATAAATAACAACTGAACTATTTAAACTATCACCTTATAAATAACAACTGAACTATTTAAACTATCACCTTATAAATGACAACTGAACTATTTAACCTACTACTCCTTAAATAACAACTGAATTATCTAACCTATCACTCTGTAAATAACAATTGAATTATATAATCTACCACTCCATAAATAACAATTGAACTATTTAAACTATTACCTTATAAATTACAAATGAACTATCTAACCTACCACCCTATAAATAACAACTAAACTATCCAATCTACCACCCTATAAATAACAACTGAACTGTCTAACTTATGACCCCATAAATGACAACAGAAATATCTAATTTACTACTTTATAAACTACAACTTAGTTATCTAACCGACCACCCTATAATGTATATACATCTCAGTTACCTACAAATGGTAATACTACCGCAATGTGGTCCTACGTTTAAAGTCACCTCCAAAACCTATGGTACATTTTATATCCCACATTATAGCTTATGCCATGGGATCTTTTTAATTAGTGTAGCGTTTTTTGTTTACTATTTTCTAAATTTATTTTTGTTTCGGCTTGTTTTTACGCTATAACAAACTAACATGATTAGTCAGAAGTTTGGAATTGCTGTTTCTAACGCAGTCCTTCCTTTTGATTGTGTTTACTTAACTTTATCAATATTAATTTTCTTTAACACATATACACTGATGGCCAAAATTTTAAGGCCAATAAACGTAAAGAAACGATATGCATTTTACGTTGTTAGACTCAACCACTTATTTAAGTAGAGCTTCCAAAGAAGAAAATAAGAAAAGAGAAAATAAAAATAAAAACCTTTATAAGCATATAATAGGGAAAATGTGAACGCTATAAAATTAGCCTGATTACCAGGTGGTCAAAAGCTTAAGACCACACTGAAACGAAGCGTTAATCGGTAAACACATAACGAAAGTTAGTCATTTGTGTCCAAGCATTAGCGTTGTCAAAATTTCCCACTGACATCTCCTGTGTTGCATTGGGTAAAAATATGGCAAAGGCTAAAAAGTGGCAGAATTGACGAGCTGCAAAAGCAAGGTCTCTCTCAACGTGCCATCACTGGTGACATTGGGCGTAGTAAAACTGCTGTTGCAAATTTCTTGAAAGACCCTGAGAGATACGGAACGAGAATTTCAAGTGGTACGGCCCAAGAAAATTTCGCCGGTGTTGAGCAGGAGGATTCGACGGGTTGTCCGGCAAGACACCGGCCGATTGTCGAACAAGATTAAGGCCCGTAAGGACGCATAATGCAGCTCAAGAACAATAAGACGGCATCTACGAGAGAAAGGCTTTGAAAACCGTAAACGTCTTCAAAGGCCACGCCTTCTTCCACACCACGAAACAGCTCGGTTAAACTTTGCTGAGAAGCACCAAACATGGAACGTAGAAAAGTGGACAAAGGTTCTGTTCTCTGATGAGAAAAAATTAACCTGGATGGTCCAGATGGCTTCCAACGTGACTGACATGATAAGGATATCCCACCAAAGACATTTTCTACACGACACGGAGGAGGAGGTTCCATCATGATCTGGGGTGCTTTCTCCTTCCATGAAACAATGGAGCTTCAGGTTATAAAAGGGCGTCAAACGTCAGCTGGACACATTGGCATGTTGGAGAGAGCATCCTTATTGACTAAAGGCCCTTGCTTGTGTGGAAATGACTAGATCTTTCAGCAGTACAACACTGAAATCCATAATGTCCGCAGGACAAATGACTTTTCCATGGCGAATAAAGTGATTTTTTTGGACCATCCAGGGTGTTCTCCCGAACTGAACCCCATTGAAAATGTTTCGGGGTGGACGGCAAGGGACGTTTATATTAATGGACGTCAATTCCAAACAGTGCATGATCTTCGTGAAGCCATCTTCACCAATTGGAATAACATTCAAGTCAGCCTTCTGCAAACGCTTATATCGACAATGCCAAAGCGAATGTTTGAAGTTATTCGCAATGACGGCAGTGCAACTCACTACTGAGACCTCTTGTTGGGCATTTCCTACCCCTTTTAGAACTTATTTTTGGTAAGGTCTTAAACTTTTGACCAGCTGGTATTTATGCTAATTTCATAGTGTTCACATTTTCTCTATTAAATGCTAAAAAAGGTTGTTTTTTTCATCTTTCGAAGCTCTACTCAAATAAGTGGTTGAGTCCAGCAACGCAAAATGCATATTTTTTTCTTTATGTTTATTGGCCTTAAGGTTTTGGCCAGCAATGTATATATATATATATAACTTGATGTTGTAGTCTGTTGTTTATTTATATGCATTTTATTTGGAAAACTGAATTATTCCGTCCGTTTTCTTTCTTTCTCTTAAGTCCATAAACAATATTAAAATCCATATTTTTTTGGTATTTTGCTTTGATAAATTTTTGAAAAAAAAAGAAAAATCTTCAACATTTTTAGTTACCGTCTCGTTTGGCTTCAACATTTCCATCAGTGAAAGAAACAAAAATGAAGTATATTCTAAAAATGACCGGCCCAGAGAGAGTTAGGGAGGAGTAGGCTATTCGGTACATCAACTCTCCTGTCTAGGTCATTTGGCAGAAACCACTGATGTCTTTGGATGTTATGTTCCTGTAATCATAAAAACAACAGAGCGATTTTTAACACAAACACATTAAATAAACCCATAAATAGCAAAACGTAGTGCAATTATTTACAAGTATTGTCGTTGTCAATAAAGTAGGTTTATTTTTCGCTAGAAAATCGCAAGCCTCATTTTATGATGCTGAGGGGTGTTATATAAAATATCTTTTATTGTATTAGTTTTAATGACAGTTTGTAATACTACTGTTCTGAAGGTATTTACACCCCATTGTGTAGGAAGCCTGGTGTAATGTCATTGAAACAGCTGTATCTAGATGTAACAGTCTTTTGTAAAGGAACACGTGCAGCCTAGATATAACTACCCTACCTTTTCCAATCAGCGAAATGTACATAGCAATTGTCTAAACTCTTCCAACCAAAACTTTATATCAGTTCGACCATGAGAATAAAACAGCCTCAATCTGTTGTAATTTAATAATCTACAGATGGCGCCATGAACAAGTATTAATTAATAAAGAGAGGACGTGATAATAAAAATGCAGGTGTCAACAATTTAGATTGGTAGCTGTAGATTTTTTAAAGCAGATGTTCTCATGTATAATAATTTCAGAAGTATTTCTCAAAACAGAGGAAAAAATAATGTTTTGTTATTACCAAGTTTAATCCAGAAGAAACTAAACTCATATTTGGATAAATTGCGCTTTTTATCAGAATTCGACTGATTTTGCTGCTGTATTTTGTAAACGTTATAAGCCTTTACTTTAAAGTATTCTTAACGAAACGACGCACAACTTTAGTTCGTTTAATTTTTTACCTATTTATTTGTCCACTGCTCTTGGTAATTTTTTCAACGTATATTTTGTTTATTGTCCTGTTAACCTAGTTTATTTCATCATACTCATTCGTCCCTTACCCCTGCTAATCTAGTTTCTTTTACCGTATTTATTTATCCATTGCTCCGAGTAGCCTACCCTTTTTCACCGTATCTATTTGTCCATTGCTTCTTGTAATTTGTTATCTTTCACAATACGTTTTTGTCCATTATTCTAATAACCTAGTTTCTTTCACCGTACTTATTTGTCCTTTACCCCTGCTAACCTGGTTTCTTTCACCTTACTTATTTGTCCTTTGCCCTTGGTAACGTTTTCTGATGTGCCACGTCGGTCTTACTTTTCAAAGTTTTTGACATAAAATTAGTAAATTAATGATTAACTTAATTGTACCTATCTTATAAACTATTTATTTTTTTATTTTTCATATGTTTGTAACAAGAAGTACAACGTCGGACAGAGAATAAAATAACTGAAAACGAAACATTGTTGCGATTAAAAACGTGTTTTGTGCTGAATTTTAAACTATTTCATTTCACGACACATACAAAAGTGAATCCAACCATATTTAAACATCAACAGGAATTTCTTTTAGTTTTTATCTTTCTGCGCATTTGTCGTTCACCAGACATTTGTCACGTTTCCCATGAATAGTTTATAATCCCAGCTTCTGTATTTCTCCATAACTTAACATTCGATCTCGCGGTATATCTAAATTGGTTGAAGAAGCTATTTCAGACATATAGTTTTCTTATAAGAATACCAGAAGACTGAACTTTGATGAACTACATGTCCAACTACTTACTGAAAAGGATTTCTAAGTTTTATTGGATTCTTGGCCGTCTTCAATCACTGACAAATACAATATCTGCTGTCATCTGCACGCTCTGCTAAAGGTTTAACTAGCTTATTTGCAAACAAAGAAGGTCGTCATACAATGACAGAATAAATCCAACATTCCGTATTAAGTTAAAGAAAATTCAGACTATTCAGAATAAATTCTATGCAAACTAAACATCGTAAGAACTACACTAGAATGTTATTTAAAAACCAAAATGGACAGGATCAAAGTACTATAAATTGGTGCCCCATTTACAGTTAGAAAGAGAACTATTACGACAAAAATATCGAAAATCTAGAAAAATCTCAGAGTTTGAAAACAATTTGAAGAAAAGTTTAAAAATAAATCAAAAACGGAAAAGTCAAAAGTTAATTGTAAAATTTCACTAAATATTTCCCGAATGTAGTCCCACCGTGGTTGATTAAAATGACAATACTGAAATCTCTTTTCACTTATCTTTAGGTTCTCTGCAGTCCCCTTATCCCTAACTACTGTGAGCCTTCCCCTGTTGTAATATCCCTGAAACCGATTAAATAGCTTTCTTAAAAACTCAAATTTCTTATAAGTCGACTGCTTTAAACCTTCTTCTAATACAAGATAGCCAGAAGTAACCAAGTCGACTGCAAAAGAACATCAGTTTCTACCATCCAACTACTTCAAACCTTCTTCTATTATAAGATAATTAGAAGTGATAAGTAGATAACCAACCAAGTAACCTTCAAAAAAATAATCCCAATTTTCAATTGATAAATCATCAACCTATAACAAATACGCTTCTAAAACACATTATAAATTACAGAATTTAAATATTTTTATAAAATGATAATAAGTCCTGATCAATACAAATCTCATTTTAGTAATTACCAAAGGATTAAACTCTTCAGAAGGTAATAAATATAATTTTACTATTTACCTTTTATGGTTTAAATTTTTTTGTTAGTTAATACCTAATGTGGCAAATAATTAAGCGTAAATAAAACGTGCGTGATTAATTCCCAGTTGATTTTCCGTTATCCAATTAAAATTTACTCAACAAAAGTTTACTTGTAAAAACACTTTGAGTAATAATTTTAGATATCATAGTTTTTGATGTCTTTAATCCTAAGTGCTCAAAACAGCTCACTAAAGTATCAATACAAAAACAGTTCCAAAGACACACGAGAACAAGTGTCTAACAATATGACAAACTTAAATATTCTAAGTCCTGTCCATCACTCTTTAGAGAATTCTTACTTAAGCTGTCATAACTATGTAAACCAAACCATCAATACCAGCTGGTGGAATTTCAACTGGTATTGTTGGTTTGGGAGTTAACACACCGTTTGAATCAAATGTCTTGATAAAGACTAGTGTATTCTCCTTGCTGGATATAACTGACAAATTATTTACTTATCACGCTTTTATCTTAAATTCTATGGTTTTACGAAATGTTTATCTAAAAGTATATTTAAACAAATGTTCCAAAAATAAGATAAACATACACACATTTTGTAAGCAAAATATAAAATCAGAAATATGGGCTTTATTATCGTAGTCATATGTGTTAAGAGGTGAAATAAATAAATAAAGGTTTAATTAAATAGTGGACCAACTGCAACTTTCTTTGATGAGCAGCAATACCATAATAATTAACAAGTTGGTCGAGTGCGATTATTGTATTTTGAGCAACAAAACTTCATAATTAAAAGTAATTAAAATGTTGATTAGCTGCAATTGTTAAAGAATGACAACAGAAGTAAAATAATTACAATTTATTATCAGGTTATCGTGGTAACAAAGATATCCACGTAACAAGGATAAAAGATAGAGATATAACACATGTATTAAACTCCAGACCATTGAAAACCACGTAACAAGGATCGAAGACAGTGACAAAACACATGCATTTAAACTCAATCCCTTATTAGTAATCACGTAAAAAAGGATAAAACATAGTACTAAAAGACACATATTAATATTTACTATAACAACGTAACAAGAATATGACATGCTGATAAAACATCAATATCAAAACTCACAATCATTGATAGTCACGTAACATGAATAAAAAATTGTGTTTTTGAATTTCGCGCAAAGCTACACGAGGGCTATCTGCGCTAGCCGTCCCTAATTTAGCAGTGTAAGACTAGAGAAAAGGCAGCTAGTCATCACCACCCACCGCCAACTCTGGGGTTACTTTTTTACCAAAGAATAGTGGGATTGACCGTTACATTATTACGTCCTCACGGCTTAAATGGAGAGCATGTTTGTTGTGACGGGGATTCGAACCCGCGACCCTCAGATTACGAGTCGAACGCCTTAACCCGCCTGGTCATGCCGGGCCTAAAAAAGTAGCATATTCGGTGACAGTAGTCGAATCCGTCATCCGTAGATTGTGAGGAAAATAGTGATAAAACATGTATTAAAACTATCTTTCGCATTGGTAACAAAGTAAAAAATATAGAAGTTAGTCATAAAACGCGTGTATTGAAGCTGTTTCTCCCATTATTAACCAGGTAAGAAGAATATTAAAACTACCATCCTCTTTAATAACCACAATACAAAGCTACAGTAATGGAATAAATCAGGTGCACTAAAATATCACCACATTGCTGTACGTCATAGCGCGAAAGACCTCGTCTGCGTGCTGGAATCGTTGTTCTCTGTGGATAGTTAAGCCACTCGAGTTGCAATCTGAATGTAGATAAATCAAACCCTGCCAGCAAACATGTTCGTCCTTTCTGTCATAAGTGCTATAATGTGATATTCAGCCCTAATATTCATTGGTAAAGAGAAGCCCAAAATCTGGCGATGGAAACTGTTGACTAACAACCCTTAATATATGTCGTCAAAATTAGGAACAGCTAGCACAGAAAGCCCAAAAATCATTTAATGAAATATTAAATTTATGTAAACCTTCATTAACACAGGTAACTCTCGAGTATTATTAAGTGAAGTACTTAAAATTTTATAGACCTTCTGATAAAAGTTAAGAAAAATTACCTTTCCACTCCAGATAAATATGAAAGAATATATTTTTATTTAAACCATCGTTTCGTCTTTGCGGCTTCTTCGGAGTTAGTATGCATAAGTGACATTTTATGTTGACATTTGTTAACACAGGAAGACCTCGAGTGTCATTTATTTGGATAATTCAATTTACGTATGCCTTTAGTAGCACAGAAAGACCTATAGTACCATTTAGTGAAGTATATAAAGCTATGTATAACTTCATTAGTGCATTCGTAAGGAAGCACTCCCTTTGTTTTAGTATTCCATCCTCTGCTCTTGCTTGTTTCGAATCTGTGATCATGTCAGATTTATTAGTAATAAATGGACCTTGAAATCTAGCTTAAATTTGTTTGTATGAAAATAAGCACAAAGCTATACGATGAACTGTTTGTATTTTGCCCACCACTGGTATCGAAACCTTTATTCTAGCTTTATTAGTACGCAGACATGCCGATGTGCCACTGGGAGGCCACAGTCATATTTAGAGTCGTAAATAAAATCAAATTAAGAAATTAGGAGCTCGAGAAATTTAAGCCTAACTCCTGCCGGCAAGTCAAAATCATATCTCTCACGATTCTCTTTATATAAAATGTTATCTTATATCACGTTTATCAAACAGGTACCGAAACACAAAAACCAATGACTTCCTGTCTTTCAAATTTTATTCCACCACGTAATTATTAGTCTTGGTTTTGTATACGAAATATTAAGAGAAATCAAGATAAAACAGGTGTAATTAATTGGAACCATTGATTATATTCTTACTTTAATAATCAAAATTAATCTGTATTATACTGTAATGTGTTTTTTCCTTATAGCAAAGCCACATTGGCGTATCTGCTGAGCCCATCGAGGGGAATCGAACCGCTGAATTTTGCGTTGTAAATCCGTCGACTTACCGCTGTACTAGTGGTGGGCAATACTCTAATATTATTTGGTTATTTGATTTTAATATTCCATAGTAAGAGTTACTACATATAATATATGTCTGTTTTGTAATTGTAGTTTATTTGTCTATTTCCTAGTAAAAAATTAACCTCTGTAATTCATAGTTCACGGCAATATCTATGTTTACCAACATGTTCTGTGAAAGGAGTTTGTTTATTTGTTCCATGGTAACATTTAATTTATCTGCTTCATATCTCGTGATAATATTTCAATTTTTTCTTAACTATGTTGTCCACCTGAATTAGGTACCTTTAGAGTGAGTTCAGTAAAATATTATCGTGTTTCGAAAGTCGAGTATGTGATTAATGTACACAGTTGTTGATTCTTATTCTCCATTACTTTCAGAAACCGTCAGTTGTTTTTGTAAGTAAGTGTTAAAGGATTTTACTTCGACTGAATTATATTATTTCATTCAAAATTTACACTTGGTACCTGTTTCACACACAGGATAAGATAATAAGGTACTCATTCATAAAGAAAGCTGTTCTATCTTATTAACTAGAGCTGATAGTTATGTAGGACAAAGCAATTTCGTATTCTACAAAGCAAGAAATAATGTCTTCTTTCCTCACCAAAAAATAATATCTGGATGCCAAAGCTCAAGTTATTTTATTGCTGCTTAGCCGGTTCCGTACTTAAAACATTAACAGTATGTTTCGTCTTCGTCTGTTTTTGTCACTTCTTTAGATGGATTACTCTAAAAGAATAAACTTAACATTTCGAGATTTGTGTGCATCACAATACCTTTTTTATCTTCGTAATGAAAATAACACATCTGAAGCTTTAGTTGTTTTCATTTGGATATCTAGAACCTTGTTTTATGTGATATACATATTTTTGTGTCGTTGCTGGTCTTTTTTATCTACATTTCGTAACGTTGTTGAAATTAATGTGTTTTAAGTCGTTATTTTTTTCTTTTTAGGTTAACACTTTTTTCAACGTACAAAATAAAATGGAAAAGCGAAGGAACTTTAGCGTTGGTAAAATGTTGTTGTAGTTTAACTACACATATATATATAAATTAGTTTCACAATTAATTATTTTATCTATATTATGTCAATATTGCAATCTTCTTTTTTCCATGTTTCTTGGTAAAATTAGTGCATATAACTTATATCTCATTGTAACATTTCTGTTCCGTACTTTGACTTCATTTCTCTATTAAACTACAAGATTTAATGTATTTAGTTAAAATATAAAGATAATGTATCTGTTTTGTAATTAAAGTTGGGTGTTGTCTACTTGGTAAGAGCTAATGTATCTGTCTTATATCAAATAATAATATCTCTGATTTGTAATAGGAGTTGGTTTTATCTACTCCATGGTAACGTCTAATATTTCTACTTTTTCATCTCATGGTATTGTGTCTGATCTGTAACAGAAATTACTTTGTCTCCTCATGGGATCCCACGTGGTACAACCATAACTTTACGAAATTACAACCATTAAAATCCAGTGTTCTAATTTTCACGGCGTACACCGCAGATATGGTTTAGTTCTTAAAGAAACAAACAAACATACTGTCCCATAGTAACGTTTGATGTTTTAGCTTCATGTGTGTTCGTAATATTTCTGTTGCTTAATATCTATATGTTAGTCTTATTAACAGTTTCTTATATTCTGCAATTACGGTTACGTTCATACATGTAGCAAACCTCATCACTTCTATATACAACAATAAAATATTGAAGTGGGGAAAAAAAAAACGTTTCATGTTGAAACCAAAACGTATTTCTTTTTCCACGACGACAGTTAATCATTACATCGACAAGTAAATGAATATTTTACGTGACAAGAATTGTGTTATTGTTGTTTCTTTTCGCTGACTTTCTGAACTAGTAAGTAGGAATAAAATTTACATCTCTTTATCTGTTCGAGTAACGAAGGCGTCCTGACTCTTGCACCCAAGCTTTTTGTCAGGACTCATTTCGCAATCGAACTTCTCGGCTGTTGTGATGCGTGAGACTAGCATTGAAATCCTATATATTTCTGCCATTTTCTATCGCTTCACTTAACGCAGAAATAAAAAAGAAAGGTTGGCATCACTGCCTTTGTTCCGATTACATGTAGTTTGCTTCGGGGTTTGCTGTTTGAATAATAAAGAGGATTGAACGATTAGATTTAGTTTCTATTTTACATAGCTGGCTTCTAAAGAGTAATAAACGGCCGTTAGCGTTATTTCTGCCAACTGGACAGCTTGCACCCAGTAAAGTAGGAAAAATGCTAATGGTTTGATACACTATAAGCGCAAAAAAAAGTGATAATCTCATTTTAAAACGCTCGTGCACAATGAGAGAGTCCTTAAAGGCATGTCAGTTTATACGTCCATCCAATATGACTGTCTCTTTCAATTTTGTAGAAGTTTCACTTAATCCCAGTTCAAACAAGATTATTCGTATCTCAGTCACACGTGCTTCAAACGATTAAAAACGTAAGATTAGAAACAAGCAAGGTTTTATAAAATGCATTATCTATCATTTCAACACTAAGTAGAAACAGGTAAATTCTTAAAACATGCATCAGCTATCAGTTTTAACATTATCATTTTTAAGTCTTACAGGATGTATCAGCTATCATTTTAGCATTAAGTTGGAATAGGTAAGGTCGTATAAGATCCATTTACCACTAGGGCTTCTTAGAATAGATTTAACACGTGTACGTCGGAACTCTTACGGCCCAACATGGCCAGGTGGATAAGGTAGTCGACTCATAATCTGAGGGTCACAGGTTCAAATCCCCGTCACAGCAAACATGCTCTCCATTTAAGCCGTGGGGACGTAATAATGTAACGGTCAATCCCACTATTCGTTCATAAAATAGTAGCCCAAGAGTTGGCGGTGGGTGATGATGACTAGCTGCCTTTCATCTAGTCTTACACTGCTAAATTAGGGACGGCTAGCGCAGATAGTCTTCGTGTAGCTTTGCGTGAAATTCAAACAAACAAAAGAAATATTTACAAGTGATGTAAACACTTTTTTATTCACATCTGCAGACAAGCCAATCGGAATGACTTATTATAAGTGATAATAAGTCGGCAAGCAACTATTTACAAACATAATTACGTGAATTGCTTTGAGTGGGGGAGGAATATTACATATTTCGACAGAACATTGGTCTGTCTTCTCCCTGTCTTTTTTTTATCTTCAGACGTGTGCTGTGGTCCGCCAAAAATAAATTACTTTATTATGCTTCTAAACCGTTCTTTACGAACTTGTTATTATACTAGCATAAAGTGATTCCTTATTCAAGTAACCAAACAAATGATAAACAAAAGGCTATCAATATTAAAACAAGTTCAAAAAAGTCAAAGTACAGCAATTATTATCCTAGAAGTTTCGAGTGTTTATTGCCTTATAACAATTTAACATGTTTTGTTCATTTTCCCGGTCGTTAAAAATATCTGAATTTTTTTATAACGTTACTTTACAACCATACGGGAAGGAAAGTAAAGAGAATATGCAATAAGAGTGTTACTCGATATTTGTCCAGTTACTTTCAGGTTTCATTTGAATTAAAGCAGCTTAATTCCTATTATAATTGTATATTCAAGTCATACTGAGGCTAGCATTAATAGATTTATTTCAACGTGTTAATTAAAAACGACTTTAAGGTAAGAAATTAGATTTACTTAGTGTAAAATGTGATCATGAGAGAAAATGCATATTAACGTGAGATAGTTCGTCTCAACTAATCCTCAAGATTAAATAGATTTCACGAATAAAAGACATATCACATACGATGCAAGTGGAAGGAAACTTGATAAATGCTCCTTCTTCCAATAAATAAGAAGTAAAGGCGTTAATAAGTAGAATACACATCATCAGTTAAAAATTTATATAATATAGACCGTTTCAGAAGTGTTGGCACAATATATTCTACTATAAAAAACTTCATATAATATATTCTACTACAAAAACGCTGAGGTACGTAAAAGGTACTATCATAGAGTCTGATACCGAACGTTACCATAAGAAAGTTTACTATAAAAAATATGGTATACGAAGCCTACGACATAAAGTAAACCCCAGTAAATCCTATTGTAGAAAAGTTAGGATAATATGGTGTGTATCAGAGAAGTTGGTATAACGTAGTCTGTATCAGAAAAGTGAATATAACATAGTCTGATGTTTGTTTGGAAGTAAGCACAAAACTACAAAATAGGCTACCTATGTTATGCCCATCATGGGCATCGAAAATCGCTTTCTACCGGTGTGAGTCTACAGAGGTTGGAAGGGGTGGCAACATAGTCTGTATCGAAAACCTTACCATAACACAGCCTACGTTTTAAAAGTTAGTATAGTGAAGTCTATTACAAAACGTTATAATAATAAAGTTTTTTGTAGCAAATATGGTATAATATACTCTGTATCGGAAAATCTGGTATAAGTAGAGGCCGCAAAAATTCGCGAAATATATATATATATATTGCACCTGTTCTTTAACATAGCATTATTATTTCTCTCCAAGAGGTACCAGTATTTATAAAAGACCTCATATTATGTTGTTTTGATATTTTTCCTTTACGGTAAGCTTCAGAAACTTTAGTTTTAATTGATCTGTTAATGTAGTAGGGCTGTGTATTTCAGAGCTGGAGAATCGAGCTTGAACCTGTGTAATAATAAATCCGCCCCTTTCCCGCATAACCAGATGGTTAGGACTCTTCACTCGCAATATGCGAGTCAAGAGTTCGAATTCCCGTCACATCAAACATGCTATCCATTTAGCCGTGGGGACGTTATAACGTAATGATCAATCCCACTATCTGTTCGTAAAAGAGTAGCCCAAAAGTTGGCAGTGGATGGTGATGACTAACTGCCTTCCCTCCAGTCTTACATTGCTAAATTAAGAACAGCTAGCGCAGACAGCCCTCGTGTAGCTTTGCGTGAAAATTCAAAACAAAAAATCAAACCAGGTGGTTAGAACGTTTTACTCGCAACCTGAGGGTCGCGGGTTCGAATCTCCGTCACAACAAACATGCTTGCCCTTTTAGCTGTATTCTAAAGTTAAAATCAATCCCACTATTCGTTGATGTCTTTCACTTAAGCTAGGGACGGCTAACGCAGGTAGCCCTCGTGTAACTTTACGGGAAATTCAAAACAAACAATAAATCCCTCAGGTGTCTCGTGGCGTGCTGTTGATTGGTTGCCTTTGTTCCGCTCAGTGGCTTAAATTTAGGGAATGTGGCTGGTTGTATTGCCATAAATACGAGTGTGTGTGTTTTCTTACAACAAAGTCACATCGGGCTATCTGCTGAGTTCACCGAGGAAAACCATAAATTCGAACTGAGCTTATTTGTTTGTTTGTTTGTTTTTGAATTTCGCACAAAGCTACTCGAGGGCTATCTGTGCTAGCCGTCCCTAATTTAGCAGTGTAAGAATAGAGGGAAGGCAGCTAGTCATCGCTACCCACCGCCAACTCTTGGGCTACTCTTTTACCAACGAATAGTGGGATTGACCGTAACTTTATAACGCCCCCACGGCTGGGAGGATGAGCTTGTTTGGCGCGACGGGGATGCGAACCAGCGACCCTCAGATTACGAGTCGCACGCCTTAACACGCTTGGCCATGTCGGGCCTACGAACTGAGCAAAATACAAATTTACAGTATACCCTACGCATTCGCTAGTATCATTTTAGTACATCTTTGTGCTACTGATACATCAAGAGGCTATAACATTATATGCTTATGTTAGATAAAACAGTGCCTAGACATGCAAATAAATGTTATTTTGAAGTTGTGGTAGAAATTTAATCTGAGATAATACAACACATTTTTACAACGTAATCGATAAAATTGAGTGGGATCTGCCTATCACTCTTATATACCCTGCCTCAATAATGCGGAGCACATTTTCTAAGAATCCTGTGATTCACAGTCCAAGCAAGCTAGCCGCCGGTCATCCCCGGCCTCCTTATATTGAATACATTTTTTTTTAATTTATATTTAAACAGATTCTGCAGTATTAAACTTCGCACTGTTTGAATGCTAATTTGTTTCTGACAACCTAAACAAATTGTTAAGAGCTGGTAATTAGATGTACAATTTCTCAAAGGAATTATTTCAGTGCTTTCTCTCAGAAATAAGAGATTGAAATCAACCTTTCAACTTTTCCAGAACTAGCTGCCTTCCCTCTGGTCTTACACTGCTTTGTGCGTAATTCAAGAAAACAAACAAATAAACAAAACAAAATAAGCTTTTAATTTTTCTATGTTTTGTTGTTTGTATTTATTCAAAATTAATGGTCTTTTTTACCATCTGAACGTCACCTAATGCAACAACTCAACTAAACAAACAGCTAAGGACCTCAACATTCAAATATTGTAATCCCTAAATTAAGGGATAAAAAAAAACCTGTCAACAACATCAGTCGTTTACGTAGATACTCTTCATAAAACAGTAGGATTCACTGTCATTTTTATAAAATGCGCACACGTGAAATAATCGTGTTCAGAAGTGTACTCAGATTTTGGTGCGGATAGCCAGTTGAGCTAGAACTGGCTCTGACCAGATGATTTCAATTCTCTCAAAGGTGAGTTATGAAACAGCTATTTTTCTCATTAGTTCACTTCTTCTTGTTTCACTTCCTGACACTATATGTGAGAACTCGATTATATTATTCTTAGCTAAATTCTTGTTCAAAGTATGTGTACTTAAGAATTCTGCGTGCTATAACAAGAAACACAACTTTTTCTGTACTTTCTCATCATTTAATTGAAACAAAGGTAAACTAACAACATGTTTGTGTGGCACTGTTTGCGTAAATACATGTGATGGGTTGAATCATTAAAACGTGCTTTAACAGCATTACTTAGTGAGTAAAACATTTTGCTTATTTATTGGAGTTTGGAGTTGAGCTAATGATTTAATTAATTTGTCAGGGACTGGGGTTGGGTTGACTATTTAGCTCAGTTGGTGGAACTTTAGGTTGAGTTAACCATTTATCTCAGCTTGTGGAATTTGTTGCTGGATTAACCATTAGCTCATTTGTGAAACATGGGGTTAGCTTAACCATTTAGCTAACCTTGTGGAACATGGGTTGGGTTACAAATGTATCTCATTTGGTAAAGCTTAGAGTTCGGTTAAGAGTTTAGCTCAGTTGGTGGAGCTTGAGATTGGTTTAAAAATTGAACTCGGTGGAACCTGATGCTGGGTTAGCGAGTATCTCAGTTTCTAGAACCTGGTTTTAGGTTAAAATGTATTTCATTTGATGAAGCTTCGGGTTAAGTTAAAAATTTAGCTCTATTTAGCTTGTAAATTGGGTTAACAATTTAGCTCAGCTAGTGGAGCTTGGTGCTGGGTTAACCATTTAACTCAGTTGATCGAGATTGGGGTTAAGTTAAACATTTAGCTCAGATAGTGGAGTTTGAGATTGGCTTAACCACTTACATCATTTGGTATGACTTTGTGTTGGAATCGTTTACTAGCCGAGAAGAGATGATAAGTCGAAACTACTGTAAAAATGTATGACGCTCAACTTTTGATTGCCCTATCAACCGGAGACAAAAGCTGTGTTTGTGAGCGAGAGGGGGAGAACACGGTAGCGTCGGTTATTAAAAAGAAATATCTTATTAACAATAGCTAGTGAGCTAAACCCTTATCTGAGTTAACGTGCAATGTCTAAACAAGAGAAGAAAAACAATAGATCCACATATATTCGTCTAATAGGTATCTAGCTCTGTTCTCTGAGCTAGATATGGTGATAATTATACAGTTTTAATATATATTTTGCAGCTCTTCTCTTTGTACAGGTTTACATAGTTTGAATATTCCTGTACCAAAATATCAGTTTTAATCTGGATATAATGAAAGTATTACACGTATTTAAGATCTTCCTTGCTAATTAATACGTGCACTGAGAGGACATATAAGTAAATGTTAGTTACTTTAAGTAGGTTAAGAAATAGATATATATAGCGGTATATCTCTTACTTCTCAAACTATGAACGACTGAAAGGGATTTGTATTGATACAAAGTCAAGTGTATCATGTGTAAAGAAATAAAGTAAACACCACACAACATCAACACCAACTAACATTCCAACTCTTTCAGAGTGGAGGCTCTTTGAAACTCCCGGAGGTACACTATTCAATACGAAGTGTAGCATTTGTTAGATGTAACTCAGCTTGAGAAGTAATACCTTATAGAGCAAAAAAACAAACAAACAATGTATTAAATCATAACTACCTTCTTATGAGTAGCAAACTGTGTGTCCTTGTTTATATTAACCATACCATACGTTTATTGATAGTTTTGTTCACAGTATTCGAATTCGTTCTGCTCTTGTTCCATATTTAACTTCTTTGTATTATTTATGTTACAGTTATCTTCCTATTGAATGTAATATATGTTGATGCTATCCTTGTTAAGGTCAACCAGTTCATATTCCTTGTTCAATATGTTTACATTATTTATATAATGAACCTAAAATATTAATAATGACAGATTCCATGTTCATATGTATATTCACTGTCAAACCTATTTATGGCCAAGTGGTTAGAGCACTCTGAAAGTCGCGGGTTCGAATCCCTGACACACTCAACATGTTCGCCCTTTCAGCCGGTGACGGTCACTCCCACTATTCGTTGGTGAAGGAGTAGCCCAAGAGTTGGCGGTGGTTAATAATGACTAGCTGCCTTCCCTGCAAAATTAGGGACGGCTAGCGCAAATAGCCCTCGTGTAGCTTTGCACAAAATTCAAAACAAACCAAACAAATAAATACACCAATATCTGTCTTTAATCCATAATTAAGAGTCATTTCTGATTTAACTTGTTATCCAACTGATATTGCTCCCCCGCTAGTACAGCGGTATGTTTCCGGATTCACAACGCTAAAATATGGGGTTCGATTCTCCTCGGTGGGCTCGGTAGATAGCTCGATGTGGCTTTGCTGTAAGAAAAAACACACGTCAACTGACATCTTAAAATCGCTTATTTAAAGACTTATTTTTGTTTAAATACATATCTATATAAATATAATAGTACTGTCTATTGTATGTACACATGACTACTTTGTAGAGTATGGATGGATCTTTATCAATATTAGTATGAAAGCTCATTAAGTCCGTGGGGGGATGCTTACAAATATTTAGTTTTGGATTTTGCGTTTTTTTTAACACTAATTTGATCCCTTTTGATGGACTTTTACCAAATTTAGTATGAAAGTTTTAGAAATATATGAAAAAAATACAACAAACACTCAGTTTTGAATTTTGTCCGGAGTTCGTAGACGTTTTTAACACTAGTTCACTTCCTGTCGATGAATATTCACCCAATTTGGCACAAATGTTTGTTGGGTCCATACAGAGATAAACTCAAACTTGCGGTTTCACATTTTATGTTTTGCAGAGTTTATGTGCGTCTTACGTATGTTTTTATTTTCCAGTTATATATATATAAGGGAAGCAACTTTTCATGTCCTAAGACAATCTTTCATTAATCATGAATTTAAATAACTTCCGTCCAGGGGAGAGATACTCCAGCTAGATTTTAATGAATATTTCAAACTAACTGATGTCACGTATAACTCAGCAAACTATCGATAGATAGATCCTGGAACATCATATTCGTGTTAACAGGTTTAACCCAACAAACTGTTCATAGATGTAGCTATGAATATCGAGTTGGTGTGTACCATGGTTAACCATTAATACTGTTGACACAGTATTATGGATTATTGATGATACTACATTATATTATGTGTAACCCCATAAAAAAACCTATCGATAGATTTTTCATCTAACAACAAGCTAGTTGTTATCATTATTAGGATAAAATACTGTAGAAAGGTGTATCTTTTAACAGCGAGATGTTAGTACCATGTTTAGCCAAACATACTGTTAATGTATATATGCTAGGAAAGCAAGCTGATGGTTTCATGCTTGGCTCAAACACTGTCACCACATTCACCCAAGAATAGTAAGCTAATATTATTATATGTAACAAATCAACAGCATATCCATTGATTTATTTTCGAAAAGCGAGCTGGTGGTGCTACATGTAACCCAACAAACTGTGGTACAACGACCCAAGAAACTGTCACCAAATGTATCTAGAAATTGTGAGATAATAGTGCAACAGCCCAGAAAAATGTCAAGAGAAATGTGAGAAATTTAGGGTTCGAGTCCGATATTCTTTGAAGATCTGAATAAACAGTAGTAATATTTTAATAAATAAATCGTGTGATTGAATAATAATTCTAGGTTATTTACCAATAAACGCCAATTTTAGTAATATAAATATTACATATTCTTTGGAAAGCCCAAAAACTTCCTTCAAGGGATGCCCATAACTGATATTATACAACATACAATCAACACAAGTTGTTGCTGTGAAATTATAGAACAGGAACTGCATCGTTTCTAGGTGATATTAGTTTCTATCTCCAAGTTGCTACTTTAACCCCAAAGGACTCGTATTCATACTTCACTTCTGAAGAACTTTAGTTACAATGACCGACGTATTCCTTAGGCTATAGAGCTTTAATTAGACCAATCATGCATAAATGGGATGCGTTTAGAGTCTCCAAATGCTTATCAATCTTGTCTGTCCTCACGTACTCGAAACATCTCAGCTTTTGGAACTTTCCCCGTATGATCTCATCTGAAGCCGAAACCATCAGAAAGGTTAAGCTAGTACGTTCGAGTGAGTCATTGAAGTATTTTCATACAGTCAATGAGATTTAGTGCCCATAAGCGAAGAATATTTTCACAGAATATTTCGAGCAGAGAAGTATTTGTACCAGTTAAAATTATGGATAGCTCTTTTGCAGAAAATAACTAACGTTTCGTTTGTTGTTTGTTTGTTTTACACCCGCATCTGGCTCTCGTGTGGTGTAATTAATAAAGAGGAATTATTAAAATTACGTTATATTGTAGTACATTCATAAGAATCTGGTTATCATGGATAAAAAAGCATTAGTGCAAAATTTCATACAAAGAAATGAACAACAGTTATTATTTAGGATAAATATCACCATATAACTTCCAGGACTTAAGTTAGTCCTCTCTAAAGGAGTTGCTAACAGTTGCTCATCCTCGTGAAACTTTGTACAAAATTCAAAACAAATCAAACCAACTAAGCCGGATATTCTACATTACCTTGTACAATGAGAAAAGAAAAGAATATTATATATTCATAATTTGCTTGTTGATTAAAAGTTTAATGGATAAGAAAGATTTTATGTTTTGTAATGTAAATGAGGCAAGGACGTATAATGTCAAAACTTATGCTAAACATATGCATACTTTCCTAAAGTAAATTCTTCAAATTTGTGGTTTGTTCCTCATTCCATTACTTTATTTCTTGGAAATATCTTTTACTGTTTTGCTATAAATTGTTATATTTATCGAATATTGCTCAAAGTATTGCAACATCTCGCTTCAAACAGAAACTTCTCCCTTTTATGGGATTTTGGAAAACCGTCTACAACGATAGTAATGATTCTAACTGCACCCGAGCAGACAGAGTGAATAGCTTCGTTTAATTAAATGATTATGGTCAACAAAGGCAACCCATATAAATAATTAAATAATCAGTTAAATTTTGAATTATTCATGAGTATTAAACGAGAAGATCTAAACAATTACATCAATAAAGTCTGCAATGACTTAGTTGCAAGGTAATACGAGTAGCTAAGCAAAGACATATTGCTCCTGATTCAAGCATCAACTATAAGATGAGCCTTCTCCGTGTGTTTACTAGTTATTTCTGTTTATATGAAAGGATCAAGTATTTAAGTATGCATAATGAAATTTCAGATCCACAAACGTCCTTTGAAACTCTGACTTATCACTTGCAGAAACATCTAGCCTATCACTTTCAGACTTCTGGATACACTGTTAGAAACATCTAGCCTATCACTTTCAGACTTCTGGATACATTGTTAGAAACATCTGACTTATCACTTTCAGACTTTTGGATACATTGTTAGAAACATTTAACTTATCACTTTCAGACTTCTGGATACATTGTTTGAAACATCTAACTTATTACGTTAAGACTTCTGGTTACATTGTTTGAAACATCTGACTTATCACGTTCAGATTTTTGCATACATTGTTTGAAAGATCTGATTTATCACTTTCAGACTTCTGATAATTTGTACGATATTGTTAAGCAATATTTAGTACATGTGCTTCCACAGTGGTTCAGTGGTAAGTCTGCAGATTTACAACGCTTATGGGTTTTGATGCTTTGAACGTTTTTTAGTGTGTATGTGTGTGTGGTTTTATATTATTAATTTTTTATCATTCATTGTATCAGTATAATACATTAAAACAAACTCTTATTCATGACAACATGGAAGAATCTGGTCAGTGAATCACAACAGATATAGTTTTGGACAGGTGGCGCTATAAGACCAACAACCATCTGTTATTCCAGAAGCCATTGTGTTGTTTAAAAATTCAAGGCGTGTTAGCTTTTATCATTTGTTAGAATCTTTTGCTTTATAACTCAAAAACATATGTATTATTATTATTGATTTTTTGTTATTCCTTTGTCAATGATAACGACTTTAATGACAGAATAAAAGTACAATTTAATGGTTTGAAAAACGTACTTTCGGAATATTTCAAGGAATTCTTATATTTGTTATATCAAAGATTACACGTCTGTAATTTGAATATCAGTAATATAAACTTACACAGGAACTGTTTTATGTTCACGACCACAGGGAAGTCGTGAGGGAAACACACATTAATTTTTAACTCTACAACTGCGAGCCATTTATTTTTCTGCTAATAATTACGAAATTTTCCACAGATTATCACCCACAATAGCATGAGAAATAATCGTTGATGGTAAATCTTCTATCTGGTTCGCAGCTAGTTGCTACTGTTCTCGCTTCAACTAGAATGATTATTACTCATTTCTCTTCAGGTTCCATGCAGGGTACTAGGCGGTTTATTACGACATTCACGTTTAAATAGTTGTAACGTAAGAGAAAGTCAGTTCATATTTTTGATATATTGATTCTAGGACCATTTGTGAAATCATTAGGTATGTTTTAACAACTTACACATGTACGTTTATGACTTCCTGCTTCCGGGTACAGCCATCTTCTGATATACAAACTACTTAACTAGATGAAGTATTAAGAAAAACGTCGTTAGCTCACATCCTAATGTCAGTGATTTTTTTTTCAGTTTTCGTAGAGGGCGCTGTTTCTCCATTTCTCGAAAATGTAACAAATATTATTATTTGAAGAAAAAATGGAATATTGGCAATAAACTCCTCATCCATTTTATATTATATGTATGTTCATATTAATTTCCGTTCAGGATAAGCTAGTTTCTTACAGCAAAACTAAAACTCATCCTGTTAATAACGAGACCTAATTAAATATACTTTTCATTTTTACGTTACTACTTGTGCAGATTAGAATTCTTTGTTTTATCATTTCATTGCTTTTAACGATATTTTCGGCAGTAAATCCAATGAGATTCGGAGTTTAAGTTACTCCTAGCACGTACACTAAGCTAGGATATCTGATAAGAACTGTTAGTGATAAAGCTGTGATTCTTGTTACGTATAAATTTATGATATCTTGCCATGTGATAGTGATGATAAATTTCTAATTCCTATTACACTTTGTGATAGAATATCTGCAACATGCAGCTTTAGTTATACTAATAAAACCTTGCTATATTCTGTGTATATCAAGAAAGGGATTGCTCTAAATAACTGTTAGTAAATTATGAAATCTCTTGCGGTCATTGTTTCAAAGTCATTTACCCGCTGTACTTTGCTATAAAAAAAAACACAAATCACACACTCAAAGTCATTTGTCTCTTGAAGTTAAATTCAGATTGTCCTATTCTGCACATATTAATCTAATGAAGCTATAAAAATAAATTACAAATAGTGTTTTTAACCATGATTTTTTTATCTGGAAATAAATTATGAATTTTTAAATACTTCAAAACTTATTACGCTGTTAATATGTTTATAATTTACGATGCGTAATCTGTAATAGCATTAAATGTATGGTCATAACACTCTTTAAATTTTGGTAATAGTGATAAACTAACTTATTAGATATTCTTATATACATTTTTCAAATACCATCTTAAATACCATATAGTTTCAAATACCATCTCCTTTAAAGGGGAAGCATTATACTACAATAATACCACGTACCTCATATCCATTCACAGTGAATCATGGCACTTGGTGTTTAGTCTCATGTCCGTTAACAGTGAATCAGGCCACAACAATAGGACCTGGTGTTCAGTCTCATGTCAATTAACAGTAAATCATACCACCTCTATGTTACCTGGTTGTCGGTCTCTTGATGTAAAAGTATCACCACATAGTACCACGTACGTAAATGAAGATTTTTTCTTTGCTTAAACTGGGATCTCTTTCATTTCCTTTCTTTCTTCAGAGTATTGTGTACCCTGAATAAAAAAAAAAAAAAAACGCTGAATGTTCATAAGAGCTTTCTACAAACAGATGTTATAAACAATGAGATAATTAAATATGCTTGTAGCACTTATGTTACCCTGTTATTGAAATGTTGTTTTCCTTTGATATAATTCCAAACTGCTCGTTAATGTTGAATTATTATATTGTGAACCGACCAAGTTGATGAAATACAAGTGCACAAATATATAACATTATAATTAATTTGACACGACTTTAAAAGCTCAAAATTAAGAAAACACTGGTAAAGATTATTATATAATAGTAAATGAGAGAGCTCGTTTCTTTATAACAAAAGGGAGTGTGATAGGTTGATAATATAAATAATCACATTTGCTGTGTTCTGCAATAATATAATAAAGACTTACACAAGATGGAACGGCTGTCAGGTCCAGCTTGCAAGAGAATGTTGTTATGTTTCATTAATTTGATATAATTAATTACATATCAATTAAATTATAGATTTTCTTGAAACAGTTTTAACGTTCGCTGTGTGGCATCGAGTGATTCGTGTTCTTTCTTTCTGAAGTTAGATCCGTCTGTAACACTTTTCCTGTTTTTGATGCTACTGCTATTTAATAGTACAACGGAAACGAGAATGCTTGACTCTAATTAAGATTTACAATAGATTCGTTAATTTACCCAAATCTAAGTGTTAAAGCGTCTTCACTTCGAGTTTGCTTTATATTTTGTATCATTTACCTCTGGATTTTTGCTTAATTCGTTCGGGAATTTAACCAAAGTTTGTGACGAGTACAAGTGCACAACAAATTATGTTAATAGTTACTTTCCCAGTTTGTTTGCTTGAAATTAAGCACAAAGCTACACAAATGGCTACATATGCTCTACCCACCACTAGTATCAAAACCCGGTTTTTAGCAATGTAAGTCCGCAAACACCCCGCTATGCCTCTGGGGAGTGGGTATATGTAAGAGAAAATATAATAAAAAATTATTACTACAATTTTTACGAAGATAAACATTTTATTTTATGGTATTCTCGTTATAACAGAAAGTATTCCTCTGAAATTTTTAAAATGTTTAAAAACGTAATTACATGTTGTGAAAATAATGTATATCCTTTTCATCATCAGTAAATGTTTATTCACCATATAACGTTTCCACCTTAAGCTCACTTAAGATGCAGATAATTTTTCCTTCCAACAGCCCACTTAGACCTAACATGGCCAGGTGGTTAGGGCGCTCGATTCGTATTCTGATAATCGCGAACTCGAATCCTCGTCCCTCCAAACGTGGTCAACTTCTCAGCTGTGAGGAGGTTATAATTTGAAGGTCAATGGCACTATTCTTTGGTAAAAGAGTAGTCCAAGTGTTGACGGTAGGTGGCGATGACTAGTTGCCTTCTTTCTAGTATTTCACTGCTAAATTAGGGACGACTAGCGCAGCTAAGCCTTGTTTAGCTATGCGCAAAATTCAAAGCAAACCAAACCAACAGCTACAAACTGCATGTTATCATATTTAATTCTAATTAATTCATTCTCTTCTCTCCAACTGGAACAACGATAAGTCTGTAGATTTACAACACTAGAATCAGTGGTTCGATTCCCCTTGGTGGACACAGCAGAAAACCTGATGTGGCTTTGCTATAAGAAAAAACGCAATTCATTCTCGCTTCATTTATATTCATTTATCTTAATATATTGTGATCACTGTGTAACTATCGTTATTCTATGTTCTTGTTTATTAATTTATTTCATCACAGCTGTACTAATCTGCATGGCTTCAGTCTGTAACGTTAGCACTGTTATATAAATAAGTTTTTAAATGCGTTTACTTTATATTTTCAGTAGTATAATCTATTTATACGTGTTCTTAGTTTATTTAACTTAATTCTGCTGCTATATATGTTTTTCTTCGTTTTGTTTCCAAAGTTAACTAACTATAAAGATGCGTTGTTTGGTACGAAATTTAAAAGTTGGCCAACTTCTATATATATATGTACATACAAACTCACTCACTCATGTCTGTTATACTAGCACGCAACGTCATTATATTGGCGAAGCAGAGTCTCTCGAAAAACGGGCAGTAATAATACAAGCTGAAACCTCCACAGTTCAGGCGGTGGTACATAACTGTGACAAATCACCTTCTTTGGTTAAACTGGTGGTTACATCAATCTCCAACCTAGAGCAGCGTTGACAATCTTGACAGAGTGTGGGCTTCCTTAGTTATTATGTTCATTGCGAAGGCTTTCTTCATAAATGTGGCCGAAGCTTGGATAAAAATAACCGAGGAAGTGACTAAATATTTATCTCAGTCAGCTGTAGCCTTAGAAAAGATTCTGAATGTTTGCTTATCCGGAAAATTCTTATCTTGTTTTAAGTCGGCTAGTCAGATAAACGTCCCACGATTACAGCGACCTCACGAGATATTATTATAAATAATTAAAGAGTTCTCTAACATTCGATATTTCCATAATAAAATAGGTTTACGCGCCCAATCTGTTATCTATTCATTCTGTGAAATTGCTGTGTTGTCTCATTCTCTCATTAGGATAAAGCAAAAAAGTAAATATTTGTGTTAGCCTGAAACTTTCCTGTTGTGAGTCCTACCTGGTGTGATTTGATTGGTCATTGTAAGTTCTAATTCAAGTGATATGACTGGCCACTGTTATTGTGAAGAATAAAAACTAATTATACGCTGCAAAATTTGATGTCGTCTATCAATATGTATCTATCTCCCTATATAACTGTAAATCTTTCTGTCTATGTTCTCTATTTGTCTGTCTGTCTTTATCTAACTTCACATCACTCCACGTTCTTTATCTTTCTATATCTCTGTAGCCTCCACGTTTATATGTCCATTTATCTATCTTTCTATTTGTTTGTATGCCTAACTCTGTTTTATCTGTTCATTAATATACAGCTATCTGTTTGCATGTTTATACATCTATTTTTAAGTATATCTATGTATCTGTTTTAACTCTAACTGAGTACCTGTCTTTATATACATATGTATCTCTAACAGCCTGTCTCTCTAGCTTCTTACCAAAACTACATATCACAGTTTTTGTCCATCTTCTTTATATATCTGTGTCCACCTATCTGTATACCTATCCATCTACTTGCCGGCTTAAGAATATCTGAAGCTGTCTATGAATTTAAGTTTGTTTGTTTTTTATGAAATCTAAGAAACCTGATAAAAATGGGCGACTGAGTAGATAAAAGCAAGATCGAACTTAACAATTTAATTAAAACATTTTTTAAACTTTTGTTGCTCTTATCCATCAGAAGAAAAGTAACAACTGTTTCTCAAGTGAGTTACCCTTATAATGGTAATTCTTTAAAGTTTTCAAGCAGAAAACCCATCAGAAATAAAGCTACTGTCGTAGAAATCATAGTAAATTACTGAAAATTCCGAGTGAAATAAATTCTTAGGGCAGTTACTACCGAAATCTCAGCTGACTTTCAAGGACTTTTAATAGTTACTTGATAGATGTGCCGTCGAGAAATTTCATATTATTTACACAGAACAAGTTCTAACACTAACTAGAGCGCTTCTTAATCGCACTTTGCGCATGTGGGAGATCTTGAAAAACAAGATGAAAAAAGTCGTTAGTGTTCAACTGCGTGAGGCGTTTTTGGTTTGTGTTTTTCTAGCTCAAAGGAGAAGATAAATCAGGTACCAAAAGTTCTAATAGCATCCACTTCCTTTCGTAGTTAACTGCAATACAGAGTCTATAAAATTTACTGAAATGAACATAACGAAATTCATAATTTTGTCGGGAATTTTCTTAACAAAACAAGTTTATTTTCACAAAGAGCAAACACAGTGGAAATCATAGAAAGAAAAATTCAATTTGCGAAGAGAAATGTGTACATACGGGAGAAAATGCTGTAAATAATGAATTAAACATAAGGATCTCAGAAAATAAAAATCAAATGAAGTGAATTACAAATCCTTATAGAGGATACATTTATTTCCTAAGCTTTACACAACATTTTCTTGCCATTCCAGCTAAATTCCTATTGTTACCTCAATACGCTTGAATAAAAGTAATTGTTCTAAATATTATTCACATTGAAATCCATAATTCCGTACTTAAATTATTTTGTATTTTTGCCATTACATGTGAACAAGATAAAACATTATAATTATGAATTTTATATTCAACAAAGAATTTAAAATCCGAGCCATAATTGTATTGATATGCATTTACAATACTGTAATGGCTTATTGTATAATAAAATATGTAAAAGCTTTCGTAATTTCTTGAATGTACAAATATATTATTGTTAAGAGATTAAAATTAATAATGCTCCCCGCTAGTACAGCGGTAGGTCGACTTACAACACTAAAATTAGGGGTTCGATTCCCCTCTGTTGGCTCAGCAGATAGGCTCCTGTGGCTTTGCTGTAAGAAAAACACACATACCCAGAATTAATAATAAACTTTCGTATGCTCTATTTATTAATAATGTAAAGAAACAAACAAAAACTATGAATACATCGTATATTTCTACCTTAACACTAGTAACTGAACTACGAATTAGCCAAATTATTTTAATTCTGCATTATTCTATCAGGTCATTCCTTAAGTAATGTCCGATTTTAGGTTCAGAAAAATAGAAAGGATTTCAAACGCTTTTAATGTTATTTAATCAATAATGTATGTTCCATTACATTATTATTAATTACTTCCTGCCATTGATTCATAAACTTCTGAATATCACTTCAATAAAATTCTTGAAGTTTGGAGGAAAAGAATGTAGAGAGGGTAGTTTTGACATCTAAATGGGTTCCAAGCTCTTTTCCATCAAGATAGTTCTGCAAACTTCAGAATAGATGATAATCAGATGGGGCAATGTCTGGAGAATAAGAAGGATGTGGAAGTTTTTCCCAGTCTAGCTCTTTAACCTTTACAGGTGTGGTCCTTACTGTATGTGGCCGTGCTTTATCCTGGTGTAACGCTTTTACGACTGATCAAAGCAGGCCTCTTTTCTTTCAGTGCAACATTGAAGCGCTCTAACTGTTGACAATAGAAGTCTGATGCAATCTTTACGTTGAGTGGCAGCAACTCAAAGTGGATCACACCAACAATATCCCACCAAATGTTTAACAAGAATTTCCTAGAGTGGAAGTCCATTTTGGGCTGTGCTTTAGCCAGTTTACCTCCACTAAGCCATTATCTGCGGCGCTTAACATTTTTTTAATACATCTATTTTTCATCTCCAGTTACTAACTTATTCAAAATATGTGAATTAGGTTCATGAGATTACAGAGAAGTGCAAATGTTCACTCTTGCTCTAAAGTTGGCTTCTGTCAAACCATGGGGGGACACATTTTCAAAGTTTTTTACACCTTTCCAAGCTGTTTCAGATGACGGTAAAGTGTTAAATGGATTAAATTAAGCTTCTGTGCTAGTTCTTGAACTGTTACAGCACAATCTTTATCAAGTGCAGCCAACAGCAAGTCATCATTAAAGTTAACAGGACCATCTGAACGTAGCGCATCACTTAAGCTATAGTCACCTGATGCCTAATGTGCTCCTCAGACACATTCATCTTCATGAGAGTTTATTTGATTAATGATCTGATGAAGTAAAGTTGGGTTAGTTTATTTTATTTGTCTGGACATTTTTATACTCGTCATACTACATATTTTAGTTATTAAAGCTTTCCTCAAAAATAGAAATGATGATGCACTTTCTGTATTAAATTTTCGTACATTACTTAAGGGATGACCTGATTTTTTGCTTAGAGCTAATATTTCTCCGAAAACCGAAAGTATTTTCTAACCTAAGTTCAATTCACCTGGCAGTAAACTATTATTGTTCACAATTAACATATTAGATTTTCTTTGAGTTTTTGAAACTATAAAGCAACAGAGCTCATGATTTATCTAAAAAATAGCAGTAGAAGAAGGATAACATGGGTGCCAATACTTAAACAACGATCTAGTAAACGATCCATTAGTAGAATGTGCAACAATTTTTTCCAGTTTCACAGTATAGTAGCTTATTGCAATCTTAGGAAAACCAGGAGAAGTAAATTCTGCCTTGAGAATTCCCTGAATTTTATGATATGATACGTTTGTTGTTGCTTTTTGAGAGAGATGAACCACTGAGGAATATCACTTTAATGGCTTTAACCTCATACCACGTGTTGACTCAGAGGATGAGTTGGATACGATAACAATATTCTCTTTGAATATTAAGACAGATATCAGTAGAACACTCATCATGGCAATCTTCAAACCGTCCTGATAGTTCAAACGAAAGGTACCCATGTAATCCAAATCATCAGTATGTACGGGAAGGGCAGCACATAACAATGTGCTGAAGATTGTGTGTTCTTTCCTGACCTGTCTGATAATACTTCTATGTATCTAGTGATATGATACCTCAAAGCCAAACTGTGCTGAAAGTTAATACACAAATAGCTAAAGTTACGTCTTACTCTTCATAGAGCCATCTATTGTATACTGCTAAACTTGGGTAAACCAATAGGATTTTTTAGAGTAATTCCACCTCATGTGTCATTCCACGGGTCATAGAGAACACGAAGTCACGACTGATGACCTCACCTGTTAAGTACTCGTGAAGAGTGGAAGACACAGCGGTATAAAACAATGCAGGAAACCATCGAATAATGTCAAGCTTTGTGGTGGTGCTCATACCCTCAAACAAATGATGAGTCCTTGTAGATAATAGGGTGACCAGAGAAGACAAGAACTTTACATGCAATAAGCTTACAAGGTGTGTAAAACCAAATCGTGATGAACTCTGAAGAAGAATATTTCATTTTGACATCTTAAAAAACTTTTGTTTGGGACAGAAATAGTAAAAAATATGACGATGTCAGTCATCTACGATTATGACGAAACCCATTCTCTTCAGATGGTCTTAATCAACATGCCCATTGGTAGTAGCATACATAGGAACTCAAGATATAGCAATACCTATCTCAGCTACAATTACGTATGAATATTCAGAACATCTTTATATCACAGAAGATACAAAGATTTTAAAGACAGGCTGTTAGGTCGCGACCGTGTTAAAATCTCCATTCTTTAATGAATTACGGAAGCAAACTTATTAGAGTTAGTGATACAGTATTAATTTAGCTGAGCATGAAGTGGAATTTCTATACTTGTTCGAATTTATTCATCAAACCTTTATTCAAAACTATGAAGAATCACTATCATCTTAAAGTTATTGAATTTTCGTCCTACAAATCATCCTTGGGATCATCAGTCTCATCAATCGTTTTCAACTTCAACACCATGGATTTAGCTTGACAGTCCAAACAGCTGCTGTTTTTCTGAAGACATTCTGGCGCACTTTAACAAATCTGAAATCGAGAGCAGGAAGCAACCAGCCCTCATCAGGACTACAGTTTAGGTTAGCGACACAAGAATGTTTATCCATCCTGCCAAAGCCACAATCATGTTCTGTACTTTCATTAATCACCACTATATTTTACAGACACCGACACTGAGGTAGTTGAGGCAAACTTTGAAAGAAACTAAAATTTATGAACTATGATAACCAGAACTACTAAAGTCACCACTGTACTGGAAGCAGAAGAGAAAGAAAGTCACCTGCTTAAGTTCTACTGAAGTTTCATCTATTCTATCCTCGATTTTGTAAAGCAAATAATTAGTAAAAATATTTACGATCGCATTTGAATTGCTAAAATAGTGCAACTATATGATACATAAATAATTCGTACATATCAAATAAAAACTGCCCTTAATCTCTAATCGGTTCACAGATTTTTTTCTAACTTTTAACACAAACAATTCATGAGTAATTAAAATTATACACAGGATGCTTCAAAATTATGTATACACATTTTAGAAATTTATACCTCGTGAGCCATATGCACAATTCTTTTAATTTAAAAAAAATATATATATTTACAGATATTTATGGAAAAAATGGAAAACACGTAGTTGAGTTTCGACGAGAGAAAAAATATTCTAAAATGGTGCTGAAAATTTGAAAATGTCTTTGAAGTTCAGCATGCATGGGAAAGACAATATAGAACAAAAGTACCAACACGTCTAACAATTACTCGTCTGTGTGATAAATTTGAGGAACGTGTAACCGTGCAGAATATCAATAAGACAAGATGTGGGAGGAAAATGACGTCAAAAAGTAGAGAAATCGTTGAAATTGTCAGAAATGCAATGAACCTTTCACCAAGGATGTCAACAAGACAGTGTTCACGAGAATACAACTGAGTCATTCAAGTGTGTTTTTAGAATCATAAAGGACTTAAAGTTGACGCCATTTATACCTGGATTACTGTATATAATCCAAGAAGATGATCCAGATCGACGAATAAAATTCTACCTGACTTGAGCTCTATAATATGTAGAACTGTTGAAGGAAGATGTCGCTCATGTAGTGATGTTTCCAGTGGACATTTTGAATATCTCACCTAAGTTTAGTTTATTATAGAAGAATTGTATGTTTTTGAGCTTTAAACTAAAAAAAGAGTTTATGAAAGCTGTGCATATGTTCCAGGAGATATAAAAGTGTACATACATAATTTTGAAACACCTGTATATACAATAACTGATTAAATTGCCAACAAATAAATAATGTATGAGTAGGAGAGAATCTGAATGAATTGACTCGAGCATGAAATACCCGAAGCGATCTTACAAACACGGAAATATCATATACAATAAATTAATATACCAAATAAAGTGGCCTAACATGAACTTGTAAAATAAAAAATATCTAAGACAGTAGACCTTTGACTCTCTACTGATTTGGTCAACTTATCCAGGCGTGTACACTCAGTGTTTCAGAAGTAAATTTCATTGCTCAAACGACTTTATTCCACAATCCAATGGTCACAATAAAAGGTAATCGGTTTGTAGACACATTTCACCATGCACAAGACAATGTAACAGTTATGTGACGTGTTATGATGGCATTATGGTTACACTATATGGTATCTAGACAATGTAACAGTTATGTGACGTGTTATGATGGCATTATGGTTACACTATATGGTATCTAGACAATGTAAAAACCCATCATTCAAGATCGTGTCAACAACAGAACTAACTTTTGGAACGTCACTTGTTCAAAACGTGTCTCATTTGAATAATTTATTAACACGCATGTGTGCTAAGAGATGTATAAAGATTAAGGCATCTCAAAGGGATTAATATCTGGGCTTTGACTCGGCCATTCCAGGACTCTCCATTTCTTAGTTTTCAGCTAGTTCTTGGTAGGTTTACTGGTATGTTTTGGATCATTGTCATGTTGCAGGGTCCAGTTCTACTTCAGCTTTAATTTTCTTACATATGGACTCACAAGGTCCTCAAGCACCCTGATACACAGTAGAATTCATGGTGGATTTTTTGATTGTGAGCTGTCAAGGTCCTGCTGCAGAAAAGCAGCCCCGAACCATGACACTTCCACCTCCATGCTTTACAGTTGGTATGAGGTTCTTTTCCTGGAATATTGTATTTGGTTTACGCCAAACATGTCCTCTGTTCTGGTGTCCAAATAATTCAATTTTGGACTCATCTGTCCAAAGAACATTATTTCAGAAGTCCTGGTATTTGTCTACATTCTCTCTGGCAAACTTCAGACTGGCCTTGATGTTTCTCTTAGAGAGCAAAGGTTTCCTCCTTGCACATCTCCCATGCAAGTTACACTTGTGCAGTCTCTTTCTGATTGTAGAGGCAAGTACTTTCACATCAACAGTAGCCAGAGCCTGCTGTAGGTCCCGTGATGACATGTTAGGGTGTTTGGAGACCTTTTTTAGCATTTTGCAGTCTGCTCTCAGGGTGAACTTACTTGGACGACCAAACCTTGGCATGTTGGCAGTTTTTTTTAAAGCCCTCCACTTGTTGACTATTTTCCAGACAGTGGAATGGCTGATTTCAAAATCTTTTGGGATCTTTTTAAATCCCTTACCAGACTTATAAGCTGCTACAATTTTCTTTCTGAAGATTTCAGACAGCTCTTTTGCTCTCACCATCTTTTGCTCACTCTCACTTCAACAGTCAGGAGCACACCAAACTAAATGAGTGAGGTTTAAATAGGGCAAGCCTCATTCAAAATGCTGAGTAACGATCTTCTAATCAGTGCGTCTGATGTGATACACCTGTCTGTGAGTTGAGCCATTTTAATTGGGAATAAATGTGGGGGTGTCCTAACTTTATCTTCAGTTAGAATATGCATTTTTGTAGAATTACATTTACAGAAGATCTTGAAAAGTCTTTTCTTCGGTTTTAATTGTTTCGTTATATTCCTATAATCTCTCAGTATTGTGAAAATTGAGATTAAATATCTATATATCCAAAAATGTTACAAAAATACACAGGCTTTCATAGGGTGTCCTAACTGTTTCACATGACTGTATATTACTGGTTAGTCACAAAAATAAACCATGAATAACGAGTTTGAAGCTTTTTAATTATTTTAAATACAAATTCGTTATATTGAATAAATGATCTCTTAAACTTAATAGCTTGTCAACAGAGAGCACTGTCAGCAAGAAATGAAAGACAGATGTAATATATACTAGAAGAAACGCCATCCTAGTGGCGGCTGCTTGTGCTATACTTACAAATCATTTTCTAGGAAGCAACGAACGGCAATAGTTTTCAAATATGCTGAAATAAACTGTAATGTTTCATGTATATATATGTGTACGTGTGTATTAAAAACATTGTACCAATTATTGCAAGTATAACATTTTTTGAAAACTCCATTTTGAGTACTATATTTACAACTTACATCAATAAATATATAATCACAGCCCGGCATGGCCAGATGGTTAAGGTGGTTGACTCTCAGTCTGAGCTATGGTGGTATAATAATGTGATGATCAATCCCAATATTCGTTGATAAAAGAGTAGCCCAAGAGTTGGCAGTCGGTGGTGATGACAGCTGCCTTCTCTCTAGTCTTAAACTGCTAAATTAGGGACGGCTACTGCATACAGCCTTCATTAACCTAATCTTCGTTTAACTAAAGATTAGGTTATAAAAAGGAGACAAGTAAGCTGTATCTGTTTGTTAGTTTGTTTTCTTAATTTCGCACGAGGCGAAGCTACACGAGGGCTATCTGCACTAGCTATCCTTAATTTAGCAGTGTAAGATTAGAGAGAAGGTAGCTAGTCATCACATCACCCACCACCAACTGTTGGGCTACTCTTATAAAAATAAATAATGGGTTTCACCATCACATTATAACGTCCCCACATCTAAAAGGGCGAGCATGTTAGGAGTGACAGGAATTCGAAACCGATGTTCTCAGATTATGAGTCGACCGCCTTAACCAATTGGCCATGCCGGGCCGCCGTATTTGTTATTGTATTATAATGTCATATTATCGACATAGAATATGAAAACACTTTCAGCGACCATTACTTTATTGAAATGTTACAAATAGCATTCAGTGAATTCAGAATATAAATAATTTTATAACAACAAAGAAAAAAAGAAATACAAAAATATTTCAATTATTCATATATATATATATATCCGTTGTTTCTGTTGGGTTTTTGTTATTGTGCGGTAGTTTCTACTAAGTTAGCCGTTATATTAGAATGATCAACATTATCTATTTTAGAGAGCTACCAAAGTCATAGAAACTAAACTAAAAAAAGCCCAAATATGTTTGTTTTGTTATTTTGTATTAATTTTAGAGAGCTACCATTTTCCCCGTGTAAGACTAGAGGGAAGGCAGCTCATCATCACCACCCACCGCCAACTCTTGGGAAACGAATAGTGGGATTAACTCACAAATTCAACGGCCAGAATGTTTAGCGCGACGCGGGCGCGAAAAAAACAACGGCAAATATGAGAGACAGCGAAATACAATGAGAATACAGCTAGCAGGAAAAAAAGAAAGATATATTGTGCTATAAATACAATTGCAAGCCATGACCACAGGGACTCGGAAGGAAAGAACAACATTCCAGCTAGTAGAACCGCAAGTAATCTAGTAACGAGGAATGACTCCAGTAAGATCTTCCACTCTTCTTAGAGGATTGAATATCACAGAGAATGTAAAAATATATTGAAGATAACATTGGACTTAGTATTTCAATTTATCATCTGATCGCTTTCCAGGAACGCCTATGAATGTACTAGTTTCTTTTGTTTTATGAATTAAATTGTTCTACATCTTACATTAATAAAGCCACTAAAAAACTTCATTGATAATTCGTTCGAAAATATCCGTTCTGTAAATTTTCAGAAGATCCATACTATATATCGTAAGTAGAAAAGTCATACGTGAACCATTATATCGAGGTTAAATAAAATCAAACAACAGAAAATTCTGCGGTAGTGCCAACTTTACAGTTCTGAACGAAGAGAAACTTAAATTCAAAACTAAGCAAACTTTTATACAATCAAGCGTAATTACTTACTAATCCAATAACCACTCCATCCATCATTTCATCAATCTTTTCTTGCATAGCTTCTAATTATCACCTCATATATCTGTTCTTCCAGCCATCAACCTAGCCATCTATTATTACATGCTTCTTTCATCCGCTCACTTGCCATCATCAATCCATCAACTCATCTGTCCCTTTATTCACTCTTCCAGTAATGTATTTGTACACTTCTATTCACTCTTTATCCTATTTATACAAACACTTATCTATTTAACCATTACTCCATCTACTCCTCCATTCACTCTCCCAACTGTAAAGTTAATTCAGTTTTTTATGTATTCATCCAGTTTTCTTTCAGTCTATCTATCCATCTACTCATTTGTTCTTGTTTACATTCACGTTTATTTTTTCAGACCTATCTGCCCATCTAGTCAGGCAGTAATATAAAATTTTACCTCCTTGACTATCATGGATTAATCTTTTGTTCTAAATAACAAGGGCCTGGCATCGCCTAGCGCGTTAAGGCGTGCGCTTCGTAATCTGAGGGTCGCGGGTTCGCGCCCGAGTCGCGCCAAACATGCTCGCCCTCCCAGCCCTGCGGGTGTTATAATGTGACGGTCAATCCCACTATTCGTTGGTAAAAGAGTAGCCCAAGAGTTGGCGGTGGGTGGTGATGACTAGCTGCCTTCCCTCTAGTCTTACACTGCTAAATTAGAGACGGCTAGCACAGATAGCCCTCGAGTAGCTTTGTGCGAAATTCCAAAAACCAAACCAAAAACCATCTAAATAACAAATTACAATGTTGAAAACTTCGTTAAGGTTTGAAATTAGAACTCATGTAAAAAGGCGGGATTTTGATCAATTCAGTTTATGTAACTTTTATAAATTACATTTCTTAATAGATTAGAACACTCTGGAAGTCTTCAGATACGAAGAGTGGCGTCTAACAGGATTTATATGGTCAGTAAATGATGTCTTAACATATACCATCCGGCATTTCCTCAATGTTCATAAATAAATATCTGATCAGTGCAACATTTATTCACTTTCATACGCTCGACACATAGACTGGTCTTCACACTAACAATAATATTTATCCCTGAAACGCTTGACGTTAAAAAAAAATCCTAGCAAATTCCTACACTACTTTTATTAATAAAAAAAGAAATTTCAAAGCATGGATTTTTAGGGAGGGGAAGTTAGAAGTATGCGTTTAATTTTTCACGCTGCCGCAGACCGCATATATCTAGAATCCCACCCATGACGATAATTCGAAAATCGATCTTGCGTCTCTCAGCAAGATGCCACACAGCGAAACGCTAGCTCGATTCTTACAGTTGAGGTTCTGTTTTGTGAGTATGTTTCGACTATATATTAAGTTTAGAGGGACATTTTGTAAACGTAGTAGAAAATATTGTCAAACCGTTGAGTTACGAGTCGAATCTTATATTGACAATTGCAGTAACAACTTGATTTGTTATAGTTGCAAAATTGGAGAAGAAAATGAAAAAACTGTGTCACGTAAAATTACAACTGAATCATGTTTTTTTATATTCGTTGATCAATTTACCATAAAAAGCAGGATTTTCGTGCCTTTATAAGATGCGTTAGCTGATCAGTTAACTTCTCTGATTAAACAATTGCTTATGTCAATGTTTTCTTTTTCTTCTTCTTCTCTCGTTTACACTTTTATTAATACCAAAACCTGTTCTTAATTGGAAATTTATCACTCTTTAATTATCGACAGATTTTATTCACTATCAACACTTTCACTTCAAAGAGTGTTGTAATTGTTTTTACTTCAAAAGACACATTTCTAATTATTTCAATCAAGCTGTTAAACTCTAAAACGATGGGCCTAAAACAATTGTAGTAAAAAAAGACTCCTTTCCTTCGCAGTCCGTGTGAACTTGTTTCACTTTACACTGCTGGTTAGAGTGTTGGGATGCGTATGGAAAGTGCTTCTCACTAAACTCTTTCCAACAATTCCATGTATATTTCAGCACTAATTTCGCTGCTTTCCATTAATTTTTACCAAGAAGTCCGTATACATTTCAGCACTAATTTTACTACAAGAATCCATGATCTAAAATTTGAAATCGAATAAAAAGAAATTTTACCTCTTAAGAAAAAATTTCAATGTAAATAATTTTTTCTTTAAATTTAACAGTCTAGAAGTGTCTCCCAAATGTAATCATACATCACTGAAATACTTGAAATCCTGCAATGTTCTTTACCTTTCCCGGCGATATTTGACTGCAGAAAAAAAAACAACTTTTTTCCTATATCAACATTGCAGTTTTATTTGCACATTTATTTAGGTTCTGTAGAACAATTCTAAGTTTGGTAGGTCTTCAAATATCATAACCTGTGAGCTTTGAGTATTAGTAGAGTCTTACTTGTTTACTAATCACTATTTTGTTTTCTTTTTTTTCAACAAAAGAAATACATTTTTTGAAGATAAACATTCCACGATATTGGCTAAAAACAACACTGATTAACTAGAATTTTTATTAAAACTACTGTTAATGGTAGGGTAAAACCACGAAAAGAAACACTGTAATCGGTTCGTGTATCCTTCGTTTCTCTCTATTAAGCTCCACAATGTAACAAATAAAATATTATTTTAATGTCAGAGGTGTTACATACATATTATTCTTCACACATTAGATTTACTAGCAGACGCCATCCGGCCACGTATAGATTCTAGTGGGTCTGCGACATTTTCTGGAATTGCCTAACAGTCTTACAGCAATGTACTCATACTTGACATTCAATAATTGTTTGTTTGTTTTTGAATTTCGCGCAAAACTACACGAGAGATATCTGCGTTAGCCGCCAATAATCAGCAGTGAAAGACAAGAAAGAAGGTAACTAGTCATCATCACCAACCATCAACTTTTGGGCTACTCTTTCACCAATGAATAGTAAGATTGGCCATTGTATTATAACGCCCACATGACCAAAATGGCAAATGTGTTTGGTGTAGGGGGAATTTGAATCAACGATCCTCAAATTAAGAGTTGAACGCCCTAACCAGCTGGCCATGCCGGAAACATATTCAATAATGTTCACCATCCATGTTGAAGTATTTATTTGTAGCCGCAGGTACCAATGAAAGTTCTTTGCTTTTTGCAATGTTCATGAGATTTTCACTAAAGAAAAACAGATATTTTTTATGTTTGTTTTTATATTTAAATCTTCCTTTTGTTTGTAATTTTTATTGGTTACATCTGAAACATAACTTTTGTGGAAATTTCATTTCTTGTACTTATTATTCAGCTATAAAAATATATTACCCTATTATGATTGGTGGTGATTGGTTTTCGAGATACGAATGTTAGACGAAAACATCGCAAGTTCCATTACAATAAGAGGTTTTACATATATTGTTCTTCATACATTAGTTTTATAGTGATGAAAGATCATTTCTCAGCTGGTCTACAGCTTATGGGTTTTGGAAAAGAATATCATACAAGTTAAGACATCGCCTAAAATGAAAACAAAACGCATCAATTTAAAAAAATATATCTTTAAAGTTAATGATAAAACTTTGTTATTGGAATGTTCAAATAAATGGTAGTTAAAGCGAAGACGTCACTTGATGGTTTCTAATCAATTTTCAATAAGCTATGAACAAACTTTTTATGGTGTTATCACACACACACCCCCGACTGGCATAGCAGTATGTATGCGGACATAGAACCCTAGAATTCGGGTTTCAATCGTCGTGGTATACAGAAGTGCACAGATAGCCCATTGTGTAGCTTTGTGCTTGATTACAAACAATCTCATTCACCTCATAAGAAATGTTCAAACGTTCTAAACATTCGACATAAATATCTTGCTAATCTAAGCATTGATAGCTAATCTCTTTCAGTGATTAAAGCTGCAAAAGGAACTTGAAAAATTAATTTATTTCTTATTAGTAAACTTCAATTACAACGATTATTTTTAGACGGCATATATATGTGTTTATGAATGGGCGTGTGTATTTGTATATATTTCTAATATATCATGTGGGTGACACTTAATAATGAAACGTGTAAAACAAATATGTCAGAGTCGGGTTCTTAATGCCTGGGAATTAGAGCACCCGATGCGCAATCAGTGAAGTGCAGGTTCGATTCTCGTTCCCAAACAAACTTGCCCTTTCAGCCGTGCCTTGAATGCCTCAAGCCTTTCTTTCCATAATATGATCGATCCTAAACTATGTCAACCAGTCTGTGATACTCAGAGCCGATTTATTACATTTTCTCTTGGAAATGCTAATGTTAAATAGGTTTAATATAAAAATTTCAATCATGATAGACCATCCTGTTAAACTATATTTTTAATAATCAGTGAAGAGAAAAATGAGAATTACCCGATCCAAAGAGAGGTGATCTAGTTGGATAAAACATCCGATCGATTATCAGAGTCGTGGGGTCGAACCCGCTTAGTTTACAGTTTCTCATAAAGTAAAATAATAGGTAGAGCTTTATCGGAAAGTAATCCTAATAAGAACATGTTTGTAATATATCAGTAGACGTGGCTTAGTTCTTCCATATAAGTTAATAGTTCGGATTTTCGTGTCTCCCTAAATTGTGTCGTGCATATAAATTCATACTAACCTCATATGTTCGATCAATAGAGATGCGCTGATTACTTTATTCCTAACTACCCTTGAAATATGCGTAATATTTATTTATTGGCCCAGTAACTGACACAAGGGTAACGTTGTAAAACTTAACACCCTAAGCCAAGCATGGCCAGGTGGTTAAGGCACTCGACTCGTAATTTGACGGTCGTGGGTTCCAATTACCGTGACACCAAATATGCTCGTTCTTTCAGCCGGGGCAGACTTTATAAAGTTACGGTCAATCCCATTATTCGTTGGTAAAATAACAGCCCAAGAGTTGGCAGTGGGTGGTGATGACTAGCTGCCTTCCCTCTAGTCTTACACTGATAAATTAGCGCAGATAGTCCTGGTTTAGCTTTGAACGAAATTCAAAACAAGCAAAACAAACCAACTTAACACCCTAATGGTCTTTCACTTAAAAAAAAAAAAACTCCCAAGGCTAGAAATTTACTTTAATCGACATAATATAATATTATAGTGCACTGTTTATATAGTTTCATAAACACTTTGAAGTTTATGCAAAAAAACGAAATTATAATTATTCATGCAGAAGTAATGTACTTACAAATTTGTACTGTCAGTTAAAAAAGTTTTTTTTAATGTCGTTGTACTTTATTCACACCGTTTATTTGCAAGGAAGGTTACATTAGGGTTAAAAGCACTGAGTTTATACAGATATAGTGATGCAAAAAACCGCCTTAGTTTAATCCATCTATTTACATTCCAGAAAAAATATTTATTGTAGAAGGACGAAATTGAACTGAAGCACTTTAACTTTTTGGAGTTTATGAAGAAAAGGTGTTATCCTTGGCGGACATCCAGTTTTACTCAAGATAAAGTTAACAAAATGCTGCAAAGTATTCGTAGCTTCACTTTACAATAATAGTAATTAATAGCATAAAGGATCAGCGACTGGGCAATGACAACAGTCTTTATTCAATCACTTGTAGGGACGACTAAACAATGGGATATATCCTTTGACACACAATGAAGAACAAGGACTTCTGGGCTTTCGTAGAAGTTTAGAACAATAAACTTAAACTATTCTTTGTTTCATTCTTGTGGGATTTACTTTCTCTCACTAACTGTGTAATACAACTGTTAACATCCCTCAGTGGTGAGGTTAATAATCTTCAGATGATAGGCAACATATAATCTTAAGAACAACGCGTCACAATTCACACCGTATTTAGGTGATGTTTCTTGTAAAGAGTTCCACAGCTTCTTATATTGTTTCCAGAAACAACCATCAAGCAGTTATCATCAGAATGAAAACAACTACAGGGCATTAAATGGTGTCTACACTTCTAATTCTTGCCATAAACAAAATTTTAACACCTCAGGTTACGTGTTTTATATATTGTCGCTCTTCATAGATGCTCTAGAGTCTAGAATTTATATATATACACATAAACATCAATTTTTTAAGAACAATGTTTACGTAAATCGTGTATATTTCTGGATATACAGCACTAGCATTTGACCGCAAGAATAACCAATTATGACTACGAAAATAACTAATAAGATAAAGCTTTAATAACTTAACGACAGCTCTTGTGACTATCAAAATATCTAATGATACAAAATTTTAATACCTTGACGACGCAACAAGCTCTAGATTAAAAATATTTTACAGTTATATTGCTTATAATTTATTTATTGCATCAAGTTAATACACATATGATATGGAAGATGTCTACAACTGAATTTTTCTTTTCCACCTACCGTGCACTGGGGATGAACACACGTTTTTTATTATTTTAGTAGTTAAAAATTAAATCTTTAAAAAGGGTTTTACTAACATAGCTAGTAGATTTATCCTTAACTTATTGCGCTGAGCAATATTTTGGTGTATAAGAGTTCCTAGATTAGATCTCGAGCGTAGGAGTTGCCATAAAAACAACAGACCAACTAGCTGTATTCCACGGGAGGAAATGAACTGGCTAATGGTATTTCACGGGAAGAAATGGCCTGGCTAGAGGTATTTCAGAGAAAGAATGGGGCAGATAGTGGTGGTTCACAGGAAGAAAAATTCGAATTCTGGTGTTCCATAGAAAGAACGATCCATATAATGATGTTTCAAAGAAAATATTATTCAAATAGTGGTGTTCCACAGAAAAGATGATGCGGGTAGTAGTGTTGCACAGAGAGAATGATTAGTCCACAAGAAAGATGATTGAGAGAGTGATGTTTTACAGGAAGAGTGATTGAGAAACTGGTATTCCATAGGAGAGGTGATCCGATAACTCAGACAGTGGTTTTTCACAGAAAGAATGATCCATATAGTGGTGTTTTACAGAAAGAATGATCCAGATAGTCGTAGTATACGTGAAGGATGATCCAGATGGGGATTTACCAGAGGAATAGTAGTCCAAAGGCAGAATGATCAAGATAGCAATGAACCATATAGTAACGTTCGACAGAAAGAATAATTCGGATAGTGTACCAGCTTGTGGTAGTACTTACGAAGAATGATCTAGATCAGGGACGGGCAACTCCATGGCCACAATTGTCCGCAGAATGCTAGAGTTAGCAAAAGACATAGAAAATAAGTTGCTTGAATAATTAAAAGACTGTTCTTTTTTTTATTTGTTCTTTTGTTTTATTTTTCTTTAGCACTAAATGAGTCAACAGATGTCAGTGACACTGCACAGTTGATATTTTGGGTTTGACACGTAACTTTAGATCTTTGGCCTTTGTGAGTTATGAGATCGAACGTGTGAAGAAACATCTTTGAAAAACTTTTTGAAATGTCAAAAAATTCAATCCGGATTTTAAAAACTGGTTTCTGTCACATCAGACAGTGCTCCCACCATGACTGGGGCGAAATCAGGATTTGTTTCTCTTTTGATGCAACATTTAATTGAAAATAATGTGAAGTCCACATTGCTATCTTTTCATTACATTTTACATCAGGAATATTTATGTGCTCAGTTGTGTAAAAATGATGAACTGAAAAATATGATGGACATTGTAGTAAAAAAATTGAATTATATTACAAGTGGAAGCTCTCTCATCCATCGACAGTTTGAAGGAAAGCAGTGACTGTACTTTTGATGATCTTAATGATTTTGCAAATGTAAGATGGTTAAGTAAAGAAAAGCTTGGAACGATTTCGTTAAATAAAAGAATACCTTGTTGAGAAAGGTAAAATTGAAAATTTCCCTGAAATTGAAACTTTGTCACAGCAGTGTGATTTGCACTTTCTGTACGACATGATGGCTCACTTGAATAATTTGAATACGAAGCTTCGGGAAAGAGGTAAAATAATAAGCGAGCTAAACCTCCTTGAGAAACAATTAGAAAAGAATGATTTAATACATTTTGCAAAGTTGAATAGTTTTTTAGAAAATAACAAAAACTATGGTTTCTCTGATGCCAAAAATGATCTTTTCGTAAACTGGATTGAAAATTTTGTGTTTGTTTCTTATAGCAAAGCCCTATAGGGCTATCTGCTTCGCTCACCGAGAGGAATCAAACCGCTGATTTTAGCGTTGTAAATCCGGAGACATACCGCTGTACTAGCGGGGAGCTGGATCAAAAAATCTATCTCAAATAATTGAATCACGTTTCCCCCGAATTTGAAAATTTGAAATTGATATTTGAATTTTGCATGATCCAATTTCAATTTCACTTAAAAAATTTCAGTAAGGAAATTATTTGGATAACTGTGAATTTGAAGACGAGATGTTTACCCTGCAAAGAGAAGAACACATAAAAGTTAAACAAAAATGTTCTAGCAGAGAGATGTGGCTCACTATTCTGATAAATGAATAACTTCCAAATTTAAAGATAGCAATTTCAAAATTATTTTCTATGTTTGAACCCACATGGGTGTGCAAGTCAACATTTTGTACGCTAGATTTTCTCGGTTTATTGACATAAATTTTGAGGCAGAGCTAAGATGCTCATTGAATATAGGTATTAAACCACATTTAACGAAATTTGTTGATGAAAACCCCCATCAATTTTCACATTGTCGGTTAGTTGAAATGCAATTATTTTGATTCAACTAACATCTTTCAATTATTTTAATAATGTGGCAAACGTTGTTTTCATTAGCCACAGTTGTGGCCACTATAAAAATAAGTTGCTCACCCCTTGTTTCCATTGTCTCTTCCAGGCAACTGCTTAATCACCCCTTTTCTTCTTTGGTTTACGTCTTTTCCATAAAATTGGCTTCCACTTAAATATATATTTTTACCCTGAAATTCTTAGGTAAAATTGATTTTATTTGAGGGCAACAAGAGTAACCGGAGGTTCGAAAAGATATGTGTTAATGTGTTTGTGAGATGTGAAAAAAACTGTAAAAAAGCTATTAAAATATTGTGTATTTATTTTGACAAAAAAAGTTGGCTGTTGCTTGATCTGGACTGTTAATTCCATTTCCTTATTCTCTATAGCCTTTTTGTTTGTTTATTTGTTTTAATTTCTCGCAAATCTACTCGAAGGCTATCTGCACTAGCCGTTCCTAATTTAGCAGTGTAAGACTAGAGGGAAGGCAGTTAGTCATCATGACTTACCGCCAGCTCTTGGGCTACTCTTTTACCAACAATTAGTAGGATTAATCGTCACAATATAATACTTCTACGGCTGAAAGAATGAGCATGTTTGATAAGATGGGGAATCGAACCCGCTCCCCTCAGATTACAAGTCGAGTGTCCTAGCCACCTGGCCATGACGAGGTCATGTGTAGTCTGATATCTTATTTCAGAGCGACTTGCATTACTCACGTTAACTAGTCAATGCCGTTGAAACATGACGTTAAAATGCTATTTATTAACGTATTTTCAAGAGAGAGTATTACTTCAACTTATTAACTGACGTACCAGCAGAATGAACTGGTATCTACTTTCATACGCTAAGTACATAGACAGAGAAAGTGTTGATGTAACGAAATATGGAACTAGAAAGAAATGAACGTTTTCATGGCCAACGTGATCTGCGAAAACTGTACGTACACCAGAATAAATGAAAAAACAAAATTAAATTACATACTAAAACAATATGACAGAAAGTGCATGGTACTTTATCATACCGCAGTGCATGACTTCTGCAAGTTAATATTTAACTACTTTTCCTGTTTTGCATATCTTTTCCATGCTATTACGTAGCTACTTTTCTTACTTTGATTAGCGTTTCACTTCTCCAATTAAATCTTAATTAAATTTTCATTCTAATAGCTACATTTGTTCACCTACTCTGATTAAAGCGTAACTTTTTTCAGGCTGTTACTTACATAATTGGGCCCGGCATGTCCAAGCGTGTTAAGGCGTGCGACTCATAATCTGAGGGTCGCGGGTTCGCATCCCCGTCGCGCCAAACATGCTCACCCTTTCAGCCGTGGGGACGTTATCATGTTACGGTCAATCCCACTATTCGTTGGTAAAAGAGTAGCCCAAGAGTTGGGGGTGGGTGGTGATGACTAGCTGCCTTCCCTCTAGTCTTACACTGCTAAATTAGGGACGGTTAGCACAGATAGCCCTCAAGTAGCTTTGTGAGAAATTCAAAAAACAAACAAAACTTCAATAATTTTATTACATTTATTAGTTAGTTTCCAGGCTACTACTTATATTTCCTTACAGTGATGAGGACTAAACTTGTTAACCACTGGTAAACTATAATTTTTACTTTGATTAGAATGAAAAAAAAATCACATTACTAAATAAATAAATGTATCTACTTCGCCTGGAATGGAATATTTGTTAATTATTAACTAACTACATTTTCCTACCGTAATTAAAACATAAATTTTAGACATTACTACTTAACTAAACGTTTTCGATTGCTAGAGTTTCATCCCAAATTACTAATTACTGGTTATTCCTCTTAAGCAACTGATTTTGAAGCGAAAAGATTTTACACAATTTAAGTTTTTTGTCGTGCTTACACTCTAGTACTCTAGTTTTTCCCTGGAATATAATATTTATTTATAATTAAGATACCTGGTTCGTTTTGCTGGTGTACAATTCTTCTTCAGAAATAGCTTAATTTCTTTTACGAAAATCAATTTTTATAGGTAATATTGTTTTCAATGTGAAGCAGTAACATTGTTGAGGGTCATTTTTGGGATAAGTTACATAAATTGTGGTTAAGTAGAACCGAAAACTCGACGATTTTCTAGCAGGCTATTTCTGTTTAGCATCAGTGTTTCAGCACGGTTTTCCTTACTCTACATTTTTAGAATACAGGGTAAAGCATGAGATTCTCCCAGCAAATATTCTATTCTAAGGTAGTTCACCGACTAACAGCCTTTGAACTTCAGATATTGCAACTGAATATCTCTGAACACCCTCTTCTTTATTGTTTTATGGTTGTTGACAAAGCATGCAACACTTCTTTTCCCTAACTTATGGTCCACTTAGGGCTGTTAGTAAACAGTTCGTCCTAATCAAGTGTTTTCGTGACTTATGGGAAATTTTGTGACATGTACAGGTGTTGGTGTCTCAACTATTTCATGATATTTATTGCAGTTATCTTGCCATTGTGCTCTCAACCTAAAACAAAATCTGCCCTTTTGGCCGAGTTACTAAGACTCTTTATTGCTTAATGACCCTAGTAAACAGTTTGCTGCTTTTCTTTTGCAAATAGCGCGTTTGCAGTTAGCTTTTAAGTCACGTATGCCTTTTCGTTGTAAGTTCATGCAATATATTTCTATAGTCATTCTGCTATGCTTCTATTGTCTAAGTTGCGTTTAGAAACGTTTTTTTTCTTTTTTCATTGATCATGACCTCTATTCTCAACTAGTGATATTATATTATTTTTTCTATGTTATTACTTTGTCTGCAAGTTTCTCACATATCTTAGATATGTTACCCGCCAATCCTGGCGGATGAACAAATTGATCGTTTACACACTGTGATATTTTGCTCATAAAATCATTTATCGCAAAAATAGAAATACAAAAGTGGTTACTAAGAAAGATATTAGCTAAAAATAGAAACACAAATAGAAATACAGTAAAAGAAAATCAAATTTATTTTCTCTAAAGTCATTTTTTTTAATTAAGCACAAAGCTACACAATGGGCTATCTGTGCTCTGCCCACCACGGGTATTGAAACCCAGTTTTTAGCGTTGTAAGTCCGCAAACATACCGCTGAGCCAGTGGGGGGCACTATAGTGTCATAACTTCATTTTTTAGAAAAAGCATAAAATATTTTTTGAACCAAACAATGTGATACCTCACTGAGATAACTCTATGCAGTATGCGTGAACAGCTTAAATTAATAGCAATTTCTAAATAATTCTATAATATATGTTCTCAGCTGAAAGGGAATATTAAATATCTTCGACTACTAAATTGAACTTAACTTACTCACAATGTTTCACAAATATAATTCACGTTAGCGGTTGGTTTTGAATATCGCGCAAAGGCACACGAAAAATATATTTTTAGCTGTTCCTAATTTAGTAGTGAAAGGCTAGAGGGAAGGTACCTAGTTATCATCACACACCGTAACCTCTTGGGCTACTCTTTCACCAACGGATAACGGGACTGATTGTCACTATAAATCCCCATGACTGAAAAGTTTATTTGGTTGATTTAGTGTTTTATGGCACAAAGCAACTAGGCTATGTTGGAGTCAGCTACTCGAATCAACCCTACCCTCCCCCGAACCGCAAAGTGCAAGTCAAACGTACTAACCACCAGCCCATCCCAGTTGCTTGTTAGCGACATTTTTGTGTTCATTACCACTTTCAAACATTTACTCTTTGAAAAGATATGAAACTTTTGCAAGCAATGAGCTCATACGGTCAGGAGGACAATGCGCTTATAGGTTAGAGGGACAATGAGTCAGGGTGAGAAGAAGAGAATTGTAAACACCAAACAAATTTATTGATATTCTAAACAGCAGAGACAGGAAACAAAACATCAAGGAATATTAACCATTGGGTTTCAGTTTTATTTTTAATTTCAAGATATTTTTGATTTGTACTTACATTTCAGTCCATGACTATGCAATGTCTTCTCTTTTGTCCAACTTTTAAGTTTTCAAATGTCAATATCAAAAACATAGAATTTCTAGCAACTAGCTGTACATCTGTAAACAAAATGTTTTTGTTTACACTTACAACCTACCAAAATATATAATCGTGTAGGATTTTATCGTAAAAACCGAACTTTATACAGAAGACCATAAAAATTTGTACAGAGAAAAAACAGTCAGTACAATAAACATTCTTGCAAAAGTTTAGCTGTACCTAATCTTTGCTTATGATTATATGAAAACATAAAAACAAGTGGCTCCTGCTGAGGATTAGTGAGCGCAAAGATACGGCTTCTTTTCGTCTAATAAATTAGTGGAAATCCTCCGCAAAAACATAAAGTGCAATCAAGTAAGGATTACAAAGTGATTACAAAAGAAGCACAAAGCCCTCCCTCAAACAAAGGTTTGACAAACAATAGCTTAAACCTCAGTTCCAGGAAACAATGGCAGAACTGTTGACTTTATTCTATCATTCTACGTACCTAAAGGAGAGACGTTTGCGTTTTTCATGACACATTCTACACTGTCTTTTACTGATATATTTATAATTAACGCACATCAAAGTGAAATGATTGCTATTACAATAGCAAAGGATTGTATTACAAAGCTTTTGGTAGTATAATTACGTAATTCTAGTATCAGTGGGTTTTCGTTTGTTTTTTCACTGTGATTCTGAAGTTCCCTTCTATTTCCCACTGCATGTATAAGGATATTGTAAGAAAAAGACAACGAAGTCACCTTTCTGAAATTATTCAATACCAAGCAGATAAAACTGAGGTAAAATACATTTGTGTGCAAAGCGCACATGCATCTTACGATCACTACGAATGACATTTAAAAATGTTGATAACAGATGAAAAACGTAATATTCATTTATTTACCTCAAAATACGCAGTTATCTTTCTCTTTTTTGGCTCAGTTGAAATAAAATAGTCTTTACAGAAATCAGTGGAATTAACTTATTTAACTCTTCTTTACTAGATTTTGATTTTCGACTCTCTACGCATTAATTAGTACACTATTACATCGGGAATTGACTGTTGTATATCACGAGGTAGTTTTATCGGTTTTGTACCTTACGATAGGTACGATTTTAAATACACTAAAAGTACACTGATCTCCCTTATAAGTAGAGTGAGGGTTTATGCAATGCACCCAAACCACGAACCCTTAGACAAACTACCATTGTGCCATCCCACCTTATACACACAAACAGGAGATAAGATTCATCCATTACATATTTGCTTTTGAACTCAACCACGAATAAAAAAAAACTATCACAGTTATTTTTCGGTGAACTCATAAACAATGATATTAAATAACTCTCCCATAATTTACTACTGTTGATATTGCACACAATCAGCACTCTCAGGACTTACTTCCACTCACCTCACATCCAATCAGAATTACTATGTCTTTCATGACTAACTTACATTTATCTTAGAAACAACCAGAGGTATAATCTTTCGTAGGACGTACTTTCACTGATATTCTTTTAAACCACAAACAGGATTTTTTTCCATTTGCCTAACATTAAACCAGATATACTCGTTTTTCAGATCATATTTCCAATATCACACAAAACCGGAAGTGTTATATTTCTAAGACATATTTTCACTAAAACTGAACCAGAAACAGGAAATATCTCAGAAGTGATTTTCATTATGATAGAGAATTAGAAGTGTGATCTATTCTAGTATTTTCTACCATTAAATTTTTACATCTAGGCATAAGAACTCTCATGTGTCTTATTTTCACTATCAAAAACAACAAGCCCAAATACGAAAGTATATTCAATATCATTTAATAGCGCAAATACCTGGCAAAAATACTTAAACAACAAATGGAGATGTCGCTTGCTTACAAAGAAGCGATTGTCACTTTTATAACGCATGCAAACAGAAACTTTACAAAGGTTCAGCATATTATATCAAAACAAGCTTAGAATCTTGTGACATCTTATATTTCATGGCATGACATTCTGTAATGCTTTATCTGACGGCCGTGCCCATGCATGACAATAGCCTGTCGGAATAATTTCCAATGCAGAATGCTCCATCGTAAATCTGTCATGTCAAATGCACACCAACACTCCCTTTTTATTTCTATAAGCTATCTAGTATATGAGAACGACGATTTCTCAGCATCGGTATCAACAGAAATCCACTGTCAATGTATATGACGACTTCACTATTGTGTGTTCGTATGGAGTAGCATATCAGTTTCCAGCTGCTTGAGGCATGTAAAGATTAAACTGATATGTTGTGAAAGCAACTTCTTACTTATTGTTACTTGGGACTAATGCACACTTTTGTCTATTGAGCTATGTGTTCATGTATCCTCTTCACCTGTTACAAGATGAAACACTTTGTTTACCACAGCTGTGGCAGATTTGTTGTAGGTCTCTTTCTGGATATTTCTAATATCCCACGTTGATTCATATTCATTTGTTTTCCAATGTCGTTAAGTAACACAGAATTAATAGTTTAAGTAATTAATAGTTGCTTAAATTTCACAATACTGATTAGTTTTGGTAATTTTAAACTACCTATGTAAGTAAAAAAAAACGAAAATATAGTTCTAATACAGTCCCGTTCTAATATATTTCGGCTATTTTGTCACTGACTTGTCGATTTGCACTTAAAAATCATATAGTGTAATGTACTCAACTTTTACACAAAGACCATCATTTTTTCGCGACTATTTTAGATACAGAAGAATTTAATTTACGTTAAATGCCGCTTAACCCGTTGACTTATGAAATTCAATGTCTAACACTCCTTTAATGTAAATATTGGAATATAAGCTCTCCATATTACAACTATTTCTGCGTAAATACATGAATGTCCGTAGGGGGAGTAAGAGGGTCACTTGTCTCCTGGAAAATGAAAAACATAATTATTTTTTTATTCATTCAGCATATGTATATGATTATTTATTCAATTCACAATTTCACACTACTTTCCCCCAATCCCGTAAAACTTTTCGTAGACGTCCTTAGATAAAGGTATTGTAGATACCGGCTAGCTCTAGTACGGTAAAACACTCAGTGTATAAAATTATAGTTTGTTTTTTACTACTAATAAAAAATGTATAATTTTTATGATTCGTTAATAAAGTATCTTATCTTCACAACAAACGAGTTCGGACACGTATCTGGGATTTGACGGTTTTCATATTCGTGTACATGAACCTCAAAATTTGTAAAGTTGAGATAAACTTAAAAACTCTTAAGGTTGAGATAAACATGAAACAAAGGTAATGTTCGCTTTAGAGCAAAGCCACATTGGGCTATATGTTGTATCCACCGCGGATAATAAAATCCCGAATATTAGTTTTGTAAATCCGAAAACTTAACATTCTCCAACCAGGAAACAGATGTAACGTTTAGATAAACTTTAAAACGTTGTAAAGTTAAGATAGACATTTAGAAAATATAAAGATGAGATTAGCTCAAAAGTTGTAAAGTGGAGATACTCACTTTAAAACGTTGCAAAGGTGCGTTAGTGAGGAATCACGCCTTCCTTTTCGTTTCAGCGTTGCTTTAGTTCTAACTAAGATATAATTTAATACATGGTATATATATATATATGTGTGTGTGTGTATTTTAAGAAATGACATCATCATCCGGCTTATATCCACAGTTGAACTGATGAAGTGTGAGTACATCTGTGAGTTATAGTCCAGTTGGTTCAGATGTAATCAAACCTGTGTTAAATTTTCACGATACGTGAGTTATTGAAGTTAAATTAAACTTTGAAATAATCCAAGTGAGTGAAGAAAAATTAAAATTATATGCAATGTTCAAAGATGTAGAACTTAATCCAGAGTTTAAAATATTTTAATCGAAAGAAAATAAATCAAATTGTACAAAACACTGGAGCACATGGAAGTTTAATAAAAATGTGACATTGTCTAAGTGAGAACACAAGAAGAAATAATTTGTACAAAATATCCTAAGTGATTGAAATTAATCCTGAATAGAAAAAGTTTCCTTTACCAAACTCTAAAAAAGTACTCTAATATATCGATTAATATTAGACTCAGTTACACTCATTTCTAATACTAATTTCTGTGTTTCGTTCAGTTCTGTTACAGAAAAAAGCAGATCATTCCGAGATGGCTTTCAAAAACTTTAGCAGTGACAAAATCTAATCTCAAATAAACGGAAACGTTACAAAATAATTTAACTGTTTGAAGTTTTTGCAAACAAATAATAAATAAATTATTAAATAAATAAATAAACCATTATAGGCTTATGATCTGATTGTCATCTTTTGAAGTTATGCTGAAAACTCAGCTTTTCTTAGATTAATATGTCCATTGAAAGTTTACCTAACGATCAAAAACAACTTAATTCATAAATAGCCGTTTAAAACAAAGAGTCCTGTGAGTTGGAGAGCCGGAATCACGTTATTTTTGTCGCAAGTTATAAAATCTAGTAAAACTTTATTCATATCAAACAGTGGTTATAGCCTTCTTCGCATAATATATAGAGAATAACTATCCAATAGAAGAACTTTAAATGGTAGTAATACTAGTTAACGTACGCAAAGCTTCTCTGTTAACATGTTAATGTATGGGATTACCATTATTGTTAATACATTTTAGTAATTAACGAGAATGGCAAACACAAGAAGGTGCCAATATTACTGGGTCAAAAAAAGTCTCTAAAATACGCACGTAAGAACATTCTTCCAGTTAATTAAATACACGAGTATGAATATTTTTCCCTTTAAGTTCAAGTGCCATTTATTTGTTAGGTATTTCTGAAAGCTTATAGGTGAAAACAAAGAATAGTATGTAATATGTCACCATGTCTTCCCCCATCTACTGCCAACGAGGTCTTTCGCCCAATACCCGGGTTCATCAGGTCGGCTGTAATATCATAGAGAGAGTAGGGGCTTAGATGCTATTTATATCATCAAATATACGAAAAACAGCCTTCCTGGTTTGAACTACATTAAATATATGGAGTATATTTATTATGAATTTTATTTCGGCCGTTTACAAATAATAATTAAAGTCAGGATTGAAAACACGAAAATATTTATTTTAAATACCAATTATTTATTTATTTATTTTCACTTAATTCAGAAATAACGAGTAAAAATACCTTAAGAATTCTGAACATTTTGAGAAAGCCAATTTTGACACCTATTGTGATTCAATAATAAGGGTCCTCTGCTGGTACAGCGGTAAGTCTACGGATCTACAACGCTAAAATCAGCTTTCGATTCCTGTTCAGACTCAAGGGATAGACCGATGTGGCTTTGCTATATGAAAACACACACACACTCAATAACAAGGTATATCTTTTTTATTTATTTGTTTTTATAATGGTGAGTTTTTTTTTCCATATTTCTCAGTTTTTGACTCATGCAATAACTGCACTTAGCTTCACAGGTTATTATTATACAAAGAGTAGAAAATTACTTGCCCTCCCCTAGTGGCACAGCGACATGTCAACGAACTTACAACGCTAGAAACCTCGTTTTTTATACCCATGGTGGGCAGAGCACTTATAGCTCAATGCGTAGCTTTGTTCTTAACTACAAACAAGAAAGTGATTTAGAATATTACTAAGCTAATGTCAAAATTTTAAATTTTTTTCAGTCGTTTCGCCAAAATTCGTCTCGTGGATTTAGCTGTTCCAGACTTACTTTTTCTACCTTACAGAAAAATATTTTATAATTTGTCGTGGAAGAAACAGAACGTCTCTGTAATGTTCACACTTGATCTGCTGGTTTCAAAACACTGGAGCGATTTTTAGTAAACACGCTCTCAGTGTATTTTAGTTTTATAGAGTTTCACAGCAACCTACTCAACTGACGTCATCTGAGATCGGTAAAACAACGGGAAACTTTTCCAATGAAATATCATGACATGGTTTGGGTGCTGTAAGTATTTTATTCGTTCTTGTTTGTTGTTTTTTTCAATCAGACATTATTAGCTAGTTTCAGATCAGTAAGACAATGGAATACTTTTCCAATGAAATATCAATAATTGGTGTCAGTCTTATAGCTACTTAAATCTTTTTTCTTCAATCAGACATCGTCAACTAGTTTGAGTTGTGTAGGGTTTGTGTGATTTTTTCAGCCAGAAATCTCCAGCTGGTTTGAGATTTGTACGGTTTTGAAGCAATTTTTATTTCATTCAATTAGAAAACATCTGCTGGTTTGATTTCTATAAAAGAAACTGGGAAGCTCTTGTGACTAGACATCACCATTTGGTTTGAGATCTGTACGTATTTAGAAAAACAATCCTTTCAATTATACATTACATGATAACTTGACGAGTTCTAACAAATTGTGAAACCATTCTTCATTGGACATCATCTGTTGTTGAACTTCAAAAACGTCTTCACATTATACACCATTTGATGTGGTTGAACTCTGTAGGACAATGGGTAAATTTTGATATAAGATATTGTCTGTTGCCTTAAGTCTTCTAGCCAACTGAAAAAAGCTTCGGAAGTGAGACGATGATGGTTTGACATTTCAACTATTTATGAACTCACTATATCAAAAACATTTTATTTCTTGGATATCTGATATTGTTTATCTACTGAAATGTTTCGGTTTGAGAAGTGATATAAACAGAGAAAAATTCAAAATGATATTCATATTAAATATTTTCTCTAGCTTTATTTCTTGTTGGTGTTGCTATTCACAAGAGGCTTCTCTGCTGGTTTGACATTTCCTAGATGATGAATATTCACTGCACTAGTCTTTTCTGCTGACTTGAAATCTCCTAGATATTTCAACAGTATTCATCACACTAGTCTTCTCTGTTGATTTGAAACCTCTTAGATATTTCGACAATATTCGCTACAATTGTCCTCTCTGTTGGCTTGAATCCTTCCAGATATTTCAACAATATTCAAATTAGTCTTTCTTATTGTTTTGAAATCTCCTAGATATTTTAATAATATTAACACTGGATCTCTATGGTTGTTTGTAATCTACCCTAATTCATTTAGTGAACTTCACACTATAGATTTTTTTCTACCAGTGTGTTTTGTTTTGGATACTCGGGTAACACTTATATCAGACTTATTTTGCTGATTTTCCTCTTTAGAACTCTGGAGTAGTTTCACACCAGCTCTTATATATTTCATCATATAAATTATTAGGTTAATCAGTTTTATATTAAAATAGCAAATATATTTCATCGTTCAAATAATTGGCTTAATCTGTTCTCTATATGAAAATGAAACACAATTTATCATCAAATTATTCTTTTTCTGTAAGACCACATCTTTCTACAAAGAATCGGTAAACATAAATATCATATGGTTTTTACTATAAGCCTAAACAACAGGTTTCGATACCCGTGATGGACACGGCATATTTAGCTGGACATTACGTAGCTTTGCGCCTAACAAGAAACAAACAGGCATTTTCTTTTTCCTGACAATCGAATATGCTATATAGTTAATAAACATATATACAATAATCAAATTATCACTTTCTTTATCCGTTATAGAACTTAACAATCTCTAAGTGAAATATAAAATCGTCTCTCATATTTCACTGATTCAAAAGGTGATAACAGTAACTGTGGATGTTTTCATATTCAAACATAACCGAAACTGACAATATTATTGTTCATAATGTTCGAAATAACAATGGTGACATAATGATGCATCTTGAAAAAGTGAAGAGTTCAGTTCGACTCGTAAATTTTCTATCTTAAAAGCGATAATTTACTGTAATACAAGCAAAACTTGTGGATTTGTCTTCCAGAGATTCCAGTGAAATATACCGACAATTGTTTATACAATAAATAAAATTAATCTTTTGGTTGGAAAGTTTGTCATTTCCATTTTCGTTGCCAAATTAAAATTTGTTTTGTTGAATTTCCCTTAAATCCACCAGAGGGTTATCTGCACTAGTCGTCCCTAATTTTGAGGTGATATACTAGAGGTAAGAAAGCTATTTAACATCACTCATCACCAACTCCTGATGTCATTTAATCGAACAATGCGATTTGACAGTCACGCTTATAACTCATCGAAGATTAAGAGTGGAGCATATTTTTTTGTTCTTTTCTGTTGGTTCTTTGCTGTAATGAAACGTGAACCACGGAAAATCGAGTCTACAGTCCAGTACACTTACCAACTAAGATTAAGAACAAAACTAAACTAAAGCAATAGTCCAGTTAATCTGACACAGGTAATAATAAGGAAAAATAAAAAATTCGCTAAGTAATTCAAACCAAAAGCTTTGCACTAGTTAAAATAGATAGATCTGACTTCTTTCCTTTACGTAAAGTTTTTTCAACTTACATAATACCGAATTTTCAGGTACATAAAAATCAAGTGTTTCACTGACTAAGTGCTGCTGAAATGCGTTGAATTTAACAATAGAATAACAAAATGGATTCTGGCAAAATCAGTGAAATTCATTCTAACGTCTTTGCTATTTAACAGCTGGGTTTGCCTAATACGTCATTAGACATAAAGTGAATGTTTTTATCCATTAAAACAAGAAATGCATTCTTTAATAAATTTCACTCCGAAAGTATTTTTTTTCGTAGATTAAATGAATCTTAGTCTTTAATATTATTAACTGAGAAAAGAAAAGAAACGTCATTGAAACGTACATTGAGGAATATATGTTAATAATGTATAAAAAATTTAAAAGTCAGACCCGCAGAGTAAAATGGCTTACAATTTTGATACTAAATTAGATGTTTTGTATCAAAGCCTTCCATCAAACCTAACAAGCAGTGATAAAGGTATGATAACTTTAGAACAACAGCAAGGAAATCAAAACAAATGTCACGTGACTAGCATGTGTACGGTGATATAAAATTAGAACAATAGCATGGAAATCAAAACAAATGTAACAAGTAAGGCAATGAGGATATTATGTTAACAATAAATATAATAGAAGATTAATAATAAAGAAGGAAAAATAAATAACTAATGTACCAACATTTAACAAAACAATGAAATAAAGTAACTAAATTACATCATAATAAATTTTCGCAAAATATAAGTTCGTATTTCCAAACCGAAAGGCACCTCATACGACACATCTTGCTTAAAGAAAATGATTAGAGGACCACAGGGATTAGAAGAGGGAGGGCAGCCCACCACCTACTATAAGCTAAACAGAATTATTACATTTATACATTTATAAATTTATACATTTATAAGGCTCTCACGTATGAAAGTGAGGATCTATGTTCAGCAGCATATTGTCAACTCGGACTTTAAAGTTACCGATTCGAAACCCAACACGTTAGCCTTCGGACGACCAGGAACTTTAGATAATGAACATTAAGACAAAAATCAATTTACAAATTAGTCTAATGGATACCAAGACAAAAATATGGCCCAGCATGGCCAGATGGTTAAGGCACTCGACTCGTAATCTGAGGATTGCGAGTTCAAATGCGTGTCACATCAAATATGCTCGCCCTTTCAGTCGTGGAGACGTTATAATGTGACGGTCAATCCTACTATTTGTTGGTAGAAGAGTAGACCAAAAGTTGGTTGTGGGTGGTGATAACTATCTGCCTTACCTCTAGTTTTACACTGCAAAATTAGGGACAGCTAGCGCAGATGGCTCTCCTGTATATTGCGCGAAGTTCAAAACAAACCAAAGAGAATTGTATCAAAATAATAAGTATAACGACACATAATATACATCAGTAAAATAATCTTCTGATAACGATGGATACAAAGGAAAGTGGAGAAAAAATGGGAAAAACTTTTAAGCATTTAAACAAACGAAAAATGTTCATTAATTTAACTGAGAGAAATCATAAGTAGGGTACAGGTAAACATCTGTACCTCACGTGGTTTCTTAAGGTTTTTAGGTGCATGTTTTACAATCATAAAATGTAAATTAGAAGTTTAATAATTTTTCTAGTTAAAACAACAATATACGAGAGGGGATAGGTGTCAACAGTCATATACACTACCGTTTAAATGTGTTGGCGCTGCCATGGAAACATTCGTTTATCAAGAGACCAAGCTTTCATATATAAGGCTACAGTTGAAGAAGCTGCAAAACATGTAGTAAACAACTGACTTGAAAACACAGTTGAAGACCTGCTTCAAAATGGACCGAAAATCATATCCAGGAGTTCTGTTGTCATTTCAGATGACACAACGAGAAGCAGGGATAAATGTAGAAAGTACCAATTAAGTTACTGGACAATTTAAGTCCTGGATACGTATTGAAATCGAAAGATTCACGACTTTGGCCATATAATTGAACCTGAGAATAGACTATTAGGAATTTTGATTGATAAAATAGGAGGAAAATTGGATGATTCCAGAGACTAGAGAATGGATTGGAGATGACAAAAGATGTTCCAGTTAAAAGATAAATAAGAATTAAAAGTCAACACGCAACGCATAAAATATTTAAAACAACAATGTTATCAATGTATTGTTTAAATATGAACTTTCCCATAAAACATTTCAAAACTTTTGCTTCAGTGTACTAAATTTTTCAACAAACTGATTTCGAGATAAAGATCCAATTGCATCAACAAACCTGAAGAACTGTTTTCTATAATGTCCGATAATTGGTGTTTATATTGCTTGACTACCTCTAGAAGTCTAGGGGATCCAGAATTAGAACGTTTAATGCTCAAAAATGGTACTATATCTATGGTTAAAAGTCGCCCAAAAAGTCTTAACTCGCAGCTTCTAACATAAATCCTCATCTATGGTTTGATCCAACAGCACAAATCCTACATAGCAGAAACCAGTTTACCATAGGTTGTTTTCAATCATCTAACCATTATTTTCCATGAATTAAATTCTTAAAATATCGAAAACATGTTACGGCCATATTTCAATTCGTAATAGACTATTATGTTGGGTACTAGTGTTTGTTTTCTGACTGAACAACTTACTTGAAAGATAAATAATGAAACATGTTTTCTTCCTCACTTTGTGTTTAACTTGAAGACTTAGATAAAGTAAAATGAGTTAGACGTTGTCAGACTGATAATTCAGTGTAAACTATATTCCTTGTTTACAGAGATATTAACACGGTAACAGCTATTCATGACTTGTCCCATGTTCAAAAAGGTTTTACTTATTTTAGTCCAAGAACCCGGGATCAGTATTAAAAGACATGATAGTTTGGTAAGGTACTAAACTTGAAACTATATGACTGAAACATAGTTTCATCTAAAAAAAAAATTAGGTTAATTGAACTTACTTATATCTGGGAATACATGGTGATCACTTCTCCAAGCGTGAAACTGGAATACAATTGGATGGATTGGAGAAAATTAGATTATACTGTAAAGAAAGATAACACGTGTGTTTATGTAAATGACAAATTATGGAATACAGAACCAGCTGTTCCAATAGTAATTTAAGTCTATTTATCGATAAATAATTTTATAAACAAGTTATGGAAGCAGAATATTAAGTTATAGAAGACTTAACAAGAACTATACTAAGCATTACTTATCATTTAGTTACCTTTTATCTTGCAGAAATAATTATATCAACATCATACAAAGTTATTTAACACTACTCTCCACCATTTTTAGTAAAGATACACTTGTGTTTATAAGTCGAGTTGTCGTTAGAAAACGTTTGAGCTTAACAACAGCTTAGTCTTGTTGTTTGTCACCAGGGTGCACACCTGAGCCAGTATAAAGAAAGCTCCCCAGCTGTATCTCACCAGTCGACAAGCAAGGGAGATTGAACTGTAAGAACGTTCGTGCACAGAGCTTGTGGATAAACATAGATCCTACTCAGATTTCATAGCTACAATCTGCAGTAACAGTTCAGGTAGGGATTGATATGTTTATCCTATTTGGTTTTGTAAGTTATTGTACGCTACGCTCTGGGAGCAAGCTAAAATATGAGCGCCTTGGTAATCGTGTCGAACTTAATCCAGCCACTACCACAAGAAGTAGCTCACATGACTGCCTTCAAAGTGGATGTGTAGCCCAAGCTTGTGATCCTCATGAATTCGTCTTTTGTAGTTTCCTTGAACTAACATTATAATTTCCATGAAGCAATCAATAATACACGTAAACTAAATATTGCAAATGTAGTTTAACGGTGTAAGAGGTTAGAATAAAACTTATTTTAAGGTTATTACTACGCTGTAGTGAGTGTCGAATTACAGTTTGTGGTTCCGAATTTCTTGGACCAAAGATCAATCAGGCTGCAAATGCTATTATCAGCAAAAACATTCTAGCCTAAACAGAATAATAGTGACCAAGTTATACATTTGAATCCAGTATAATATAATTTACATCTAAGTCATAGCCCAATCTGATTTGCTTTTTCCAGTTATCTGTTATAAGGCCTAGGTAATGAATTCATACTTTTAGTAATAACAGCTTTAAAGACAAAAATAGTGCATTATCACCAAGAAACCTTACATATTTGTTGTAATATTATATTTGTAATGAGTATCACTTGACGTGCAAACTTATCTATCTGTAAGTAAATCAATAACATTTGTAAGGGTGCTAATTACGATCCGAACATGCAAATATAATGTGTAGGCTTAACAAGTTGACATATTTCATAATCAACTTTCTGAAAACAGTACGTCCTAGCCTAACCTAACCTCATCTACCTACAAAATACAGGAACTAATAACCTTCGTCATGCAACTTCTCTTTTTTCAAACAACTAATGTGTACAGTAGTAGTGACATAATACATCTAAGTCACTTGCACTGGTTATTTACTGTACAATTTAGATTCGACTATTAGTTAACTTTTACTTAATTTGCGATTCTAATTTCAGTTAAGGTTCAGATGAAACGTAGAGACTCGACACCACACACTAACAGATTTATTCCGTGTAAACAAGTTATTCCATTCTTTCGACACCGAGTGGTTGACAGGTCTTCATTTAAATCATTTGGTTTATCGACCTTAAAATGTACATCATTCCATCTGATGGCGTGTAAACCATTTTTGGTTTCACGTCGTGGTCTGACTAGGTAATACAAGAAAACTAATTCCATTAGTGAACTAGAAAGTGTATTATTACCTCGGTAGGCAACGCTTCTACAACTTTACGTGTTCACCAAAATTGTAGTGTATGTAATACTCGAAATAAGTTGTAGTCTGATCAAACAAGGACCGAATTATCTTGTTTACATGGTAAAAGTTGTAGTCTGATTAAAAATAGCCTGTGTAATCTAATTAGGCGAGGACATGATACTCCTCTTACACATTAAATGTAGTCTGATTAAACATGTACTACTTCATCTGGTAATTACAAATTCTAGTCTGATTAGACAAGATATAGACGGCACCCTTTCCTTACCAGTGTAAATCGAATATCTGTGCACCGTTTTATAGAGAAAGCCACATTCTTTTGTATCAAACTCAGTTTAGTTTCGTTTTCTACACATTTTTTTTAATTGCAGCTTTTCCGAGATGATAAATTGCGACCATTTTTGTGAAAGTATTAATGAACTTAGAATTACATTAAATTATCGAGTAGGATATCCACATTCTCAAGTTTACCAACATTATATCGCGTTCTACTCAACAATCTCTTAAAAGCCAAATTTTTCTAGGGTTGAAGTGTTTTGGAACCATGTTGGATCATATATAGAGATGAAAATGATTTATTAATACGCTTAAATTTCAACAGCTTCCCTACTTTAGTAAAGTTATATATATTTATAACTTCTCTATTCAACTGAATTTACCCACTTGTTCTGACTTTATGTTTTTAATAAACATTCCTAAGTTTATTTGTAATTACAAGTTTAGCCTAAATACAGTTGAGGTCTGTTTAATTTATAGATCACAAATAGCTAAAAGATCGAGTGTTTGTTTGTTTGTTTTTTCGATCTGAACAGCGGGAACTTAAAGGTACGAAAGCAATTACACTTCCCCTGTCGCCTAGTTCTTGAATGATATAGCACAAGTTGTAATTGAATTTTTTTTCGATAATAACTGAAGGATATAAAATTTTGATTTTCATTTCGAGAAGTTCATTCAGCTAGTGTCATTATTCCTGTATTATTTTCGTTTGTTTATCCAATAAATAACCGGGAAAATACATGAAAGATATATTTTATAAACTAGTAGTTTATAAAGAATATGTGAAGACTGTTATTATCATGATGTGCTGAAGTACAAAATGTTTACGTTGTATTTTACTAAAGTATTTCACTAGCTCTTGCAAATCCAACAATATTTAGTTGTCAGTGGAAACAAATGCTGAAAACATAAGTATTGAAAAAGTTATCTTTTATTCAGTTTTATAGAACACTAACACAGTAACGTACAACTAATAACATATATATTCTGCTATGTTAATTTTACATAAACTTAAATCTAACACTAAATTACCTAAAGAGATTCACTAACAGTTAAAAATAGTGGATAATATTTTAGATTTTTCTGTGACAGCTGATGTGTTATAGAGTATTTTTAACTACTGGTGAAAAATATTATAGAACACTTCTTTTAAAGCAGAAACACCTGAAATAATTCAATAGCGATGAATAGCACTTTAATGAATTATCATTGAACTTCAGTGTCTTCTTCTGTGAATAGATTAAAGTATTGGTAGGTAAACTTCAGCTTATAGAAAAAAAGGCAAAAGCATTCCAATCTGACACTGGCTCGAATATTAATCAAACAAAGTACATGAAACTGTTTCCCTAAGGTTAATTTATTACACATACAGCATGTTTCTTAAAACAAATTTAACACAGTGCTGAAATAATACAAACAATGATAAATCTTTCCGTGAAAGATGAATGATAACTGCTACTTATTGTATATTTACTTTATTATCTAATAACGGTATTAGATTATACTCAATTTTTAAACTCAAAAGTAAAATAAACAGGTAGTAAACTGAACTGTTTTGAGTGTTTATTGTGCCAAATGCCTTCCTTTTAAACTGTTAACCATATAGACATAACTATCAGCAATGTAGATGGTGTCTCATATTTTCAAGTTAAGTGACACCTGATGCGACACATGGGCTAAACTGTGAGATCCGAGATTCAAAGTTTAGAGGCATCCATCCCTAATTTAGGATTGCTGACCAGAGATAGTGTAGCACCTGTTACATATTTCATTTCCTTTAGTTGAAAGTTTATAGCAGATTTAGCGGGGTATTTTCGAACTCAAACCTTAGACCCATCGGTTCGACTACTGGCGCACCAACCAGTAAATCAAGCTCGGTCAGTAGAGGAGGTTAAACTATTTTTATTGTACATCAATGTATAGTAACAAAGTTTGTGTTTAGTGTTTACAGATTTGGTATCTGGAAAAACGTTAACGATTTGTGTATTATTAGTGAGCATATATTAAGGTTTGAGTCAGAACATTGGGTATATCCTTACGTTTTCACTTTATGTAAAGCTTACTAGACCAATCAACGCAGCATTGGTATCCAGGCATAAACTGATTCTTCTTGAGTATTCACATCTAAACTCTTGGAGATTTTAGATACAGCTCTGCTTTTAGTTAATGAATATAAAATAGTAAATATGTTCTTCATATATTATTCAAGATATGCTAATTAATCTCCTCTCTTGATTCACAAAGAGGTGATGAATTTTTCGAAGTTAAAATGGTACAAAAATATAAAAGATCGGTTCTCTTTACATAAGCTTACCTGGACGTTTTTCATGATAAGCATTGAACTAAAAAAGCTGGATACGGGCGAAAAAGCCTAATTTACTGTGTTAACTACTAGAGGGCTCATGATAAAATAAACTTTGATGCACAAACAACAGCTGCGGCAACGCGTTGAAATTAACAATGCCTCTAAGGGACGGACTATGTAACAGAGAAATGAGTCACTGCTGAGATAGAGAGTTTGAACTAGAGAGGGGAGATAATGATGCCAGTTCTATATTAAATATTTGGATCAGAACTGTTTATCTCTTCTCTTGTCTTACGTTTAATGTAGTTCGAGTTTTAGTTTTCAGTCTTCAGCGGTTTCGAGGAAGCTATGAACGAAAGCACTTAATGGCTTCAGACTATTTAATTTTTAAAGCCAAGCAGTAGTGAACGTTGTTGGTTGGTGCTTTACCTCAAAATTAGTCAAGCCTTAGCCATTTTGTATAGAATTTCTTCTACAGCTCTTTTGTTGCCTTTAATCTATGATTTCTCCTGATTCTTAATTTATTTAAGAATAGAAGAAATGTTTTGAAATGCGTTAACGTATGAGATTCAGAACCACAGAGTAAGTTTGAAATCAAATATGGCGTGCATGGCAAAATAACTCGTTTTATTGTTTAAGATAGACTACATTATAAAGTTTGGACTTAATGGCTTAAGGAACCTGAACAAATGATTAGAGATTACGCACGAGTTATTTCGACTTCAAACTCAACTCTGAAATGGCCTCTAAAGTTTGCAGGAGCACTGAGAACGTGGAGAAAAGAGATTGACTTATCACCCAAGTTTACACCGTTAACTACCGGTAGGGTTCATATATTACGCCATGTTGAGTACTGGTACGTATTTGGCTGTTACAATTCTAAGTGTAATAAACCGGCATGCTAAGACAAATGATGTGGCATATTTTCAGTTCGAAATTACGTGGAAAACACAACAGTTATTAGTAGGATTATTTGCACTATTGGTGTGTTCTTTTGTTGTTGTTGTTTTGTTTTGCACGTTAAACTTCAAAGTCGTGGAACCACGAACAATAAAACAAGTTCATACGTAAGTAACGTAGAAAGAGATGTTTAACTGGCGTTGTCTTTTTTCTTTCAGTCCAATAGTGTGGAATAAAATACGTAAAGAAAATTACTATGTATAGAATTCTCAGACCAAAAGCATAAAACCATTTTTATGTTAGAAATGTCAGGAATATCAAACTACATTATTGATAGATAACGTTTACACGTGGAACAAATGAAGATAGGAGTGATTGTTTTCGTAAGAGAAAAATACAAATAGAAAACGTCTTAGGAAATATCTTCATATAGTCATTTGTAGCTCGTTTGGTTTGGAATGTTTACACTGATCTTACATACCTTGCTGTTACACTGATCTTACATACCTTGCTGTTACACTGATCTTACATACCTTGTTGTTACACTGATCTTACATACCTTATTGCAAATGTGAAGGTTGAAATTATTTATATGTATTTGTGTGATACTGTTACGGTACCTGTGATATATATAAAACAAAAATATTTTAAATTCGAAACAACTTTGATCAAATTTATCTCAGAACAGTTGGTATGGGTATTAAAACTTTTATTGGTGAGGAAAGAACAATGTTTCGACCTTACTGGGTCATCTTCAGGTCGAAACGTTGTTCTCTCTTTACCAATAAGTGTTAATACCCGTACCAGCCGTTCTGAGATACATTTTTATTTCAAGCGGGTTTCTCGTCATCAAGAATTTGATCAAATTTGTATATAGTGAAAAAAGGCTTTGAAATTCGAAAAAATATTTTGATTAAATTCAAAAATCTATTCTCTGAGCGTTTGATAATTGAAAAAAATAAAACTTATTGCTGCCCATAATTTAGCAGTGTAAGACTAGAGGGAAGGCAAGTAGTCATCAACACCCACTGCCAAGTCTTGGGCTACTCTTTTCCAACATATAGTGGGATTGACTGTCACATTATAATGCTCCCCCCGATTGAAAGAGCAAACATATGTGGTGTGAAGGTGATTCGAACTCACAACACTCAGATTGCGAGTCGAGCTTCCTAGACACCTGTAGATGCTGGGCCTTAGTTATCGGAAATAGCAATTATTAATTTGAAATATTTTCTTAAATTAGGATGGAATGACGTTAAAACGTATGCTACAATACTAAAAGACGTATATAAAAATAAGTGGTTGAGTCTTAACAACGCAAAATGTATATATTTTTTTTATGTTCATTGGCTTTACGTTTGGGCCAGCAGTGTGTGTTAAATATTGTTCCTTACTTGCTAGAATGCTTAAAGACATATATATATATATATATATATATTAAACATTAATCCTTCCCAAAGTCGTCATAAATAACTCCTAATGCAAAAGCTAATACAATGAAACATTTTATTGTCTGTAGTCTTATTGTGTTCAACTTGCCCCACAAATTAAAAGCTAATGTTTACAATACTTAATCTGGAGCACCTGAAAGAATGCAGCTGTTTCCTTTTCACATTGTGATATTAAACTAGTTGTTAAACGTTGAGAAGAACCTATTCCAGCGTTCTCAGAATGCATCAGAAAATCAACTGTTAAAATTATGTTTAAAAGTGAACATAAGCAGAAAAAACGGTTTGCTAACTGACTCAGAACCGTCCTGCTTCAGTAAACGCCTGTAACAGAACCAGTTTTATAAATAATACTCTGGTTTATTCGTTGGTTATTGTTTATCCCTCCAGTTATTCATTATTTAGTTCAACTTACTTTGAAGATGATAAAATTTAATGTTAACAAAAAATGGCTTTATTTCATTAATCGAAAGTTTTTATTCATAGGTGTTAGAACACTTGTTCGTAGATGTTTTGCAAGTGTTGGACTGTTTAGGTAACAACTAACGTAAATCTTCACAATAGCATGTAAAGCAACGTGAGTTGTTAAGGTATGACTGAGACACTACTACCGTTACTTTAATTAGAAGCAATTTACCATAAAAATGGAAAAATTACAAGTTCGGTTATTATAAAAACCCGAATGCTGAATAATAGATCTTAGTTTACTCTAGGGCTCCAAAATTACCACTCTTTACTCCACATTCTAACTTTCGAGTAACAGAACTACTGTTTTGTGGATCAACCTCCAGCCCAAGAGTAACAGAACTACTGTTTCGTGGATCAACCTCCAGCCCAAGAGTAACAGAACTACTGTTTTGTGGATCAACCTCCAGCCCAAGAGTAACAGAACTACTGTTTTGTGGATCAACCTCCAGCCCAAGAGTAACAGAACTACTGTTTTGTGGATCAACCTCCAGCCCAAGAGTAACAGAACTACTGTTTTGTGGATCAACCTCCAGCCCAAGAGTAACAGAACTACTGTTTTGTGGATCAACCTCCAGCCCAAGAGTAACAGAACTACTGTTTTGTGGATCAACCTCCAGCCGAAGAGTAACAGAACTACTGTTTTGTGGATCAACCTCCAGCCCAAGAGTAACAGAACTACTGTTTTGTGGATCAACCTCTAGTCTTCGAATAGCACAGTACTGTACTTTAGTTCATTTTCTGTCCTTCTTATAGCAAACCTACTGTTCGTTAGCTCAATTCGAGGCAAAAAAAAAATCGCAACTAGTTGAGTTATTATTTGACCAGAATGAAGAATAATCAATCTTAAACGACTCGGTTTGTTATATATATATATATATTTACATTTATAACTTCCAGTTTTCAGGGAACAATTAACTAGTTCAGATAAGTGGGAAATGAAGAAAACAATTAAAGTAGTCACTCACATCTTAACGGAATTTTACATTTAATCATTGCTACTGAAATTTTTATTGTCGTTGATTGGTAGTTTATTATACTGTGAAATTTATCTTTTACATCATCAAAGCATCGAGCAGAAAACTCTTAAAGATGCGTTACTGAAAACTGTAATATATCTTATTGACGCAAATAGAATTCTTTGTTTTAGTTAAGACTAAAACGAAAATTTGTAACGGCTCCCTTGTGTTTTACTTTCCTGTTTTCACACCTTACAGATATCTGAAATCTATAGAGTTGACGGCAGGAAAAGGGAAATAGTGTACCAGTCAGAGACTTGGTAATCGTTCCCACGGAATTGATTACTTTGTAAAATAGATCGCCTTTTCAACTACAAATTTATGCTATGCATAAATGTAAGAGCTCCATGATTTAGGAAAAAAGAGAACGGCGTCTGATAACTTATTACCTCTAAAGAGTAATTAAAAACACTCAGAATTTAATGTTTTCTTACTCTTTAAGTTTTCTTCAAATAATACTTTTGAAATTAGCGATGAATGTTAGCCAGTTCAGATGCTATGATCGTTATTTAAACAAAATTTTGCATGTTTTGTTCTTTACGCGCACTGTAAAGCAGCTGGATCAAACACTACAGTAGTTATAAACTGAATACGAAAAAGATATGCTTCCTGCTAAAAAGACGAATAAACCGATTCTTTTATTGTTTTTGCTGGACTCTCCATTTTCTTTTGAGACAAAGAGAAAGATATTTGTTGCAATTTAGTGGAGCGTGATTATTGTAAAAAAAAAGTGTGTGTGTGTGTGTATATATATATATATATATATATATATATATAATACGAACTGATCTCTTGACATGTTATATGTTCACAAAGTAATTAAAGACAGTTATGTAGTTAGTATTGCTAGTAATTCATATATATATATAATACGAACTGATCTCTTGACATGTTATATGTTCACAAGGTAATTAAAGACAGTTATGTAGTTAGTATTGCTAGTAATTCATATATTATATATATAATACGAACTGATCTCTTGACATGTTATATGTTCACAAAGTAATTAAAGACAGTTATGTAGTTAGTATTGCTAGTAATTCATATATATATATATAATACGAACTGATCTCTTGACATGTTATATGTTCACAAAGTAATTAAAGACAGTTATGTAGTTAGTATTGCTAGTAATTCATATATATATATATAATACGAACTGATCTCTTGACATGTTATATGTTCACAAAGTAATTAAAGACAGTTATGTAGTTAGTATTGCTAGTAATTCATATATATATATAATACGAACTGATCTCTTGACATGTTATATGTTCACAAAGTAATTAAAGACAGTTATGTAGTTAGTATTGCTAGTAATTTATATATATATATATATATATATAATACGAACTGATCTCTTGACATGTTATATGTTCACAAAGTAATTAAAGACAGTTATGTAGTTAGTATTGCTAGTAATTCATATATATATATAATACGAACTGATCTCTTGACATGTTATATGTTCACAAAGTAATTAGACAGTTATGTAGTTAGTATTGCTAGTAATTCATATATATATATATAATACGAACTGATCTCTTGACATGTTATATGTTCACAAAGTAATTAAAGACAGTTATGTAGTTAGTATTGCTAGTAATTCATATATATATATAATACGAACTGATCTCGAGACATGTTATATGTTCACAAAGTAATTAAAGACAGTTATGTAGTTAGTATTGCTAGTAATTCATATATATATATATAATACGAACTGATCTCTTGACATGTTATATGTTCACAAAGTAATTAAAGACAGTTATGTAGTTAGTATTGCTAGTAATTCATATATATATATATAATACGAACTGATCTCTTGACATGTTATATGTTCACAAAGTAATTAAAGACAGTTATGCTAGTAATTCATATATATATATAATACGAACTGATCTCTTGACATGTTATATGTTCACAAATTAATTAAAAACAGTTATGTAGTTAGTATTGCTAGTAATTTATATATATTTATATAATACGAACTGATCTCTTGACATGTTATATGTTCACAAAGTAATTAAAGACAGTTATGTAGTTAGTATTGCTAGTAATTCATATATATATATATATATAATACGAACTGATCTCTTGACATGTTATATGTTCACAAAGTAATTAAAGACAGTTATGTAGTTAGTATTGCTAGTAATTCCATCATAAAATCAAAAAAACTTTTGTCTCAAGTATAACGCGTTAAGAAGTTTAACGCTTTAATTTCCTTTCTGACTGGATGTTAAAACGTAGCTAAGATTTTTTCTTTATTAACAACAGTGAGGTGTGTATGTGCTGTAACTTGATTTTAATATTGCCACCACACACACACACATACGGGAATCGATATTTTGATTCAATATTGCAAGTTCGTGCTTGAATATTACCATATCTTGTGAAAGATATCGGCATTCGTGTGTTTGAACGCAAGTTCTGGTTTAGTTGGGTTAAAGACTGCAGGACACAGCAATAAAAGGTATTGGTTTTGTACGCAAATAAGACGGTGAGTTAGCCATCGCCAAAACCTTCTAATCTTGAGGCATTATTGGACTATGAACATAAAATTCTCCATTACAAGAAAACAAAACAAATTAAGGTTATTTTTTACCTGAAACCTGCTAGTCATTTGATTAGCCATGCTATCACATGGCGTGCTTATGTACGCTTGAATAAAGCATATTATGTGTATTGTGATGTTTGTGTCAAACTACCAGCGCGTATAACTTTGACACATTACGCTTTTTGTTTCTTTTTGTTATTGCTCATATATGGAATTAGTTATAAGGTATCAAGAAATCCGACGATTACTTTAAGGTTACATGATCAAATTGTTTGCTGTTTTTCAGGGTAAATTGGTTACACACTTTCAGCAGTAAAATTAATGTTATGTTTTTAGAATTGGCTCTATTTATAGTTAAATCATTTGTTCTGTTTCCTAATATTCGAACTTGTACAAGTTTCATGTTTTGTTTTTCTCTATTTGAATATCCATACCTTACGTATTGTGTAATGACCCTACAAAACACAAAATGAAAGATATTGAACTTTGGAATGTAGGATGTAGTAGCAGATGTAGTGTTCGTTTAGTATTGGAGTATTTTCTAATTATAGTGAATGTACTTGAAACTTGCACTAGTTAAGTATAATGATCATATATACTGATATAGACTCTCACACTTTAGATTAAAATTTTACTGAACAGATTAAACTGTAAATTATTTAGAATACTGTATAGTAATTCAGGCAGTCCGGTACACATAATAATGATAATATCTGTGACATAACGTAGCAAACCAAAATATGAAACCCATGATCGTAACTATGAACATAAATGAAAACTGAGGGCTAACACATTAAGAGACTTTGAGACTGGTTATTATAAGCAATCACCTAAGCTGTTGTTTCTTAAATTGGTGAGTACAATTAGCATATTAATGTTTATGTATTAAAATATTGTTGTATAACGTCCATGGTTTTTAATTCGTAGGTAAACGTAACATAACAATGTTTGTTTGTTTTTATATTAAGATATCTTTGTATAATGGCTTTGTCCAGAATATCGGTAAGTAAATGTAACATATCAATATCTATTTTTGAACTATTGTTGTATAACGACACGTCTCATACTAGTAAGTGAGTACAGAATTAAAGGCACCAGATCAATGTCTGTAATTCTGTACTATTGTTGTATAACGACATATCTGACATACTAGTGGGTGAGTATAGAATTAAATGTAATATATCAAATGTTCAGTGTGCTATACTCTTCACTACTAAACTATAATAACTTACGTATTTCAATAAAACCTGACTAAACTGTTACAATCAGTTATTTTTAAATATTCAACAGACTAACCGGTAAAATAATGGAATTTTTCTTACCATAACAGTAGGTTCGTTGAAGAAAAGCAAATTCACAAATGACAAAGAGGCTTAATTCACTGTTTCTTTATCCAATATTACATTATTACCAGGCATAATTATCTGTTTGTGTATCCAATATTACATCACAGCTAATAGTTATCGTCTCGGTTATTTGGGCATCATTAACAAAATAAATAGAGCATTTTAAATTATATCAACATTTAAGATGATTCGAGAAATTTATTTTGACCAAGTATTTAAAACTTGCGATTATATGAGTTTTTATTTAAACGTATAAGTGTTTTATAAAAACGTTATTGTTAAAACAGGACTTAGCTTTAGAAGCTAGTACTGATAACCAAAACGAAGATGAAACAATAAGTTTTACTTACCTGCGATTGGTGGTTTGAAATGTATTTCTGAATCACTATAATTCACAGGCAGAAAAGTAATTTATTTTAGTTCCAATTTTGAGAACTATTAGAATGGAATTTTTTTCGGAAAATAGCGTTAAAATACTACATTTCACTAAAATTGAAAATCTCATATTGTGTTCCTTTTTCTACATTGATTGGATAAATGTATTTCGAACAGGACCCTAACGTAAATATAAAATGTAAGAGAGCATTTGAAATAACCCAGAAATTATTTTAGAAAAACTATATTCAGAACAACTCGAATTCGAGAATTTGAACAAATTACAATAAGCTATAGTATTACGAATTTGTTATATACAAACAGCGCGTGATGTAGTCTTGAGATCTGCTTCTGATTCTTGCGAAATAACCTGCATTGAAAACACTTTCGTGCAAAACACGCATTACTTTTAAAATGTGTTCAGAATGATAAACTAACAGAAAATAAATGACAGTGTAGTAAAAAGGGTAGCCTTTTATAGCATGCAATTGTCTTCACAAATTCCGAGAAAGGTAAGGCTTAAAAACGTTCACATGAGACTAGTATTGATATGCTGGGTTCTGAGACAGAAATGATAGATCAGTTTACAGCCCTTTTCTTTACTCTTCGTCAAAGAGTTAGGGAAGAAAACTGTTTCGAGCTTTAATACTAAAGTCCTTCATTGCTAGGACGGTGTGTTTAAGTCGATGCATTGTTTCGCATCTTTTTTATTCTCGTCGAGTCCAACTGAGTCCATTTCGCTTAGAGATATATAAATTACACAAACAAATACGCCAATGTTCTAATTAATCCCACTAATTTATGTTGGCGACACAAATATCGTAATTAATCCCACAAGATACTGCTGGGGCCCTCTATGTATTTTACACGGAAAATTAATTATTTCACCTAATTACATAGTCAGTAAGCTCTATGCATTGGGAGAATATAACAGGATAAAACTCCAAAAGTTATTAAATATGAAGTAACACGTAAACACGATCGGTTGTGAACAGTATATAAAGAAATTAATTTTGTGATGATTATATTCGAAGAAGAAACGTCACTTTCCTTGACACAAATCACTAAAAATCATACTTGTACGGGATAACCCACATGCCAGATATTGTTTTTCGGTTTTATTTTACAACTCCTCTTTCGCATCTGAGCGCGCGCGCACACGCAAACACATACGCACACACACACAGCGTTTAGCTGTTATCGGGCCCAACACTACTTTAAAGAAATATTTATAGTCGACAATTTGTGATTGGAGTGGTAGTGCGTGTTGGGAGAAAGTTCGCGGTAATTAATGGTAGCAGATGGCGCTCTCTAGCTTCCGCCCTCACTGGGACATCATGTTATGTTTTGTTGAAAACGGACTCAGATGGATGTTCAACATGTGCCCCCTCTCACCCCCCCTACAAACAAAAGAAAAAAAAAGATTGTTAATGAATTTTATACATGATGTTGTGCTGAATTCTAGTATATTGAATTTTGTACATGATGTTGTGCTGACTTCTGGTATATTTTAACTTAATATGATAATCAGTTCAGGGTTTTAAAAATAATGCACAACTCAAGTATAGTAGGAATTTCAGTCTATTGCCCTCTTTAATACAGTTTTGTGACCAATGATGGAAATTCTAAGAACTTAATTAGTGAAAGTACAAGATGTGTTATAATATACTAGCCATATTTACTACATCTGTCAATAAACTCTGTTGATATGATGTTTTATCGGTTGGAACTAAAGTTTTTCCTATTTCTTGTTCTTATTGTTTGTTTCAGATTAGTAAACTAAGAATTCTTTACCAAAGGTAAATTAAGTACATCACAACTATAAAATAAGCTATAAATTAAGTACATCACTGCTATAAAGTAAACTATAAATTAAGTACATCACAGCTATAAATTAATTAAATCAGTTCTGTAAAATATACTGATTACAAGTAAACAGTAATCAAAACATTCATGGAAACTTATAATGATTGTAATGCATTATGTGCGTGTATGTGTTTTTTATAACAAAGCCACATCAGGCTATCGTGTGCGTCGATTGACAGGAATCGAACCCTGATTTAAGGGTTGTAAATCTGAAGAATTACTGTTATCCCACAATTGATTGGTTCATTATTTGTGTACAGATGTTTTCAACTTTCGTATCTGTAATCTCTCCAAGGTTTAGCCAGATTAGACTTAAATTCATACATACGGTTATCAATGCATAACATTCTCCGTAAGTATAGATTTTGCTTTAAAATATTGTGGCCAATAACAATATAAATAAAGCTAAATATCAGAAAAAAAAGTTGAACACGAGTTATTTATAAAACACTAACACCATCTTATAGTACAGCCTAGCATGGCCATGTGGTTAGAAACCACTTCCAACTAAACATTCAACACCATCTTATAGTACAGCCTAGCATGGCCATGTGGTTAGAAACCACTTCCAACTAAACATTCAACACCATCTTATAGTATAGCCTAGCATGACCAGGTGGTTAGAAACCACTTCCAACTAAACATTCAACATCATCTTATAATACAGCCTAGCATGGCCAGGTGGTTAGAAACCACTTTCAACTAAACATTCAACACCATCTTATAGTACAGCTTAGCATGGCCAGGTGGTTAGAAACCACTTCCAACTAAACATTCAACACCATCTTATAGTACAGCCTAGCATGGCCAGGTGGTTAGAAACCACTTAGAAACCACCAATTAAACATTCAACACCATCTTATAGTACAGCCTAACATGGCCAGGTGGTTAGAAACCACTTCCAATTAAACATTCAACACCATCTTATAGTACAGCCTAACATGGCCAGGTGGTTAGAAACCACTTCCAATTAAACATTCAACACCATCTTATAGTACAGCCTAGCATGGCCAGGTGGTTAGAAACCACTTCCAACTAAACATTCAACACCATCTTATAGTACAGCCTAACATGGCCAGGTGGTTAGAAACCACTTCCAACTAAACATTCTTATCCCTTTCTGTCATTGTGACGTCATAAGTGATAATTTATCCCATATGTGTTAATAAAAAAGTAGCTCAAGAGTTGACGGTTGGTAACGATGAGTCGTAAGTTAGCTGCATTCCTTCTAGCCTTTCACTGCTGAATTAAAGACGGATAAAGCAGATAGCCCTCAAGTAGCTTTGCGTGTACTTCCAAACAAACAAACTAACTAATTCCTTATTTCTACACAGCCTTTCCGTGCAAAAAGCTTCTTTCTTTGTGAATTACAGAATAAAGAAACATAAAAATGAAGACGAAGGTTGTATACGTTATAGCCCACAACTGTGAGCTGTTTATTTACGAATATTAACCAAAGCTTTAAGATCTGTCAAAAATAAATATTGGTACCCTAGATTTATTTTAGACTTTATATAATAAATACTTTTATGCAGTTTATAACGATTTTGACTTATCGAGTTTTGTAAGTTCCACTATACATAATGTGTATAACTGCGTCGTCTCTCTTTCTGTATATATAGGGCCCGCCCGGCATGGCCAAGTGTGTTAAGGCGTTCAACTCGTAATCCGAGGTTCGCGGGTTCGAATCCCGGTCGCACCAAACATGCTCACCCTAAAAGCCGTGGGAATGTTATAATGTGACGGTCAATTCCAACTATTCGTTGGTAAAAGGGTAGCCCAAGAGTTTGCGGTCGGTGGTGATGACTAGCTGCCTTACCTCTAGTCTTGCACTACTAAATTAGGAACGGCTAGCGCAGATAGACCTCGAGTAGCTTTGCGCGAAATTCAAAACAAACAAACAAACAATCTCTTTGTATATAAATAAATCTCTATTGCATTTGTTGTTCACTGCTGTATCGGTCCACCTGGTGGTGATTAACATTTGACTGAAACTTCAAACGTCAATATCGGGCAAAAATCAGAGGTTGCTGATTCATAGGGCTTATGGGGAGTTCCGGTGTTATAAAGTATTATTACTGTTGCTAGATAATTAGGGCTGTAAACACGTTTCACACAGCATGAAATGTAGACACGTTTATGCTATGTGAAACACTTACTCCTCTCGCTCCGTTTATTTGCGTATTAAAATTGAGTTTTTCGATAATTTTTATTATTTTAGTTCATATATTTTTACTGCAGTGTATTTGGTATAGTATTTATACTCTGACGTCGCAGTATCGTTATAACGCTAAAGCTTAGGATACACGTATATTTTTAATTAACACTAAATATAATAGTTTTTTATAGCACAAGTTTGAGGAGTTTTTCCTACGAGTGTTTTGTATCGGCTGATGTTACTCATTCTACTTAAACCTTATCGCCTAAATATTCATGCGCCCTCTAGCGGTTCTCTGAAATCGAACCCAAGGCTAGCCGCAGGTGCTAGTATCCTTTGAGGATACCAATGCTTCATAACTCTCAAGCCCTCTTTACCAGAGAAGAACAGATATCAATTCACGTGTCACTACCAAGCTTATCTGAATGGACGGTGTTACAGCGCTCTGTGATAGATAACTCGGAGAGCGAAGCAACACTTGTATTGTGAACACTTGGGGCCTAGTTTTCATGCGGTCTTTACAGTTAAAATGTCAAGATCTAAATGTCCCACATTACTGTTTTTATAACTATGTAAGTGGGATTTGTTTATTTTATTTTACATAAAAGTAAAGAAAATTGATAGAGACAATATTAATTTATTTGATCATCAGTTTTAAAGATTTTCAATGACAACTTAATGAAAACACTTATTAAGCTCACGAAAATACCAAATGAAATTGAAAATCTTTAAAATGTTTTTTCAACTTTACTTTCGTGAACTTAGCGCTACGTTGAATGGATATTTGAGTTTTATAATTTTAAATAAATTCCTGATAAAACTGGTTATGTTGTGTTTTACGTTACGGCAATCCTTCTATAGATATTCAGTTCGCTGCCATTATAGCAAATTTTGTCAAGTGATGGAATTTCATAAACAAGAGTTTTTTCTGTTATATCAGTGTACAATTCAATATGTTGATAAAATGTATCTGCCATTTTGAACAAAATAAAAACTGTGATAAAGAGATAGATGACCTTTGTTATTCGATCTGAAATTCAGATGAGAACAAGATAATAAAAAAGTCCTTATTTTCCCGAATAGTCTTAGAAAACAGGACTCTGTAACAAAGGTTTGTTTGTTTTTATGGAAAATTATACTTGAAATATCTTTCTAGCTGTACTGATGCCATGAGTTTATTGAATATTAAGCAGTTGTTTACAAAACTCAGTTAATACCTGAATGTTTTAAATATCATGAACAAATAAAGTGATATTATCAATGATAAAGAGATTAAACTCGCTTATGATAAACTTGTAGTATTTGCCTTTTAATAACTCACTCGCAGAAATATATCGATTCCAAGTTACTCTACACGTATATGAATATTCAAGCTGGCGTTTATTCTTAAGGAAAGACATCAGGACTCTCGATTATGACACGGGAGACCAGATCCAAATGCGACACCCTTCAGCTTACCCCTTCGGTTTGATGACAATCAGTTCAGCGATTTACCAGTAATAAGTTAACGCACACACACACGTTTGTTAAATAAGTAGCTTATGTTTTACGGTGTTATTCACCTTGTTGCTATAGCAAATGATTTTCTTCTCGGTTATATTTATACATTTAGTTTACACTTCTGATACTTATTAAACTATAACATTAAGGTTGCGCTTCTATTACTTATTAAACAATAACATTAAGGTTACGCTTCTATTACTTACTAAACCAGCACAATTCTTATGTACACGTTTAGTTTTTTCTAAAGATTTATTTTTCAAATTAAAATTATTTAAGCAAACAGCAATTTCATTACATTATCAATTCTATCTACAGATTGTTATTATTATATGCGTAGTAAAGTTAACAGGGTAATTATAATTAAACGTTATAATTACCCTTCAAGTTAGTTAGGGTTGTTATTAATTTGATACCAATCATATGTTATTGTAACTCTTAAAGTCATTACATCAACATTATAACTTACAAGAAACCTACCCATTACATAATCAGTTTTCTCCAGAATTTATAATATTAACTTGTTTTTACTAAAAGAAAAAAATATATATTCTCAATTACAAGCAATATTCATTCTCCTTGAACTTTTACAGAAAGATTTACGATATACAAAGTTTGCATTTTATTTTCGTGAAACTATAAACCTAGGTATACAGAGCATTCGGGACTACTATGCTTTCTAATAAACATCAGTGAATACCTGAGAAACACATTCCGGGTAGTTAAGATTAAACATTGAGATACAGTGTACGCTCTGCATACATAAATACAAAATAAAACATTAATACATCTACGGTTTTATTCACTGTAACCAAAACTTGTAGGTGTTTATAATAATAAAAGTCAAAGAAAAAAACAACGGTTTCATTACTTTGTCAGCCAAGTGAATATAATACTAATTAAGATAATACCTCTAAAGGACAGTAAATGGATTCCTTTGGTTCATTGTTCTCCAACTGGTGATTTGTCTTGTACCACCATATCCATCTGCATAATTAGAATTTCACTTCGGCTATGTACGCGTTCATATTCATGAGTTGACTCGAAACGTGCTAAGCTATTAAAACAAACAGATACAGACATCTGAACACGAACTGATAAAGGATAAGCTTAGTACACATGAACATTGAATTAATCAAATGTGACACACGGAAGGATAATTTATGAATGGCGACTCATGAATATGAGCACAAACTAATACGGCGACTCATGAATATGAGCACAAACTAATACGGCGACTCATGAATATGAGCACTAACTAATACGGCGACTCATGAATATGAGCACTAACTAATACGGCGACTCGTTAATATAGAGCACTAACTAATACGGCGACTCGTTAATATAGAGCACTGATAATTTGCGACTCATGGAAATGTATAGCTTGTTGTTTTTTTCAGTTTTGCACAAATCTACAGGAGGGTTACCTGCGCTAGCCCTCCCTAATTTGGCAGTGTAAGACTAAAGGGAAGATAGCTTGTCATAACCACCCCACTAAATCTCTTGAACAACTCTTTTACCAACGAATAGTGGGATTCACTGTCATATTAAAATGCTCCATTGCTTGAATGGGTGAGCATGTTTGGTGTGACGGGGATTGGAATCTACGACCCTCAGATTACGATTCAAGTGCCCTAATCACCCGCTCTTGTCGGGCCGAAAACGTATATCATTTATTAATCCAGCGACTTGTGGATGTAGAACATTGACTCCTGCGGTGAATTATGGATATAAAGCCTTGATTAATACAACGACTGTTGGATATAGAACACTAATCGGTATCTTGTAGATATAGAACATCGGTTAATATAGTGCTTCGTAGATGAATAGCACTAACGTAAGCGGCGACTCATGGATATAGTGGATGATGAACGGTGATATTCGAATACGGGATTGTTTCAATGCGAGAACGAAAAAAATTTTCATATGGGTGTTCGACAAGCGAATACCCTCAAATGTAAAAAATGTCACAATTGATAAAATGTATATTGTGTGTTTCTTATAGCAAAGCCACTTTGGGCTATCTGCTGAGGAGTCCACCGAGGGGAATCTAACCGCTGATTTTAGCTTTGTAACTCCGTGGAGTTGCGTTGTACAAGAGGGGGACTACAATGTATGTTTTACTGGTGAAATCAGTTTTGATGTTTTAATATATATTAGTGAAATCAGTTCTGATAATTTTATTAAAGTTTCTCAAATACACAATAAGTCTCAAGTTACGAGTATACAGTTCATCAATGATACCTTATTCAGAAGGTTCAGTTTCCAAATATTTTATTTTATCTCGTTTTTTTTTAGCCTGAACGTTTCATCCACCTTTTCTGGACCACCCAACACACACTAGTTGATAACCATGTATTTATTTGTTCCTAAGTCTCGTTGGAATTAACTATAATAATACAACTTATATGTAATATCTGAAGGTGCGAATATAGAAATGCATAATTTTTTAAAGACAAATATTACATCTAACTAAGTTAATAGAAAGGGAGTGCGATATAAACGAATACACACCAGAAGAAAATCCCGCCATGGTCAGATGACTGCGGATCTGAATCCCCGTCACACCAAACATGCTCACCTTTACAGCCGTGGAGGCGTTATGTTTCATTCAATCTCACTATTCGTTGGTAAAAGTGTAGCCCAAGAGTTGGCGGTGGGTGGTGATAACTAGCTAGCTGTCTTCCCTCTAGTCTTACACTGCTAAATTGGGGATGGCTAGCGCAGACAGTTCTCGCGTGGCTTTGCACGAAATTTAAATCAAACAAACACAACGCAAAACGTTTTAACACCCACTTACATAATTTACTTTTTGTAAATCACCGAAAATGTAGTACAAGACAACATTCACTGGCTCTATCAAGGTGTTATAAACATCGAACACCCATGGAAGACGAGTTATCACCCACTGATATTATCTAAGTGTTCTTAATTGCTGATAACGCACTGAAAAACAACCATTGCCTTTGTAAGTACTTTAGCCACGAATGTCATAGTTCAACAACCATTGACTTTGTACATATCTTAGCCAGTAATATCATAGTTCATATCAAGACATACTGCATACGAATAACAACCTTCCTTCAGCGAATTGCTTACAAATTGCCTTGCACATTTGTCTTAAACAAGTAGGTTTTATTTTTTACCCCTACATGTTCCTTTAATCATTATGTTAGTCTATGTTTACTATAATTTCAGAGAACTGGCCGACTTATATTGCTGGAGGTAGCAGACACTGAAACCATTGAATTCCATTATCTAATTGCGGTGGCACTTTCAAATGTCTTATTGAAATTCTAAGTGATTGTATTCCCAACTTCTAAAACTACTCTCTGTTGGGAATTTGAGCAGAATTTCATAATCCTATGTGAACAAATTACTTCATTGTTTTAAAGTTGTAAACCAAATGTCTGGAAATTTACTTCGAAAGTAAAAGCGTAAAACCAATAACCGAGCTAATAACTAATCAAGCTTTAACAAAATTAAATTGTAAGAAATAAAATTAAAACACCTTGTCCATTTTGGGCTGTGAAGGAGAATTAATAATTATACATATTTGTACGATCAAGTTTTATCTCTCCTTAATATTTTGAAAATTCAGGATTTTCGTCGTCTTGTTTGTATTTTGTTTTTTGTGTTTTTCAAGCCCAGGTTTCTCATAACTTTCTTTATTTTGTGTTTTGCAGATCATTTTTCATAGTTTTGTTTTTCTATTTTTGGTTAAATTTCTCGCAACGATAAATTATCTGTTTTTTTTTTAATGGTCTCTTGCACGGTCGCGCTGCAGAGATAGGAATGAGCAGAAACTGACAGAAACATTCACTAGAAATATACACCGGAAACTTCATTATAATACAATTATGTTAACAACTTATATCTCTGTGAATTCAAAATATTAATAAAATTACAAAACATACAATTCTCTGATCCTTCAATGATACTGCATATCCACACAACACTATTTCTTTTCTTTTTTTTCAATGGTTTCACAGTAATTGAATCTTTTCCTGATGCCATTTCACATCCCATAACATCGGTTCGTCGTTTGAATTCTCTTTCTTACCTTTCTTGTATTCACACTTGTACATGTCCTGTATTCACACTGCTACTTTTCTTTCATGCCTTAATGTTCAATGAAACTAAAGTTCTTTTTAAATCTTTTCTTTACATCGAGAAATTAGTAATATGCTAGTATTTAAATCTTCGTCTATTCTTTGCTGCTACTATTGTTTATTTTCTAGTTAAACCTAAAAATATAATTATTTTCTATTCTCAATGCAATAAGTATTAGTTCGTATATTTATTTTCAAAGGTTGAATACTTAAAACTTTGATGTAGTGCCCATAAGTAGAAAGTTTCTACAGTTAAACTGTGTATGGATAATCCAACATAGTTTGATGCATTAATTAGAAGAAACTTGGTAACAAAATACATATTAACTGAAAATTGCATGGCAAGGAATACGTGTGTACTGGTATGTAAGCTATCAAAAGAAGTGTTAAAAATTCGAACTCTTATTCGAGACCTTGTCGTTAATTACCAAATCTGCTTGATTGCACCACCCAACCTTTGGTAATAATTAGTAATAATAATAGTAATAGTAATAATAATTAGTAATAATTAATACTAGTGTAATATTTCTATTGATCTCTTTTGTCATGAAATAACGTACGTGAGACTGTTTTTGTTTAGGTAGTGAACTGAACAAATCCCTCGATCTAGATTTCTACCAATTATATTCATGCCAAAATAATAAATAGAGGTGAAACAAGAAATGAAGTTTTGATTGGATATTAATTGAACTGTCATTAAAGTTTATTTGATTTGTAAAATTACCACCAACACAAGAAAGTAATTTGTGTTCTTTGACGAGTGGTATGTCAGAAGTAAATGTAGCAAAAGTAAACGAAATCGTACCAGGAGCTAGAAATTTAGTAAAAAAAAAATCCTTAATGCGGGTATTACATTAGAAACCAATATTTTATCCCAAGGCGCAGAGACCCCTGCAGTTGCAAATGGAAACCGCCTGACTGTTTTTGTTTGTTTTGAATTTCGCGTGAAGCTACACGAGGGCTATATGCGCTAGCTGTCTCTAAGTTAGCAATGTTAATACTAGAGGGAAGAGAGCTAGTCATCACCACCCACCGCTAACTCTTGAGCTACTCTTTTACCAACGAATAGTGGGATTGACTGTACTTTACAATGCCCACGCAGCTGAAAGAGCAAGCATGTTCGGTGTGACGACGATTCGAACACGAGACCATCAAATTACGAGACGAGCGCCCTAACCAGTTACCTGGCCATGCTGAGCACATACGGTGTTAAAAGATATAGTTAAACTTGCACGAATTGTTGAAATGTAAGTAAAATTACTGTAGTAGTTTATGAGATTACACGACTTTGAAAATATACATTTTAGCACTCAGATTGCGTGTGTTATTGAAGTTGCATGGAGTATCACAAGTTTGTTTCTTGAACCACACAGTGGGTTATCTATATCGCTTCCATCGTGGAGATCATGCTCCAAACTTTACTCATAAGCCATTAGACTTAGCGTTAAGTAAAGTACCAGAGGGCAACTCATAAGAAAACTCAATAAAATATTGTCATATCGCAGACGTATCCCTAAAAATAAAAAAGTATTATGTATTTAATTATTTTATATTTTTACCATAAACTAAACTCCAGACGTGAAATTTAACGAACTCTGCACTCTTTTTAAACTTCAAGTAATGCAAAATAAAAGCAACACTGCCTTCGTTCTTTTTTTCTATTTCAACTGAAGAATTATTAACAACATAAAGTACTTAAGCTCACAGTGTATAGAAAAGGCTTTTCTTTAAACATTCATAATATTCAAATAAAATATTTTTTAAAACGTCTACTCGCAGTACCCAAATTTTTCTACAAGAATCCCTACTTTGAAATCCCTTACTGAGATTGTTAACGCCATGCATCAATATAAAAAGACCAGCACATAAATTTCAGTTACTATGATAGAAAACGTCTCACTAGATTTCCTTTTTCATGAGCATTTTCGTAACCGCGGCAACCATTGAGCTATTTTAACTAAAATATGTCATCAATTCATCAAATATTAATACAAGTAATTTTTATCGTGATCTACAGTCAACACCCACCCATTATGAGGCTGAAATGTTTTGCCTAAATTAGTCTGTGGAAAACACGAAAGAACGTCAACAATGGAAATAATGTTTGCCTAGAGAGCGAGAGATGAAACGTAAAGACGATAGTGGTAGGATTTCGACAGATTTCGTTGTTTTGCTGTGACGAACCTATGTTTAAGCCTCGAGCCACAGGAGGCTTGTCACGTACTGAGTTTCTTAAATTTTACGTAAAACATGAACAGTTTCACTTGTTTTTTTTTGTTTGCTTGTGGGGAAGATCACCTTGCAAATATTATTGAGCATAATTCAGCATATGGACCTCACCTCTCGTTGATTTGAAGTCTAAATACGTCCGTTATTTCTATGGGGAGTTAGAATATATTATCATATTTGACTGTAACTTGTCGTCCTTTCTTGCTGCCATTTTTTGTTTATTTCGTATTCAAATGGTTATTACAAGCTTGCTTTTTGTTAATAAACTTTTTTTTTCCACTTTAGTTCTGGAAAGAGGCTACAGTTAGTCCATATTTATCGCTTTTTCAAAGTAAGGGATTTTTGCTTTCTTATTTCTAACAGTTATTGTAGTGTCTATAGCTCAATAGCGTATATTCAAATGCTAAGTTTTTAGGGTTAATCAACTTCTAAGCCTGTACTTGTCATGTTTTTTTAAAAATATTTATTGGAGATTTGTGTTCATTGCAGTATACTGACTTTAGAAATACATAACAAAAATCTTAACGGCGAGGTTTGTATACATATAATGGGTCAAACAATGCTACAGCTAGCTGGCAACGGCTCAACACCCACCCAATCCAATACATATTTTTTCTCGGCTCCAGAGCCAACGATCCTACCCCACCAGACAAGAGACTTCACCTTTAAGGGGCATCTCTCAGCATGGCGGGCATTTGTTTCCGCCCATTGTGGAATGCGACTATGTTAAAAGGAGAGGAGATGGGGAGGGGGAGGTGGTCTTTACAATACAAAGTGTTAAGCCCTCACCATTCTTATTAATGTATGTGTTACTTTCTTGGACAAAAAGACCAAAGCATTACCAAGAAATATGTAAGTTTCTATTTTAAAACTATTTATTACGTCTTTACTTTCGACATAAAACAACTGAAGTTGAGGTATTAGAATGCATTATTATGGAAGCTAATTAGTTTATTTTTCAATTTCGCACAAAGCTACACGATGGCTATCTGCGCAAACTAAATATAAGTACTTCTAAAACTTGAATGTTAAAGTGCGTATCTCTAATCACATTATTTTGTGTGTATTCTAAGAGCAATCTCGTTATTATTTTGCGTATTAAAGCAATCATTATTTTAGAGCGTATGTTATAGTTTATAGTAATTACAATATTTTTGTAGGTTGTGCTAAAAAGTTTACTTCAGTTTCGTGTATTACTTTACAGTAGTATTCTAAGTATTGTTAAACTGGTTACGATAGTGAAAGCTGTCCATATCTAATAATATTCTTAAGCATAGTTGTTATTTTTACAATTTTCAATCAAAACTATAATCCTTTTTTGATAAACTATGGACGTTTTAGACCTATTAAATATATATTTTTAAACCTTTGTTCCAGGTATTCCATACACGTATGCTTTTTGTTAAACACTATGATAGTCAAGAATTCACATTCGAGAGAAAAGAATAAAAATATTGGGCATTAAAATGTTCAATTTCTCATCAACTGTATAAGCCTACAAATAGGTTATTGGTGGTTTTTGGTTTGATGACGAGTTACGCGGATGTTTGTATTTTTCACAACAGTAGATACTAAATTGGTTTTGTACTCATAAGACCTGCTATAGCGTTACTTTGTTCTCCATAATCTAAAGTTAGTTAGAAAACACATCCTAGTAGGGTATTGTGGATATTTCCTGTGATAAAAACTTGCAACGTTTCGTAATCAAATCTTCTTTAAGCTTTAAATTCCAAATAAATGTTTTGTTTTTGTTAAGTTGCCATAGCTAGTGTGTTGTAGTCTTTTACAGTAAATCTTTCCATGTTTGTATAAAAAGGATTAACGACATGGTTGTACAATGCTCGTAATGCTCTAGTTAGTTATTAAGAACCTTGATCACGGTATAAAGTTACAAATGTTCTCCAAAACAAATATTTTAGTTATATACCACAAGGACAATGGCATCCAGTAGAAGAAACATTTTAATTATGTGGTGAACACACACAGTGCTCTCCTAAACAAATATTTTATTTATCTCTGACAGCCCAAGTATTCTACAGAACAAAGTATTACCTAGTACACAATAACATTTGCAACAAAGTCTTGCTTAACGCGCAGTAACATTTGTAACAAAGTCTTGCCTAGCTCACAGTAACATTTGTCTAGCAATTTGAACATTACTGCATCATTTGTTTTCTAGACAAATTATGTATTACTAATATTATAATTTAAGATAACTGGTAGTGGTTAAACATTTCAATTCAATGTAATATAATTTTGATCAAAATGTAATATTATAACTCATAAAATAGCTACATATCCAGTAAATCCTATTTGCTCTATCCGATTTTAATGGTCTGCTAGTTTTCCATTAATGTTTTCTACGTTGCTAAAAGAGAAAAAAAACCCAACTAAAATTAAAATGCCTACGTCTTAATGTATTCTGTTATACTAAGCTCTTTACAGCTATGGAAGTTAGGCTCACTAAACATGATATAGGATAGATAACACAACCGTTATGCAAACAATGGTAAGATCATAGTCAAAATACGAACCCATGAAACTCGTTCGTAGTACCAAATAGACGTCTATAGTAGATTATCAAGTGTGTTGAAGCAATTTATTGATCGGTACAATTTCACACTTTTAAATTTTATCTCTTGTTACCGTTTCTTCAGCTATTTGACACTAATTTCTTATCAGTGTTGATTGATATTCGAAAACTTTAATTGTTCTGACTTTCTCTAAAGTTAATACTAATGTGTTAAAGCAATGCGTATTTTGCGACGTATCAGAGCTAGTTGTGTAATCGTTGATGATAATTTGTTTACATTAGTTTCATGTCTCATTTGTGTCGATACCAAATTATAAAGAACGGCTACTTTTTAGAAATTTTTATTGATGTGTTGCGATCAATACCAGAATTTCAATTTCTGAGTAAAAATATAGGATCGATGATTCAGAACTATGGTATGAATTATCGATTGACGCTTAGAAAGTCTTGTGTATTACTGTGACTATGCGAAGTCAAGCATTGTAACTTTTCAAATAGATAATATCGAAACTAAACAATTTGTTTGAAGCTACTCTATGGGAAGGAGGTTGCACGTGTTCGTTGTATGTTTGTTTGTTATTTTTTACTTCACTCAAAACTACACAAGGGCTATCTGTGCTGGCCTTCCCTAATTTATCAGAGAAGGCAACTAGTAATCAGAACCCACTGCCAACTCTTGGGATACTCTTTTTACCAACGAATACTGGGATTGACGGTGACATTATAAGACATCACAACGGCTGAAATAAACAAGTATGTTTTGTGATATGGCGATACGAACCCTAGACTCTCAGAGCTAGTCAAGTTCCCTAATCACCTGGCTGTTCATAGCATAGCAAATCAAAACGGCTAGAATAAACAAAACAAAACCTCCCTCTAAGGACAAATATAGCTACCTCCCAGTGGCAAGCCGCATATCTATGGACTCATACCCGCTAAAAACGGGGTTTCAATACCCATAATGAGCAGAGCACAGATAGCCAATTGTGTACCTTTGTGCTTAATTCTAAACAGAACAAATATCCTATACCTCAACATAAACAAGCGAGCGGTAATGAACCGATAGAAACATTAATGGTCCCAATACCACAGGAATATCTAACAAAACGTTTAATCCTTCTTCACAAAGATATAACATACCAATGTATGACGATTCTCAATTTACATTGACAATAAAGGTATATATTTCTGTTTGTTACATCCTTATAGCTGATGGCTGTCTGTGATCTGTATAAAAAGGAAGATTGAATCCCAAGTTTCAGCTTTGTAAGTCCTTTTAACTTCTCACCCACCAAACTGCAGAAACAAATCTTATAAACTTTATTAATTTTCGCTACCGACATAGATGTGATGACTGTTTTATGAATATTTTCATTAACTAGTTTTTTTTTTTTTTTTTTTTGCTTTTAGCTAAACATTCTCTAGTAGTTGATACTTGGGTAAGGAAATGCATTATGTTAATATAATAATAAGCTAACAATAGGCGATTTATTTAGGGGGGACATACCACATATTTCGATAGAGCATTGGTATATTTTTTTCCGATTTGAAGAAGACAGGCCAATGTTCTGTCGAAACATGTGTTCCATCAAAAATATAAATTTTATATTATATTTATAAGTCGTTCTTTGCCAGCTTATTATTCTCTTGTGGATGTGTTCCAGTGAAAACCTTGGCGTACGGAGTAGATTAAAAGTATCCACATAGATACTTGTGGTTTTGTAGTTTTCTTACGCAGTTGACTGCAAAAATGCATGCACGCACGCAAACACACTAAAAACAGGCGGTAAATTCAATACTTCTTCGCTACAATCACATGGAGATTCTTGTTGGACAAGTAAACCAGTTATGTTTGTTGACATTAGTCACATACAACGTTGTTCCTTCTTCACAAGTTATATTATTATTATTTAATGGAGTACGTTCAACATTTAAACGTTATAAGTACATGATTTCAACAGAATCGGAAGATACAACTTTAACATCAAAGATAAAGAGGTTACACAATAGTACGTTTTGACACGACTAAAATTCGGAAGTTGGATTACTAACTGAGGGAGTGGTTATTTAAAATTAAGTTTAATTTTCAAAAATACATTGTGTGCTTTTTTATAGAAAAGAAAAAATACCATAATTCTATTCGGCATATTTAATTATATTGAAGAAGTGATAATGTGTGTGTGTGTCATTCTGTGCTTGCCATTTGCTGCTAAAACTATTATCGTAGTTAAATTTCTATCCGCAGATAAAGCGATAGGAGGGTAGAAGAAATCCAACGTATCGATTGTTAGCGGTAGGTTTGACTCGAAACACTATCTAACTACCTTTTCATAAAGCTATAGAGTTGTTGATAAAAACAGCAAAGTTTTTCGTAGAGATCTGAAGGTCTTGTTAAAACTGGTGATTATACGATATCTTGACTAAAACTCAGTTTACACAGTCAATGGCAAGCATAAATACATACAGAAGTGATTAATATGAGAAAATTTGAGTCATCATGGTTACTAGTGTTCTCCCATTTGAGAAAGGTCCGTTATTGGACCGCTTCTGTTGTGTAATATTCAAGTAGTATTAAAAATATTTTTTTCGTTTTACTCTGGTGATTGTTCGATAATTATAACTATTACCTCACAATAGTTACAGTACGTGACAATACACAACTGAGCGAAATGAATATTAACTTCTGAACGGATCAAAATACCTACTTTACCCTAAAATAACAATCGATCAGGAAACGAGCAGAGCCAATTAAATGTACTGCTTACACTTTCTTGTTTATAAATATCAGTTAGGAACCGTCGCTGTTAACGATATTTTCTGACATAAAGATCATAATATCACGAGGATAAAGGTACGGCTAATTTATGTGATTTAGGTTGTCCTAAATGTCTCTACTAAGCTAACAATGCAAAATTATCTATATAGTAAAAGCATACTAGCAAACAATTAAAAAATGACAAAACTATATATATTAAATATTCTATAGAGTCAATACTGTTAAAGAAAGCAACAATAGAGAAATACTAGTATACACCACACTTGAGGAATCGTACGAACACTAGTCACTAGATTCAATTACTAATATGTATCTATTGTTCGTTGAAACAATTAATATTAGAATAACCGTCTGTAATCTTTAAACAACCCTCAAAGCCTGTGGATCTTCGTCGATAGGGATCTCAGGTTAGTGGAAGTGACGAGAGACATATCAAAATGCTGTTCTCGTAGAAGTTACGAGGGACGGAGACCGAACATGTTTTTCTGGTGCAAATAACGAGGGACCAAGACCGAGTATGTTATACTGGTAGAAATCACGAGGGAGGAAGACCGAGTATGTTATACTGGTAGAAATCACGAGGGAGGAAGACCGAGTATGTTATACTGGTAGAAATCACGAGGGAGGAAGACCGAGTATGTTATACTGGTAGAAATCACGAGGGACCAAGACCGAGTATGTTATACTGGTAGAAATCACGAGGGAAGAAGACCGAGTATGTTATACTGGTAGAAATCACGAGGGAGGAAGACCGAGTATGTTATACTGGTAGAAATCACGAGGGAGGAAGACCGAGTATGTTATACTGGTAGAAATCACGAGGGAGGAAGACCGAGTATGTTATACTGGTGGAAGCGGTCCTCTTGAAACCACTTATTTGTAATGTTGCTCACTTGTAATACTATTACAAATTCCTGAGGTAAACATTTTCTGTATCATTGGTTAGAAACTTGCGAATGTTCTTCGTTCAGATGGTTTTATTATGTTTCTTAACTATTATACTGGGAAAGTGGAAAGTGATTTTCCAGTGCTAAGAAGACTAGTGCTTCGTAACCTACAGTTATATATTTGATCAGCGATTGAAATGTTTGACATATACTGTCATTTTTTTTTTAAAGTGTTATATGAAACATATTTTAGTTTACCTTCTCTGATAAACACAGCAATAAATACCCTGCTGGTTATCACGCAACACTGGGTGATCGAATGTCACCGCCAAATGTCAACCGCATCAATATATGAATGTCAGCTTCTCTGAGATTTCACCTACCCAGCTACTGAAGCTAAATTCACGACGAGACCACTAATTTGTTCTCTACTTTACCGGCTGTAAACTAATAAATGTGATTAGTTACGACAAATGGTTGTCAATAATTAGTATTTTCCTTTATACTGTTTTAATAAAAAAGTTATATTTCCCGGGAAGTGGGAATATTCATCGTGAAAAATTATTCTGAGTTGAGTTAATTCTGTTCAGAAGTTTCGTGAATTCTTCAATTCTTAACAAAAGTGAATTCTCAACAGCCGCGACTGTAATTAGATCTCAAATCATTCAAGATATAGAGCTATGAGATGACAGATTATACCTGAAAAGAACAAACAAACTCTGAGACATTCTACGAGGCGTTTTGCCGCGGCTAAAAAATTCAGATTTGGGTTTGAAGATAATCTATTTCTCGTAGGATTTTGATCTTCCTGTATTAACTGATTTCGTTAAGACTTGGATAAATATTCGTCAGAAAATTGTTAGTATTCTTGAAACTCGGATCAAAGCCTTGAATAAGTTTTCCGTTTCGGTAGAACTCTGGTATGCGATACGACACTTCAGCTCGAAAGATATAATTCTTTGATATTTAGTTTGTGCAACTTTCTCGAGTATCATAATGGTGTATTTTAAAAGGAGAATCGTGACATTCAGTTTTAACTACTTTTGTTTAAGATCATACCTCTTTCTTCTCTCAATGTCTCGTGATTCTGGTAATCGTACGAGCGGTTTTTAAGACGTTAGCATTGTACTTGTAATTATTAGATTATATAACCCACGCTACTTGACCTTAAGGACGAAAAACGGTCAATAGAGATCTCTCTCTGTATTAGTGATATTAAAAGACTATAGCTAATCTACAAATACTGACTAGAACCAATCATACACTGTTAAAGGTGCAATGGACTGATGAACAAATTAACTGTCTTATCCTTAGCGCAAGATTATATGAACAAATATGTAATTTATTGGGTTTTTTTCTTGTTAGTAACGTTAAATAAGTGTATGATTATTGGCCAGTCGTAAATCAGTCTTATAATATATTAGTCTCACTAGCTATTCATAATCACCCATCTTTATTCTTTTCTTTGTTGTTGTTGTTGTTTCGGGGGTTTCTTCCTCTAGAAACCTTGCACGAAGTTTGGAAAAGAACGTAATGATGTAATTTATTATATCTATGCCTTCGCTAAAATAATAAGCCCCCGCGTTCTTCAATCACATATTAATTTTGGTTTCTCAGCTGTCGTTATGGAGACACAGAAAAAACACACTTTTTTTTTCCAACATTGCCATTGAAAGAGACGTAATAAAATGAAACTTTGGTCACGCTCTGTACATGACTGGCCTGCTAATTACACGCTACGTACGGACGTCACTGAATAGTTTGAGTGTATCCTCTGTATTAAGGGAAAGCCTTGGCCACACCTGTTTACCATGTGGTTCACGTGGAATTACGTGATTAAAGGTTTTAATTAAGTATTCCGAGTTTTATTTGAATCCTACTTGAATAAAAAAAAATACAATCAGCACTGAGAAAAGTCTGCCCAATGGACAGTGTCGCATTGCAACTCGCCAATACTGCTATGAAATCGTATTGGTGTTGTCTCGTCAACGGTCAGCTAATTACCACAGGTTGGTCCAATGAATAGAGTGTGTGGAATTATAATACCTTGTACTATAATTAAGTTACAGTGTCAGCAGCGACGCGTGTCTCAAAGAGACATTACGTACAACAGAGCTGAATATTCTAGCGGCTAACTATCAACACGATCAACCAGGGTGAACCGCCGCCAACGGACAGCACGGTCACTGGCAGTGGTATTTAGACAATTTCTAACGATGAGCTGGTACTGTAATATGCAGGAACCAACAAGTCGGTTAGTTCAACGTCCTGACCTGCCTCCGTAACGAAACCATAAAAGTTAGACGTTCTTATTGTGTTTTATTACAACAAAGCCACATCGAGCTATCTGCTGAGTTCACCGAGGGAAATTGAACCCTTGATTTTAACGTTGAAAGTTCGTAGACTTACCACCGTACCAGCTGAGGACATTCTTATTTTATTCGCCTTAAAAGATAATGAAACATTCAACCTACAGCAGTGGTGTAGTAAGTACATAAGCTGTTTCAAAGTTGTCTGTTCATCCCCTTCCAAATAACAGTGATAGTTCTGCAGACTTATAACACTAAAAAACCTGGTTTTAATACCCGTGGTTGGCCCAGCTAACATAGATTTTGTTTGTTACTACTTAGAACACAAGACTACATAATGCACTAAGTTGGTTTCTCTAAATTGTTACATCGTGATTATTTTTCCTCAACAGCGAATAAATGAACTTGCGCCTGCAACATACGAGAGACGTTCGAATCTGTTTACCATAAACAACACCGACTATAAATACAACTTTCATTTAAAACAAAACTTTAAAGTGTGTTTAACATTACTCTACTGAATATACTCTCTATCTATCTATCTCTACAGCCAAAGCCCAATCGTGAAACGAGTATTACTTTAATTATGAAATTGAGCTAACGACATTACCTACATTACAATTTTGATGAAGACGTCAAGGTAAAAAAAAAACAATGGAACAATACGATGACAGAGTAAGAAGAAAGTGAACTTGTTAATAATGGCGTTACATAAATATGTAATATAGTTATAAACTACCGAAAATTTTTCCGTGTCCGTTTAATTACCAGACGCAAGATTATGAAAAAGTTTATGTATGATATTTGTACTCAGGGTATACTAAAAAGAAATGAGTAGCCCATATTACTGATGTTCGAATCTGAGCGTACGACACTTAACTAAAGCAGTCGCTGGTGCAAACAACGCTTATTGTATGTCCTGCTACTGATGTTATAGTAAATGAAATATAACTGAATTATAAAAATTAAACAAAATACACCTACTGAATGGTGTTGTCTTAAGGAAACTTCAATACTAATTTTTTACGTAGGATTATAAACACCAGTAGTGTCTCCTGGCTCTCATTATACAAACACTTACTGATGAGGCAAGTACAATCGTGGTTTGTTTATTGTTAAATACGAACTACACAATGGACTATCCGTACTGTGCCTACCACGGATATCGAAACTCATTTGTAGCATTAAACGCCTTCGGACTTACCGTTAAGTCGCTAGGTGCGTTTGTTTGGGAATTAAGCACAGAGCTACACCCGATTTCTTGCATTGTAAGTCCGGAAACATCCCGCAATGCTACTGATACTGAATTATTATGGCGTAAATTTCATCTTAAATTCCTGGCTTTCTTTGTCAGTTATTTTTACTTTTTATATAAGATTCATACCAGGATAGGTATGAAAAGCACACTGTGGATAAAGTACGACATAAAACACCTTTCTAAATATTGATTGTGTGTTCTAATAGATAGTCTTGCTAAAAACAACAAATCACGCTATGTGTATTTGTTTCTTTACCATTATCGAAATATTTTATTATCATTGGTAAATCCTTTATTCTTATTCTTTCATTAATCTCTAACCATTAAAATAGCTGGATCTAATTAGTCCATATTGGTTTCATACGAAATATGAGTCGTAATTGAACAAAATAAAATTACACAGGAAAATTTGTCTTTTACAGTAACAAATAGAACACAAATCTCCCGCCATTAAAGACCAGATAGTGTGTGTGTGGAATCAGTCGTAGTTGAACAAAGTAAAACAAATTTATGTATAAAAGGGTTTTTCTACACTAAAAAACACAACACAGATTTTCTGCTCTTAAAGAGCAGTGTCTATTGAGTCAGCTACCGACGTGATTAGCTGTGAACTGTCTGACCAGTTCTTGTAAAGCCGAGTCAACTTTGATCTTGTTAGTTTGTTTTTGACTCTCATATCCTGTGTATTAACTGGTGTAGAGACCCTGGGAAATGGCTAATCCGCGAGGTAAGAGATTTCACTGAAACATCACAAGAGGACACTTGCTGCTGCGATGACATCTTTCATCTAGAAGACGATTTAAGCCTCGTCGTCTTTCATTAGCAACTGCTAAGACGTCTAAAATTGAGGACAAGTACGACAGTTGTCAAGCTGTGCTTTCTCGTATTACCGAAATGAGATCTCAGCCTTCCTGGATTACTCTGCTCTAATAGCATTACCAGCTGGAGATCAGGGGAGTATGCCCCTCTGACTTGTCAGCCTAACAAGACACGTGTAGTCTGGTCACTGCATTCTTCTTACAAGATTCATAAAAAATATCGCATTCCGAGGTGAATTGTCTTCCTAAGCACCTCATGACAACTTTCAAAGTTCTTAGATACGTTGACAGAGTAGCTGAAACGATATAAGCTAAATTATGATAGGTGGGTGTAACGACACTGTTTGGAAGAGATTAAACATAATACACGATATAATAACAATTTCACGGACTATGCATTAGCGAGTGTATTCTATTAGTTTCACGAAAATAGGATCGATGTAAACCATAACAGATTTCAACTTAAAATCTGGAACACAAATAGATGATTTATTTTCCAGTCTTTTCTTTATAAAACGTGACGTCATGAAAACTAAATCCACAAAACACCGAAAAAGCTAATGTTCTTGATTAACTTTGAAAACGAGTATACAATGTTCAGCAGCTGTATTAGGATTGGAATCTAAGTAAAAGAAGTAAACTCCGAAATTCGTAAAATGCAACTGAAATTATGTTCAGAAAACAAATTAGGTTACCATTTTCAAAAGTTGGTTCTTACTAGTGACGAATTTTATATGTAAAATCTGTTATCTCGTGAAAAATTCTGTCGAACGCTAACTTTCCTGTTTGCAGGCATGCTGTATTCATAATTGCCAGCTACTCAAAAGTTTCCTATCCTTCGTGGTAGGAAGAATATCGTGAATATAGGTTTAATAACTTCCCCATTCAACCCTAAGAAAATTTCTTCAGCCATTCAATCGTAAATCTTCAAAAACAACGAATAATGAATGATCACGAAAGATGGACGAAAGTAAAAAAAACCAACAAAAAACTTAGTACTATTCTTTTCCAATTACTTACGGCTCAAAAGAGGCTTCATCAAGTAGAGTTGGAACTAAGATCTTACACAGGATAAGAAACGAACTGAGGAATGGATTCTGTCTGGAAACTGGTTGTTACAGTTTCTTCTGTCTTATATACATACACACACTATGAAAATTGTATGGATTATTCAGTTTCTCAGTTCATCTTATTGAAGAGTTCAGCAAATATATAATCATCATATATTGTTTCTTTTATTGTCAACCATTGTCTGCAGTGCGATTGTCTCTGTAAATTGCTGTTGTAAAACTTCACTTATTATATTTTATTGATTTATCATTAATGTTTCTAATATAAACATCGGAAACGCAGTGCACGATGCAGGGCTCTGTGGTTGGTTACACTACATATCACGTGATCAAATATGGCGGTAATTACGTTACCTGAGTGAGAATTTGACATTGTATTGAAAACAGGAAAAACTTTCTTTCGGTGAAAATGATATCTTCGAGATTAAATCTCGTTTTTCGGAGAAATATTACAATTCTATACGATGGGGGTCATTATTCTCGCAACTAATCACCCTCACTTTTTTGTGTTCTTTTTATCATATGAACTAATATTGATATAAATATATATATATATATATATAAAACTCATTATACGTGTCTATAAGTGAACGCTTAAAACACGTTCGTGAATGATGTGTCTTTGCAAGTTCTTTTTATTTCTTCTGAAGTATCATTCTAAAGTAATGGAATGTATAATTTAACAAAGGGTAAATAAAAGTAGAAAAGAGAGGAAAGGAGAACTGACAGGGTAAAATGTTTAAATTATTCCATTTGAAATGTTTAAAACATGGTTAGAATGCTTTATATTTTATTCGTTCATGTTGAAAAAATCGTATAAAAACACGAAAGTTTCAACAGGATGGACTTAGAGGCCATCTTTCACATCCCAAGGTTAAATAAAAGAAACAATTAAAAGACTATTTTCAATGCTTGAAAACATAACAAAATGTTGAACGTCTAATCCGAAGAGACAGTAGTGTGATGAACTTTGTGAATTAAGGTTCTACTGTGAGGTGAGTTAAAGTACACATTTTTATGCATAATAAACACTCTACTCTCAGCGCATGAGCAAAAAAAAGCAGCAGTATGTAAATATTCATAATACACATTATTCGTGGCAGCAGTTAGATGTGTGTGGTACTAATATCCAAGTATGAAACTAGGCTTAGCTGTTCTCCGAGAAGTAAGAGGCCATGATCGGTCAGCGATAAATTATAATAGAAACAACAACAGTAGAGAAAATAACAGTTTTAACATTAGAAATTAGTCAAATAGTGAAATAAGACTAAAAAATAGTGAAATACTGAAAGAAAAATAAAGTAAAAAAATGTACCGTTCTAATAAGTTAGCCCGTATTTTGTGGAACTTTGTTAAAGTTACAATTATCCCTAGAATTATCGACGGAGTCCTTTTTGTAGCCATATTGCTCTGAATTATTTATGCATCAGCTGTCTGTGGATTAATAAAGTTTTCATTGTTGGGTCTCTAATAGCATATTAATCATACAAATAATACAAATAAAAAAAATCCAACATTGCAATTAATCGTATAATTTTCTGGGATATATCATACGTATTTCACATAGAAAATAACTGGTTTAAACTAGTTTTAGTTATTTTTCACTCGCCTTAGTGACTCAGTAGTACGTCTGAAAGAAGGCTTTTAACGCTAAAAAAGAAAGGGTCTCGATGCCCGTGATGGACAAACCATAGATAACCTATTGTGTATACCTTTTAGGGTAACAACAAACAAATCTGCTCACGCAAAAATATAGAATTTCTCAATGTGATTCAGAATATATAACTCACCGTTACAGAACAATATAACAGCAAGGTAAAAACACATTTTCTATTTGTTTCCAACTTTGACAGAAATCTATGGGTGTCAGAAGTAGAGTTAACACAAGGTCTTCCCAGTTGCACATGGTTAAAGAATGACCTAATCGCATAACAAAGTAACGATGTCTGTTTTTGAGTTGATTCCCTCATGCGGTTTCGAACTCATATCATGCTTACCAGAATGTAACGGAAAAACTAACCAGAGTTTCACATCGAGCTTTATTGCAAACAATGAGCAAATAATAATATTCCTCACACTTGTTCTTTCTTTCATCCTGCAAACATAATTTTTAACCGTCTTGAATAATTCTACACTTGAAATAAAAAAAAAATCTTGTAGATTCTCAGTGGTTGTTTGGCAAAACATATTTATCGCTATTTACCAGTTGTGAAAACACTACGGCTATGTACTTCATTTAGAGAGAGTATACTTTGATAAGAGAAACTTTGAGCAGTTTGTGACTCTGTACGGTAGTTACTTATTAAGTGTTCCGTATGCACAACACAGAAAATTCGACAAGCATTTTTGCTTATTAAGTTTATCTTCTGTATAACATATTAATTTATGATGTAAAGTATGTTTTATGTGGCCTAATATACACTTTCTGTTAAAATAATACTATGTATATGTTGAATAGCGGTCGCTGTGAGAACATTGTGTGTGTATGTTAAAAACTTTGTACAATGCACACGTTTAGAAATGTGTACATTGTGAACTTTCTTTTGTTCGACGAATTTATTTTACCGCTAAGTGTTCGTGGTCTATAAGGTTTCTGTGGTTGATTAAGAAGTTGGGCCTTGATTAAATTGATTTTTCTGAGAAATGAGTATCGATTAACGAGCACTAATTTATATAGAGTTTAACTAAACATATTTTTAACCATCCGACTTCGTACCATGTCTATAGTCAGTTACCGTTCTAATGGCCCGGCATGGCCAAGCGCGTAAGGCGTTCGACTCGTAATCCGAGGGTCGCGGGTTCGCGCCCGCGTCGCGCTAAACATGCTCGCCCTCCCAGCCGTGGGGGCGTTATAATGTGACGGTCAAACCCGCTATTTGTTGGTAAAAGAGTAGCCCAAGAGTTGGCGGTGGGTGGTGATGACTAGCTGCCTTCCCTCTAGTCTTACACTGCTAAATTAGGGACGGCTAGCACAGATAGCCCTCGAGTAGCTTTTTGCAAAATTTCAAAAAACAAACAAAACCGTTCTAATAGTTAGAATAAAGGTGAGTGAATACTGGTTGGACGAAAGTGGATAAACGAGACATGAAGTTGGGAGTACATCAACTTTTCCTAGCTAAGCTTGTCTTAACCTATGATGTGGTAGATAGGTTTACACAAGCCGCAAACAAAGGGTTAAAAAGCAGAATTCCGCTCGAGGCGATTTTATAGTCGGACGTGGTTTTAAGAACCGGTTGGTTACCTTTTCCGTTAGTGTAATTAGAGCTGGCATTGCCATTACGTGATAGAAACAATAGAGTGTTGTACTGTAATATTTGATCTAAGAACCATTAGACAATTATAAGCAACGTTCTTTGCGTTGACGAAAATAAAAATCACAGCAGATTGAAATTGTCAAGGAGTCTGTTTTATGTCTGCTCACTGTATAGTATGCTTACACCATGTAAAAAGGAAGTGTGATAACAGCTACAAATGTATTATACAAAAAACTGTTAACAAAGAGTGTAAAATCACTTTTGTGGCTTATAATAATGGAATTGCCCTGATTATGGCTAATATCCCCCGTTCTCTGATGGGAATATTAACTTTCTCATAGACGGATCAACATACCATGACTATGATACGTCACAATCAGTTGGAACTCTCAAACCAGATGCTTCCACATGTTAAAAGCTTTACGACAACGACGTGCTCTCACACTAGATGTGGTGGCTTTTAAAAAGAAGCAGTATTCTAGCTTGTAGAAAATGGCTCGTGAGTGTGAGGGTAACTAGCATTTAGACGTTCTCACAAACTAACGAATTTCTCTACTGCCTCCGAAAATCCGCCAAATTACCTCTTAATGTTTGTGACAAATCTAGGGCTTTCAGAAACTTGACACCATCTTAGAAGTAGCCAGTATAAGAATATGACCAGGGAGCACGTAACAAAACGTCTGATGGCTCCTATTGATCAGGATTCTGGTGAAGCGCTGCACTACACAACAGATGTCGCTCACCTTGATTTATAGTTTACTTTGTTGATTGGAATACAAGTCGATTCAATTCACTATACAGCTGCTAGTGGTCATTTGTAGCAGTATCTTTGTAGAGTTTGTTTAACAGGTGGATATATAAACAAATAACTGGGTTGGTTGAATGGAAAGATTAATAAAATAATAGACCGATTTCATTCTTTAGAATACATTACACAAAAAGCCATCGTAGTGCATTATAAATAAATTCCTTCTATTATATCTATTTCTTTCTCAGCTACAGTAGAATACTTGTCTAGAAGAACCTATGCACGCTTGTAAAGTGGCCGAATAAACTATATTACTATTCAACCAATAAGCTATATTACTATAGTTTATTCGGTCAGTTTACAAGATCGAACCGTTGTTACAGCAAATACCCAATAAAATACGGTTTATAGCATATATTCATCCAGTAAGGTATTATTACAGAAAATACCGAACGAAATATTGTTTGTAACAAATACTCATCCTGTAAAAGTATTGTTACAGAAAATACCCAATAAATTGACCAGTACCATAATTTCAACTTACTGATATATTATACCACGAATTGGATACTACACAATCATCACTACGTATTTTAAATTCAACACATGTTGGGTTTTTGTTTGTTTTTAGTGTAGGTATTTCAAATCTTCAAAACGACTGAAACCAAACAAATGCGTATGAAGCGGATTTAAAGTTGATTTCTTTATGTAGCCACTCTTAATTGGAGCCAATACCGGAAGTCGATGAGGAATCTTCAATCTCAAAGGCATTGCCCTTTGATTTCCACCGTCCTTGCTGTTGTTCTCTATCAAGTTAGTCACACGCACACTCAACAGTATTGACGTCTAGAAACTACAGAAGAGCACCATCTGCTCTCTTCCTATTAAGGTACTCTTTTACTTTGTTCGCTGTGTGTTTCGGATCGTAATCATACTGCGAAATATAATTTCTCCCACTAAACGACGTCTACAAGGAACAGTGTGGTCAACGAGTATTTGATTATATCAAGCCGAATCCAGGACTCCATCAATACAGTATAGAATCTATAGATAACTAACTCATGTTGAGGCTTAAAAAATGCTACATCTACCAGATAGCACTAAATTATTTTACTCTTCCACCGCTTCTGAAAAAGGTACAGGTTCTAGAAACCGTATTCATCAGGCCAAAGTATTTCTCTTAGCATGCAGACTGCCCTAATTTTTGGATTTTCGCCAACGTATTTTTCTTTTGTTTCTTGTCACTTTGGAAGAAAAGTTTCCTTACTACAGTGTGCCCTTTCGTCCCATCTTGATGCAGCCTACGTCCCTGCGTAGAAGTATCACTTGTAATACCAACTTCTGCATCAGCTAGATTTACATACGTCAGTGAATGAAGTAAGCTTAGTAAATAAAGTACTTGAGATCTGATATAGAAAGTTTAGGTGTTCTTCGAATCTATTTTTGTCAGCAGTAAACCAGTTTCAATGTATCTTTTATTTCTTTAATTCCAATTACCGATCATTTTTTCAGAAAGTTTCCACCAGGTGTTGTCTCCTTACAGATATATTAACCTATGTTTAACTGCATCAGAAACTGTGCGCATGGAGCCTTATATCATACTTGAAAGTAAAACGATCACGCTAGCCACAGGCCAAAGATAACATTATTTTATTTTTACAAAAGCAAATAACACTCTAAAGATCAAGGGCAAATGTTTTTTCGTAGTTTTATAATAGAAAATTAATAGATGTGTGGAATGCCTTTTGATGTTATACATCATGTATGATAATCACAGCTTTATAACATCTATTAGCTACATGCTCCAGTTTTAGACACATGATTATTACTAGTTCTGAGGTTCTCGCATCTCATTTGTTGGAACTAATTTAAACGAAACATACGACGTTAAAAGTGTTTAAATTAATAACAGTTTTAAAATATCATTATTAAAATATTTTATTCTGAACAACATTTGCATAGGTAACTGAACGTTCAATTTGTTTCTAACCTATACAAAGTAATATACAGATTAAATTGCAAGAGTAGTGTGTGTGTGTGTGTTTGTGCATATACATGTATTAAACTGAGATTTTTCAAAATTTTTTTTTCAAATTTCAGGCATGATAAAATGAGCTCAAAATACAAATGTAACTACAGCTTTAGTTATTTTTATATTTTTCCAAAACACAAGTTTGTTTGTTTTTATAGCAGCAACTTTAGTTGGAGAAAAGTAGTTACAAAGCACTTCTCTGATTGCAATTTAGTTTATGGAGTTTACCACTTTTTCACAGTCTTTATTCTACCGGGCGGAAAAAATGGCCCAATCGGGTGTAAGACATACTCCAAATTTTGCAGTATCCGTTCCTCATCCGGGCAGTGTGCGTTCAATTTTCCAGCCACGTGAGTTCTAGCTAAGAACGTCTACATGGTTAACGACTCGCACGTTTGAATCACTGCCTACTAAGTGGAAAATCGGAACAGAACACTCTACCATATACGGTGCAGGTGCAAACCAGAATCCCAGTCTACAAGTCAGCCTTCAGAGAATGAAGATCAATATTAATGACTATAATGTTACTGCACCATCCGAATCAGTGGCCAAAAATTGACGAAAAGATACCACGTTTGATACTGGTGAATGAATCACTTCCTATAAGCGTCCCTACCAAGTGTCACGTGACCGTCTGCCTGTCTAGTTTTCTACGGTCCGTTTTAAGTTCAAACCAAGCATTCTATAGAACACAAAGTATTGAGGAAATAGTTAAAGTGAATGTTTTTTCTACAACAAAATAAAACTTAGTGATCATGGGTGTATAATAATTTTTTTTCATGGGGGGGGGGACTGAGTTTTGTTTGCCCGAAAACAAAAACTATTCTAAAAGATAAGGGATACACAGTAAGTCAGTTTCTTTGTGAAGTGATTTTAAAGTAATTGGTTAGCAGCTTCATCTTTGACGAACCTTGCCCGAATTTTCATAAAAGAGACAATCTGTGGGAATTGCAGTATTTCTAGCTACTTCTCCCGTATGCTTGTTTTAGTGGTATTTTAGTAGGTGTCGCTTTGTACTGGTTAAAAATCAGTGCCCCAGAGTAATACATTTCTTGTTCATGAACTAAATTTTGAACGCAGGAACACGTTATTGTAGGAGTAAGGTGTACATTATGTATTTGTAAAAATGAGGCACTAGTGTTCCTTTCCTAATTCCTTCCTAGGAAATATAAAAGGAAAATATGAAGTGAAAATATTTTAATTTTAATTCTTTCTGCATACTAAAACTAATAAAGGTTTCTTTGTTCCAATTTCTGAGACATATATAAAGCCGTGAAGTATATAGCAAAATATTTTCGATAAATTTCGAAAACCTCTGTAGACAAAAATGATTACCAAGATAAGATTACAATCGAAGCATCTTGCCAAAAACAAAACAATGAAAATCATTCCGTTAAACGCTAAACTATAAATCATTTTATAAATCTAGAATTGAATTCAATTACAATTTAATGACTCGACTTTTTAATTTGTTGTAGAAACAGCATGGCCTAAGGTTTGTTAAAAACGTTTTCATTAAAAGAGAATACAATTCCATTCCAACAGAACAAAAATCAATTTTGCAGGACAAAGATTACAGAGGACATCTCTTTAAGCATTGTAATGCACGTACCCTAGGATAGCTTCGTGTGTGTGTGCGTTCGGGGGAAGAGGGGACTAAAATGTCTCGAGGGACGAGATGAAGCGTGTTGTTGAGCTCAGATAAAATAGCTACAAGATCCGTTAGCGACGAAGATGGCTACTCTCTTTAAATACATTTCCATTAGTTCAATGTGTGTGGTCAAGAAAAGCGTCTGAAAACGGGTGGTGTTCCATAGATACGTGCTGACAGCTAGAAACTTTCACATTTCAGATATACAAAATTGCCAAAATTAGATTACTCTGAAATACCAGGTTATAAATAATTACAAAATATGTAATGGAGACAATGGGATCTTGGAACAAGCAAAAAGTTTGAAAGATTTATGGGCTATTTTCTAATATTTTGGTCTTAAGATGTCACGCATGTAACATATATCAACACCATATTATATCTTCTACTTTACACATGAAAAGGCGACAACGTTGAAATCACAAACGTATTAACCTTCACTAAAAATGCATACATATCTTTAAACATTGCACACTTGGAAATTAACCAAGTGGTTACTGTCTGAAAGAAACAGTGAAGTTTTAAATAGTTGACAGATTAATCGGATTATTGAAATTTTTTTTCTTACAAAGTGATTTTTCATCTCTGCAGTATCCCCTTATGAACATGACTATAATAAAACAGCCTGCTGATTGAAACAAGTTATTTGTTTTTGGACCAAACATTTCATCTTTATCTATTCCCCAGTTTAAATTCTTATGATGCTGAGAATTTTCTACAAGAGAGTATAAGCACACTTAACTAGAAAGTTTGTTTGTTTTTTAATTTCATGCAAGGCTACACGAGGGCTATCTGCGCTAGCTGTCTCTAATTTAGCAGTATAAGAGTAAAGAAAAGGACAATAGTCATCAGCACACACCGCCAACGTTTAGGATACTCTTTAACCAACGATTAGTGGGACTGACCATCACATTATAATGCTCCATTGCCTGAAAGAGCGAGCATGTTTGGTGTGACGGGGATTCGAACCTGCGACTCTCAGATTACGAGTCGAATGCCACCTGGCCTTGTCGGGCCTCAAGGATGGGACAGGGTTGTTTATCTGTGACCCCCAGCTACGTGTCTGAATTTGATTGTTGTGAAGACAAGATAACTAATGAATCATAAAATTGGTATAGATTTGATTATTACTAATTATAATTATATCCATTAGGGTTTTATCAGACTAGAGCTTTCAAGTGTCTAAAACACCTTTATGCACGGGCGTCCGTGGACATGTTTGTAGGTGGGTAGGTACAAGTAGTGAGAAATTGTGAATTGAATAAAAAAAAAGAATATACATATGGTAAATGAATAAATAAATGTTTCTCATTTTCGAAGGGGTCAAGTGCCCTTACCTTGTTATGTACGCTCATTCATAAAATGCATATATTCACTCTTTTAATACCCCACGCTATAAGGTTTACTTTCCGTTGTAATACCGGTATCTCATGAGTTCTGACCTGCAAAGGAAATTTAGGTTAATACTTCATCCGTATGCTAAGCTAACAACGAAAGACTAACCTCGTAATAAATAAATATATAGAAAAACCAATGTTTGTATATAAGGTATTAAACATCTAACCAATATTTTAATAAAACTAAAATTAAAGATAAAATATGTTTTACTAATAAAAACTAGTTTGTTTTAACCATTGTTGTCGATTTCACCTTCTAGAAAAGCGTCTTATGAGATGTGTAATTTTACTTATTATTTACTCTTGACACCTGACATGACGGAAGATCACGTTTTCATCCCTGTGTGTGTTTGTCAGCAAGGCTTCTCAAAACTGCTGAATGGATTTGGACAAAAGTTTGTATAAATTTGGACTGTGGTCCAATTTCGAAATGGTTAGTTTTTGGAGGATAAAGATCAAGGTCACGAAACTTCAAAAATTATGTATCTGTTAAACGATTTTTTTTTTTACAGTTTTGGCTCTATAACCCAGTCAAAGACGATAAGGCTTTGATGAAACATAATGAACAAATTTAGAATATTATCCTTCGTTGTCCTGCCGGAAACGGTTCGTATCCGTTGACAACAACGAACACACAGACACACTTTCGTATTTTGTGAGGACCGAATACAGTCAACGCTGAGCGACAGTGTTTTGCGCTCTACTAAGTGTCCCTTTGGTGGAACAAGTGTTAAACTTCTCATTTTTTAATATCATGATTTATTTGTTCGGTCTGTATTGAAACTGACTTCATCATGTTGCTTTTATTTTACTCTGCTATACCTGTTTTATATGTGACTGTAAGAATAGCAAAATGTTGTTTGTTTGTTTTTGTACAGTGATATGAAAGAAATTGACCTTTCTCCGTTTTGGTGCTCCCTATAATCTGTAAGTGAACGTTTAAGTACAGCAGTTCTTGTATTGTGTATTGCAACCTGTTGCTATATACCGGCATGTATTCAAATATATATATATTGTATATATTCATGTCCTCTCCAGGTATCCTCTCCTCTCTCTCTTAAGCAATCAAAAAAGGATATGTCATGTATAGGAGTCTCTTGAGATGGTAACAGTTAGACTTCTAAAAATATATTGTAGGTGAATGTTACTTAGAAACAGCTTTATTGATATGATTAATCGTTTAAAATTACTTTTAGCTGGGGTAACTTTGTTTTAGAACAATAATATTGTTTTATTTTCAAACATTAATTGGACGTTAAATATCTGTATTTATGTCGTTTGTCATTAAACACTCGCCTAAGTGGGCGTTAGAAATATCTGCATTTATGTCGTTTGTCATTAAACACTAGCCTAAGTGGGCGTTAGAAATATCTGCATTTATGTCGTTTGTCATTAAACACTCGCCTAAGTGGGCGTGACAAATATCTGTATCTGTGTGCGAAATTCGATCGATTCATTAAGTCGGTGCTAGTGTAAAAATACATTCACGCTATTACAAACACAGCGACAAAAACAATAACTTAACGTTCTAGTCGATTTTTCTATGCCCGGTAACAACGCTGTTAAACATTCACGTACTGCAATAATTAAGGGCAAAAAATTGCAAAAATTGACATGTTGGCCGCGTATATTCCTTCGATCTTAAGTAGTGTGGTTGACGTATAACGTATTCGCCTTGAGTTTTACTCTTGGGTTCTTAAAATACACTGTTAATTGACAGACCAGAATATTCCTACCAGGGAGACAACATTAAGATCTGATTTGTAGTTTTTACGTTTTTTAGGTGAGTTAAACTGAAACCTAAAATCAAACTTACTCGCCCAATTATAATGTATATTATATATTTGGAAAATTCTTGTCATGATATCTTAATGTTTACGTTAAATTATGTACTTTGTGTATTTATCGGTGAAATACTCCCAGTTTCTTTTAAAGAAAGAGATTTTAAAAAAGCTTGATAATACAAGACCAGTCGTTACTCCATGTGTGGCACAGATGGGAACTGGCATCTGATAATCCTGTTTTGAACAAAAGAGACTGACTACCTACATTATAATTCGAACCGTGCCGAAGCAAAGCAAGCCAACATAAGAAGAATAAATAACCTATGTGATTGTTATGTAAGAAAACAAAAAATAAAAAATCTAATAACCAGTGAAAAATGTCAGAATCTGGTCGTTAAAAATTGATCTTTGAGTTGACAGAGAACGCTATTTATTATACATGGGCTGCATTGGGCCCAAGCTTTTCTTAATAGCACGTGTCTCTTCAAGTACGCACACGCAACGTTCGTGGAACCGCCGCGGTCATCAAGGGAAACTTTGAAACTATGCATAATCCTAGTTCACGACTAATATATTTTTGGGGACCGTGCTATAAAACGGACATTTCAGAGCCAGTTATTCGATTTCCATAGCGTCTCGCCCATAGGCTATAGGCTTTCATATCATGTTATAGGCTTTTCTTTCAGGATCCCTGATACACAAAGTTTTAATGAGGAATACCAGATAACGATAATATACATATATATTCTAATATTTTATTTAAATAAATATTATTTCCACCCTGTATGTACAAACACTGGTCTTGTTCGCCATTACTGACACTGAAAACCTCGCAATCAAGAAGTATGACGTCTTAAGCGAAACGATTCGAGAAAAACTTACACACAACTCTTATGATTCTATTGAGGAAAAAAATCCTTTTAATCAATTACAAAAACAGCTAATTATATTTCTTTTAATTACCGTCCCTCCTTTGGAAGATATACATATGAGTTTTGTCAACTATATTTCTTCCACGAAGAATATGCAGTTAAATTCGAATAACCAATGAAAAAAACTACAGTTTGGTTGACGTAGACTTGTAAACAAACCAAAAATTTTGATAGAAAAGTATATAAAAATGTTCAAAAATTAATAAATCAAGGCATGGAGAAACTCTAATTTCCAAGCAAACCTTTGTTATGTAAGACTACATATATTGATATGCATATACTGTACATCACACTGAATATTATTTACATATAAATTAGTTTTCAAGAGAAATGTTTTCTTTCTCAAGTTGTTTTACATCTCTATGTATTTAGCAAGAGTAGCCTTACGTTCGAATTTAAGCTTTATCGTCCTGTCGCCTACTCGTACTACGTTAACAACACAACCATATGCATAGTAATTTAACTATCTGATTCTGTTGGTGTTTCTCTAAAAAAATATCTTCGGTTATTCGGTTGCTGGATTCCCGTCTCCAAAAACAGTATTATATTTATTTCTATTAACAGATAACATAACTATTTTTATTCTCCAGGTATGGTTACTAGTTAACCACTCCTCATTTTACACGATCGTCTCGGTATGTATGTGTATATCATACATACCTTGTTCTCGTTGGAGAGCCATTGTTTAACTATTACAGGTATGTGTGTATGCTTATCGTATAATTTCGACGCTATTACATAGAGCCTCAATAATTAGTTTCCATTTTTTCGTCATTTATGTTGTTATATGAGCAATCTTTATTTTCTTATTGCCGGATTTGACACACATAATCTTCGTTAAATAATTTTCATTTCTACTCACCAGCTCTGCCATGTATGAGGCCGCTAGCTTCAATCGTTCTTTTATTACCTTCAGCTGTGTCAAGATAGAATTTACTCATTAATTAAAAACAGCAACATATGTCATAAAAGTTTTTCTCGGTAAACATTATTGCAACGCTAGCGTACCCAGACCAATTTTCCACTTCATCATTTTCAAATGAAAAGTTATAAAATGTGTGACCACATTGAAAGACGTCCCTGAATTTTTTTCTTATACATATTGTTTTAACTCTGAACGAGATACAACTAAAGATAAAGTAAAAATAAAAATAAAGTATCCAGTGAAGAAAAACTAACAATCTGAAAAAGATACAAAAGAAGATAAAAGGTGGTGAAGAGAAGTTAACAATCTTATAAAACACATTTCTTTATAGAGAGTAAATATTTTAGGCTTAGAATTAGTTATTGCTTTATTATTCCACAACTATTCATGTTTAAATACATGTAGTGATAAAATCAACGAATGCCACGCACACACGGCATGCAGTAGAACGAGTTATTCTGATGTTGGTAGACGACGACAAACTGTCTTTGATTTCGAATCGAAGGATTAACATTCCTTCCTCGGAAAGCAGGAGATCAAATCTCCTTAAGAAATTTTGTTGCCATAATAAAAAGGGGTTCGTACTGGGGAACCTCTAAGTAACTTCGTAACGCAAATATTTGATCATATCAGTCCCACAGAGGGGAGTGGGGGAATGACAAGTTTACCCTACATTTAACATTCCTCTGTATCTACTAGTTCCTACCCCCTGTTGGGCTTAGAATACAGGATACCAGAGACCACCGTCCGTCCATAGGTAAATACAATGTGCTTTACAGTGTCTAGTACGCCCTCTTGTGGGTTTCTAAACCAGGAGGTCTCACATAGAAGTCTCTCATAGGATAGTTTGATTTTTTTTCCCATCTTATGAATGAGATGTTTTATAAACGCTAATAAAACTGGCTAAATATTACTGGTATTAATTTTAATTTACTGTTGATTAATATTTCTGATATGACCCAGTTTTATTTATATTTATTTATTACTACAATACTGGCTATTAAGGATAAAAAAGAAACACTCATAGATTTTCCACCTGAGTTTCTATGATAGGGTAATCTTATGTAGTTACATACATTTTACCTCTACTTTTCTTTGCCCATTTTTACCCCTCTCCCTCTTTTTCGTCAACCATATTTATATTTAATATGATTTGGAAAGTAAAGCCTCACTATTAGCTGTGTTTAACTTACCGCATTCATTTTTGTTTCGTATCATTTAAGTAATTCTTTGATGGTTGCGTCTAAATTCTCGTGTGCAACATTCACTAGAAACCTGCGTAAATCCTCGTTGGTTTATTATTTTAATAACGATGGTTTAAAATCACTTAGGGCAAGTAATGTATGGTGTTTGAACGTCCTATATCCAAGTAGCTAATATGTAAAGTTGATAGATCATCTCCCCAGTGATCTCACATAGCGTCTCACGGTCACTATTGTATGTTCCTACTACCGTCCTTAGTTATATACTCTTCAAAAAAAGAAACGCAAAAGAAATATTTTTGTTATTTTAAAGAGAAATATATGTAATAACGTTACAAGCTCAGAGTATGTGATGTTACACGTGTTAAGGCACTGATTGTCAGACCAAAATGACAATAAAAGTTGTGCACTTTGAAAACGGAGGAAAACATCGGATTTTTCGCCAAAACGCATTCGTGTCCAATAAATTTTTTGAGAGATCTGCATGTTCTGCAAGTGCAACATGTGCAAAATCCCTATAAAAGTGACGGGTTCTCGGTTTCCATAGCTCAGTGTTAAGCCACCGACACGCAATACAGTTACGCCAAGACTAGCTGAAGCACAATGCAACAACGCCATTGGTCGATTGAAAGCAGGCAAATCTCGATCAGATGTTGCCAGAGCTGTGAATGTCCACCCAAGCACCATCACAAAGCTATGGAATCGTCACCAACAACATGGATCAACTCGTGACCGTCCACGATCTGGCAGACCTCGTGTGACCACGCCCGCACAAGATCGCAACATCCGGTTACGTCACCTTCGGGATAGGATTACCACTGCGACGTCTACTGCCTCAACCATACCAGGGTTCCGTAGGATTTCCGATCAGACCGTACGCAACCGTCGACGAGATTCTTAGGCTCCATGTGCAACCCATCATGGTGAACGTCAACGACGTTTTTCAATATGACAACGCCCGTCCTAACACAGTCCGACTCACCACTGTCTTCTTGAGACACCACAACATCAACGTTCTTCCCTGGCCCTCCAGATCACCAGATTTAACCCTCATCAAACATCTTTGGGACGAGTTGGACCGGCGTCTGCGACGGCGACAACCTCAACCGCAGACTCTACCTCAGTTTGCAGCAGCTTTGCAGGCTGAGTGGACAGCCATTCCACAGGATGTGATTCGTCATCTCATCGCTTCCATGGGTAGGAGATGCCAAGCAGTTATTGATGCTCACGGGCTGCATACTCGTTATTGATGTTGAGTGACGTTAAACTTTAACTAGTGAGCATGGACTTCGCCTTTGCAGACTTTGGATGTTCAGCAGTTGAATGTGCAAAGTTTCATACATGTCATACAGAACTACCCGGAATAAACTTGTAAACAATATGTCTCAAATTTTGCCTTTTGCGTTTCTTTTTTTGAAGTGTATATATATCCATTATCTTTTGTTGTAAGTTTCTACTATCGTCCTTGGATATGTCCTAAATATACGTTTTTCTTACAATCTCAAAAGACTCTTTCTATATTATAAAGTAATAAAAGCTTACCAACTTTCAGTGATGTCGAGAAAACCCACTTGCAAATTCAAAACACAAAAGTAAATATATCTCACGAATCAAAAAATCACGAAACCAAATACTGCTGCATACCATATATTCCCGACATCAGCAGACAAATAACCAACATTTGGCAAAAACTAGTGACAAAATATGACATTCCAGTTAATACCAAATTTATTCAAAAACCAGGCACAAAACTGAGGTCTATACTATGTAAAAACTACACTGACAAACACCACATTAACATTATTTATAAAATACAATGTGATAACTGCCACGACTTCTATATTGGAGAAACAAGTAGAAAAATGGAAATCAGATTCAAAGAACATAAAAAGTAACCTTCACACGTTTTCGAACACTACAGGTCAAAGTAAACACAACATAACCATAGAAAACACTCAAATGCTAAATAAAGAAACAAACGCAAAATTAAAGAAGCCTTACTTATACAACAACTTAAACCCAAAATAAACCAATATAAAGGAACGCCTTTATACCTATATTAAATATAATAAAATAAATAATGTAAAATTATATATTCAAACATCTAACACCGCCCTCTACATTCCGACACTCAGTTACACAACTCCTTTCAAACGTGTGGTCAGCTTCCGGTCAGTTACCTCTTTCTTTCCTTGTGAACCAGACGATGACCGAAGAAGGTCGAAAAGTTGTTCGCTCTTCCACGTAAAATATTTTCTCAACCCAAACGAGCCGTTTTTGCATATATACTTATCAACTTCAATCTTTATCTCTGAGGTCAAATATTGTTTATTCAGATTATTTTTAATAACTTTATAATTTTATCTAGAAGCTTGTGTTTTTTATCATGAACATTTGAAAGTTATCAAACTCTAATAAAGATGCTATTTATATTATGTGTTACACGTACTAAAATACCAATTAAATTAAATTTAGTACTAAAACTATTGTAATTCAAATATAACCATGTAAAAGTCGTTTTATGGTATTTCACATTTTAGAAACCTATTTCTATTTTCAACCAATTCATATAGACACAGTAGTTTCATTTTTCTTCATGCTCAACAGTAAATCGTATGCATTTTCTATATAAATAATCAATCAACGTTTTTCGTAATAACATAGGAATAGATTAGCCAATACTGATGCTAATCTAGATCCCATAGCAATTCCATGTGTCTGATCATGTATCACCTAATTAACTACAGTGCTGTTATATTTTAATTATGTGCAATAATTTAGAAATATTTTCTTTTTTAAATTGTTTTTGGTTATTTTGATTATAAAACAAATTAATAATTTCACCTGGAGGTACGGTACCTTTGTAAATAGTGATTGAGTATTAAAGTTAGCACAATAAATACTGTTATCAAAATTTAAGTTTTGTACATCTTTCATAAGTTGGAAACCATCTAAAATAATGTTTACTAATATGACTTCATATATTTAACCAGGAAGCTGGCAATTCATTATTAAATATAATCTGTTTTAACAGTTTAGATTCATTGTCATTTATTTATTCTTGTGGTTCTACATCTAATATTTTAAACTTAAGTTTCGCTTGTTTTCGAAATGTTTTCCTCCAATTTCTTAAAATTAATATTTAAAATATGTTGAGCTTTATTAACTCCCGTTTTATTCAAGAATATAATTTCACTTCCTTTGTCTGATGGTGCTATATTTATGACTTAAGCCCCTTTATTTTAACTAGTAAAATGCTTCTAATTCCTTCCGACTTATGTCAAATGATTTTCTATTTTATTGGTTATAATACAAAAAGAAATATTATAAAATCATTCCTGTCCTCGCAGTCCTAAAGAGTTCATTACTATTTGTCCAATTGCAAACAGTTCGGAGTTGATGCACACGTTTTGTTAACAAGTCTTCATACCTAATGTTTTTAGGCTATAAACCAAAATGTGAATCGATAAGTTTGTCGAGAAATTAAATATGAACTAATGAGAAGAATTCAGTATAAAATATTAGAACCTTTCTGGTCAAATAATTGTTTTAGCTTCGTTCCCTTTGTTAAATTTTTGTAATTAACCGGTTGTTACTAACTATCTTTATTTTTACTCGTTTGTTTTCCATATCCCGAAACTACCATTTGAGTTTTTTTAATCAATCTATTTCTTTTTATTTCTTACTTCAGTAATTTAATTTGAATTTGCTTTTGGTATATTAAATTTTTAAATGCTGAGAGAGTTATTTTACATTTCTGTACACTTTCCCCCTCTTGGACACATTTCTAAGAGTCGTAATAATAGTCTGTATTATTTATAATACACGTTTTCTATAAAAATTAAGAATCGTTTGATCAATCATGTTTGTTTATTATTTTGTTTATAGATTTACCTGTGGGAAATCTAAGAAGAAATATAACTTTGCATTATAAAATTCGTACTTCACCGTTAAATATACACACATTATAAGATGATTTAACTCAGTGTCTCCCCCCCCCCTACTTGTTCTGTTAATGTAATATTTAGTGTTACTTACTATTTAAAATCTGGATAGAAAGTAGTTCGCCAAGTGGTAGAAATCATGCTACACCCAATTGAAACAAGAACAATTCAGTTAGACGTTATTGCGATATGGAACTGAACGACACAATGTTAATTTGTGTTATAGGATACAAAGTAATAAAATAAAATTGCACTAAACCAACCAAGCACCCAACAAAAAATTAAGAGTTTACGTCATAAAATAACACTAACATCCTGTAGCGTGAATAATGACACATTAACATCTAGCCACTAGAAGCTTTGTTCTTTCCTTTTCAGCCTCTGCATAATCTTTAGCTTATTTTAAATTTAATAACGTTAAAATATTCTTAAAAACGTTTTTGTTTGTTCTTGTTAAGTACAAACGTACACAATGGGCTATCTGTGCCGTGCCTTATCACGAGTAACAAAATCTAGATTTCAGCTGATATAACAATGGAACGTTTTTTCTTAAAATTACAGATAAAATTGAGTATTTAAACAAAGAATATTTGTATTCCAAAAATATTTGAAAAACGAAAACTTAAACACTAGTTAGTTGATATTTATATTAAAACCGATACGTACAAATAAGTTGATATTTCTGTCAGCGTATTCGAGTTTCTTTGGTGGTCGTTGCTGTTTGTTCAATAAGTTATTTGTTCACGTTCAAATATATATATTTTTTTATTGGTCGTACCTCTGAAATTAATAAAAGTAAGGAAACATTTGAAAATATTGCATTTTACTACTTTATCTGCCGGATTGAATACATAAAGATCATGTGATTATATTTTGACGTATTTAAAAACAATAAACAATTTTTTTTATTTGGTAAAACACATATATTTTTCTTAAAGATTATCCAATAACAAAGCAAATGTGTTTTATGTTGAGAAAGCTGTCGAGTCATACTGTTGTAGGTCTTGTGCTTTAAGTTATCACTGTTGACTTTTTCTCTTAAGGATGTTGAAAAGTTACCATAAAAAGTCAGTTTTAACTAAATCAGTTGTTGTGTATAACTATAAGTAAGGACAATAGCAGAAACATACAACCGTAGCAGTTTCAACTGACGACGATAGTAGAAACATGTAACTGTAGCAGCTTCAATCGATGACACTATGTAAAACAAATTTTGTTCCTGGATAGTATGTGTTATTTCTTAATTGCTCATGTTATAAATGTACAGAAAATGGCCATTATTCCCTTCAAACTTTGCTTTTGTGACCTGGATAATGAAATTTAGAAATTAACCTATTTTATATGTAAAAACGGGCAAATCTGGACATTTTCATTTACATAAGGTCTGAATAAAACAGTACATAAATCAAGATTTACACGTATTTATACTAAAGTTATACAAAAATGAGCAAAAATATTTAGAAGTGAGTAGTTTTTCGAGATTTGCGACTGTAATGTAAATCACTTTCACGTACCAGCCCCCAAATATAGTCTCCCATCATGTTTTCGTTTTACGCTCCCAGGCTACAAAAGCAAAGTTTGAAGAGAAAAATAGGTCTTTTCCATTTACTTTACGCATAAGTAATTGGGAAATAACACTTTCTGCCCAGGAACAAGAAAAAGTAAAAATTGTGTTACATAATGTAATCAGCGGCAAAACATTTGATCAAAGTTCGTGGCAACTTTCTAAACCTAAGTTGTGTGGCGAATCTGACTAGCCCTCTGATACTCTGGGCAACGTAGAAACAATAAAAGATGTTAATCAATGATGTCGAGAAACCCACTTGTTGAGAAATTTATATGCAAAAACGGCTCGTTTGGGTTGAGAAAATATTTTACATAGAAGAGCGAACAACGTTTCGACCTTCACCATCGTGAACCTGACGATGACCGAAGAAGGTCGAAAGGTTGTTCGCTCTTCTATGTAAAATATTTTCTCAACCCAAACGAGCCGTTTTTGCATATAAATAAAAGATGTTGGTTCTGTGAAAGAGCAATAGCTGTCACTTGTAGTGCAAATCTTTTTGTCTATCGCCATGAACTGTATTTAAGTAGCTTCCTCACACAATTGTTTTGTTACGTAATATACACTGTGTTAGGGGTATGTATTTATTATGGAAAACAATATCTTACGCAGGTCATAGAACTATATATTTGATTTAAAATTAACATATTTAATTGTTTGTTCCATAAATGGAGTGAGGGAGAGGGAGTATTTTTGCTTAAATATCTCACATAAAGAAATCCTCCTAGAAACGTTTACACGTTCAGAGAAAACTAAATCCTCCTAGAAACGTTTACACGTTCAGAGAAAACTAAATCCTCCTAGAAACGTTTACACGTTCAGAGAAAACTAAATCCTCCTAGAAACGTTTACACGTTCAGAGAAAACTAAATCCTCCTAGAAACGTTTACACGTTCAGAGAAAACTAAATCCTCCTAGAAACGTTTACACGTTCAGAGAAAACTTGGAAGTTTAACAAATATAATTGAACAATTTAGAAAAATTAACAGAAGAAAAGAACCCACCCTAATAAATTATAATATAACTTCTGTTAACTGTATGTTTCCACTATCCCTTTTTGTTGTACATTTCTATAATCGTCTTTGTCTTTTTTTTGTTGTTGATCACTACTGTTTGTTCAACAAGTTATCATTTGTTGAGATTAAATAAATTACTCTAGCAATAACAGAGCTGACCAAACTCCTAAGACTATTTTCTACCAGTGATCTGTACTTCATGATGTCGAGAAAACCACTTAAAGTACAAATGATCTCCGAACGGTTGGTTTGGGTATTAATTAGCTCTTTTACTAATAAAGATAGAAAGCAGCGTTTCGACTTTCTTAAATCATCTTCAAGTTAACAAAGAGAGAGTTTGCAATTGACCGTTGCCGGCCACATGTCTCAGGGACGAGAGGGTAAACGGGCACAGGATTGTAGGTGGCGTTGAAGTTAGACGTTAGGTTATTAATTAGTATAGGTATAAAGGTGTTCCTTTATATTGATTTACTATTGGTTTCAGATGTTGTATAAATAGTGCTTCTTTGATTTTACGTTTGTTTATATTTGTTTCTCTACTTAGTATCTAGGTGTTTTCTATGGTTATGTTATGTTTATTTGATTTATATTGTTCAAAAACGAGTATGTTTTCGTGTGTGTGTGTGTGTTCTTTGAATCTGGTTTCCATTTTTCTGCTTGTTTCTCCAATACAGAAGTCGTGGTAACTGTTGCATTGTATTTTATAAATTATGTTGGTGCTGTGTTTGTCAATATAGTTTTTGCATAATATGGACTTTAGTTTTTGAATACATTTGATATTTACTAAAATGTTGTGTTTTGTTAAGTTTTTTTCCAAATGTTAGTTATTTTTTCGCTGATGTCAATATAAGGTGTTGTAATTTGTTGGATCTTGGCATTTATTGTTTGTTTGTTGTTGGTCTAGGTGCGTGCGTATTTTTTTTTACTCGGTTTTTTGAGGAAATTTGATGTTAATGAAGTGTTGTTTTGTTTTCTTGATTTCATCGTTAATTTTATCGGGTGAACAGTTTTCTAGCTGTGTTTACTTGGTTTATTAATATATTGTTTTTTTTTTTTTTTGTTTTGTTCTTATATGCTGAGTCCAAGGGAATGTATAATCCAGTGTGGGTGATTTTTCTGTAGATTTCTGTTTTGAACTGTGTATCGGTTCTTGTGATCTTGGAGTAAGAAATGCTATTTGGTTAGTTTTTCCTGTTCATAGGCGAACTTAATCTTAGGGATGTATAGAGTTAACGTGGTTGAAAAAAACTAAGTGTGTGTTCTGTAGATGCAAAAAAGTAAAGTCCATATATTATGTAAAAACTACACTGACAAACACAACACCAACATAATTTATGAAATACAATGCAATAGTTACCACGACTTCTGTATTGGAGAAACAAGCAGAAAAATGGAAACCAGATTCAAAGAACAAAAAAAACAACAACACCTTCACACATTTTTTAACACTGCAAGTCAAACACAACATAACCATAGAAAACACTTATATACTAAGTAGGGAAACAAATATAAACAAATGCAAAATCAAAGAAGCTCTAATTATACAACAGCTAAAACCAAAATTAAACCAATATAAAGAAACACCTTCATAACTATACTAATTACTAGCCTAACATCCAACTGTAACACCGCTTACAATTACGTACCCGTATACACTCTTTTCCCTAAGACGTGTGCCCAGCAACGGTAAATTGCAAACTCTCTCTTTGTTAACCTGAAGATGATCTAAAACGGTCGAGACGTTGTTCTGTGCTTTATTAATAAAAGTGCTAGTACATATACCAACCATCCTGAGATACAATGATTTGTATTGTTTTATGATTTCGTAAGGCATGGAAATTGTTTGATTTTCATTATCGTACTATTTTGTGATTTTCGTAAAATATGAAAAGTGGTTAATTTTTGTTATTATTGTACTGTTATATAATTTCCTAAAACATAGTAGGTAATTTGATATTTATTTCTTTACACCAGTTCTTTAATCCATCCTTAAGTCAGTCCGACATGGTCAGCTGGTTAAGTCACTCCATTTGTAATCCGAGGGGCGCGAGCTCGAATCTCTCTCACACCAAACATCCTCGCCCTTTCAGCCATAAGGGTGTTATAATGTGAGGGTTATTCCCACTATTCGTTGGTAAAAGAATAACCCAACAGTTGGCGCTGGGTGGTGATGGCAAGCTGACTTCCCTTTAGCCTTACACTGATAAATTAGGGACGATTAGCGCAGATAGCCCTCGTGTAGCTTTGCGTGAAATTCAAAAACAAAATAAAATAAATCGTTAAGTCTTGGAGGAAAAACAAACTATTTCCTACTTGCAACACGAATTTCAACTTTGGTTTAGTAAATTGCGCATTTTCGAATATAAGTAGATATTCGACGATTTTTAGAAACTTATAAACATGTTGTATTGTTTAAAATTTTGTCTAAATGTGTTAGATGTATCAACTGAAGTAACTTTCAAATTAAATGGAATGTGATCATATCTGGCAATTTCTGACTATGACATCATGGTGAGATTAGCTCCACCACTGACCAGTGCCAGCTGTGCTGGATTGGTGGGCACTGAAATCCTAATGCGGCTCCTTTGGCACTGTTACGAGCTGTGAAAATCCTTTAGCCGTTACACACCTTAAAGAATAACAGTAGAAATCCATTGTGTGTATCTATAATGTATAGAAGTCTAGCACTAAAGCGAGCCTTTTCTTTCTTTGAATATTTACTTTAAACATCTCTTTAAAAGAATCACAACTAGTTGTTTATGTAAAATGTATAATTTAGCTCATTTTACTTTACTAGCTTGCTACTATTTGCTGTAATTTGTGTTCAAGTGTTGTTTGTTTGTGTTAGTTTTCTGAAACAAGTGACATTTTTATTTTCAATACGTGAAACTGTATTGTTTAAGTATATGTGTTATAATATATCAAGTAAAATCCCATTACTTCCAGACACTGTACAGACAACAACCCCAAGAAGTTCAGACACTACAAATAACTCCAAACGTCCAGACACTGTATAGACAAGAGGCCTCAGAAATCCGAATATTATTTAGGTAAAAAACCTAAAATTTCCGGATACTGTGTATACAACAACTCCAAAATATATGTATAGTCAACAATCCTGAGACGTCTAGACACTGTATAGCCGACAAATTCAAGATGTCTAGACACTGTATAAACGACAAAACCTTGGTGTCGAGATATTGTATACATAACGGCTTTCTGGTGTATTGGCATTGAACTTGATATATTATAACACATATACTTAAACAATACAGTTTCACATATTGAAAATAAAAATGTCACTTGTTTCAGAAAACTAACACAAACAAACAACACTTGAACACAAATTACAGCAAATAGTAGCAAGCTAGTAAAGTAAAATGAGCTAAATTATACATTTTACATAAACAACTAGTTGTGATTCTTTTAAAGAGATGTTTAAAGTAAATATTCAAAGAAAGAAAAGGCTCGCTTTAGTGCTAGACTTCTATACATTATAGTTACACACAATGGATTTCTACTGTTATTCTTTAAGGTGTGTAACGGCTAAAGGATTTTCACAGCTCGTAACAGTGCCAAAGGAGCCGCATTAGGATTTCAGTGCCCACCAATCCAGCACAGCTGGCACTGGTCAGTGGTGGAGCTAATCTCCTTAAAACCTTGTCTGTTTGTGGAACTCTGCTAACAGGAGGGCTACAGAACCAGCGGTTATTCACTAACAATCTTTTTTTGCATGCCGCTGCTCCCTGCGATGAATGCGACTAGCTCTCGACACTTGAATAGGTTCAAGGCGTACTTCATACTTTTCACCAATCGCCGCCCTAGTTCGCATTCAATTATTTACAACAACAGAAGGTAGGTCTTTACTGGTAAATAGCCAAGTACCCCATCAATGGCGTTTAGTCTAAAGGCTCTCCATTATTCCTCTGCTGCGTTTCAGACTTTGAAAAAATGGGGAGGTTCGTTGGCACCACGTGAGTGTAATATTGGTTGTTGTTAGTTTCCGGTTACCATGAAACTGGTTGACTTCCTAACAGTCACCTATGGTAGGTAATTGGCCTTCTTCGACAAACAGTATCTGGTGCAAGTAATTGAACTTTGAAAAATGTAAACAATAGAGCACGGTATTAGTAGCACAGAATAAACTGTCACTTACACAGCTTACGTCCCTAATTTAGCAGTGTAAGACTAGAGGAAAGGCAACTAGTCATCACCACCCATCACCAGATTTGGTGTGATAGGGATTAGAACCTGCGACCCTCAGATTACAGGTCAAGCGCTCTAACCACCTGGCCAAACCGGGCCACAATAAATGTACAGCGAATTACATTTGAAGATTTTAATTTTTATGTAGGATCTTATATCTGCACGAAGCTTTGTATCTTTTGAATTTCGCGTAAAGCTACACGAGAGTCATTTGCATTACCCGTCCCTAATTTAGCAGTAAAAGACAAGAGGAAAGGTAGCTAAATAGTCATCACCACTCCTTCGCCAACTCTTGGGCTATTTTTTACCAACGAACAGTAGATTTACCGTCACATAATAATGCCTCCACAACTTATATAGCGAATATGTTTAGCGTAACGCGGAAGGAGAACCCGCAGTCTTCATATTGCTAGTCAAGCTCCCTAACACCTGGTCATGCCGGACCAGTCTCGCCAGCACTGGGTATGACAGATGTAGTGTGGTCGCATATTATATCATAGTCTTCTTTGTTTTTAATAGATAACTATTTTTGAGGCGAACTGAAACCTGGAATAAGTGGTCATGTTAAAATATTACTGAATTATTAGCAAAGAATGTTTGGCGGTCTACATCGTGTTTGATTATTCATTTCAGATATTGTTTTTCCTACGTTAAGCCAGTGTGGTGTTCATTAACACAAAAAATGCACGTTACAAAAACTAGTGTATTACCTCAAACGGTGTAAATGCGTGTTAGTAACAAAATCACGAGATTTTTCCTGTTCTTGTCGAGCTAGTCTCTCTTCTTTCCACATGGAAACTGTAAGAATAGTAAACTATCCACCAGTAGGTCCCAAGCAGTCAACACAGATTCATTCCCCTCTGTACAGCGTCATGGAAATTTCTAGTTTACCGCAATGAGGCGAGAAGTGTTTGTGTAAACATTAGTAGCAGGTAAGTTGAACTAACAAGGCATCTTCTTAACGTTTAACCGCATTAATCTCTGTTTAAAAAATAAAGCAAACAAAAAATAACTGAACATTAACTTGGATCTTAAAAACAATTTTAAACTGACTGCCTCTATACTACGTCCAAGGATAAATCATAGTACAGGTTTGTAAAAGATAAATCTTTTGACGTCTATTAATGGCTTTTTGAGTCAAGATCTGTATCTCTGGAGTCGTTATTCTTGTTGTTTTGGTAGTGTTATAAGGAATCACACTTATCTCGTTTACCCTAAAGGAAGTTTTACTAGTGGGTATACTACTCTGATGATGTTATGTTCTAGGGCCTGGCATGGCCAAGCGCGTAAGGCGTGCGACTCGTAATCCGAGGGTCGCGGGTTCGCGCCCGCGTCGCGCTAAACATGCTCGCCCTCCCAGCCGTGGGGGCATATAATGTGACGGTCAACCCCACTATTCGTTGGTAAAAGAGCAGCCCAAGAGTTGGCGGTGGTTGGTGATGACTAGCTGCCTTCCCTCTAGTCTTACACTGCTAAATTAGGGACGGCTAGCACAGATAGCCCTCGAGTAGCTTTGTGCGAAATTCCAAAAAAAAAAAAAAAGTTATGTTCTATTGGACAATATTACTGAAAGACTTGGTAGTTTGTATGTTTTGTACACTTAGAATTCTCTATAATTAAATCCTCGTGTGACGCATCGGAATATGTAAAATTTCGGGGAAAAAAAACTCGGTAGTTTGAAAATTGTGCTCGTACTTTTATAAATATAGAACGTTTATTTGCCCGACTCTGTGTAAATACAGATGGACGAATATAAAATTGGGAGATATCTGTCTCTGTACTGATTTTAAACCTTTCCACGTGTATGCAGGTACGCATAAATTCGAACTCGTCATGCAATAGCGGTAGTTGTTTGCCTAACCGGCTTAGTACTATAACAGACTGACGTTATCAGCGGAATATTTCCCTATAATTCTAGTGACAAACGTACACAAGTTCGTAAGTTTAAAACATACCTTATGTTACATGTAATATATTAATCTTCTTTCCCCAAGGATTTCAATCGATCCTTGATCCAGATTCCAACTACACACTGCTGATTTCATCATAGCTCATTACTTATGAATACACCGGATTTAGAGTAATACCACCTTATACGAAACGAAGTCTTAGTGGGAGACGCTCTAGTCAGGGGATCGTTAAAGCCACACCTAAACCTTAATATTATGGAATCGTGCGAGTTATTTTACAGACCTAACGTTTTCTGCAACATATCACACGTAATACCATTTCTCAAGAAAATCTGTATTTCTTAGCGTCGATATACTTCTACGAGAGAGAGAGAGAGAGAATTCCAGTTGCGATTTTTTTATTATCAATCTTTACCTGTCACTCAACATTGTGGACAGGTAAGCCACCAAACTTCTGAAAAACCACTGATGTTGCCATCTGCACGTAAATCTTTACATCCTAACCCGAACGAGACCTTATCAGCAATTTTGTCACGCAGTGCATCTTATCTTGTGTATGTTGCACGCAAGCCTTTCTTTCTCGTGTCCGCCCATCTGTCGCTTAAAAACAAAACATTTCATTCATAAAAAAAAGAAAAATGCATGTAAGGAACTAAAAGAAACGAAACATTCCGAGCAAATATGAAGGCATAATTCAGCCATTAAAAAAAAATTATAATATTCGATTTTCAGAAAAAAAACACACTGCAACACAAATTTTGTTCCTGAATAGTATGTTATTTCTTAGTTGCTTATGTTGTAAAATAACAGAAAATGGCCATTATTCCCTTCAAACTTTGCTTTTGTGACCATAATGAAATTTAGAAATTAACCTATTTTCTATGTAAAAACGGACAAATTTGCACATTTTCTATTGCATAAGGTCTGAATAAAACAACATATGAATCAAGATTTATATGTATTTACACTAAAGTTATACAAAAACGAACAAAAGTGTTTAGAAGTGAGTAGTTTTTCGAGATTTTCGACTGCAATGTAAATTACTTTCACGTATCAGTCCCCAAATACAGTTTTCCATCATGTTTTTGTTATACGCTCTTCGGTAGCGGCGTTCAAAGTCCAGTATATCTTGGTGGAAGCGTTCGCCTTGCTCCTCTGAGTATGCTCCCATGTTCTGTTTCAATTTATCAAGATGAGCGTCAAGGATATGGACTTTTAGGGACATCCTGCAGCCCATTTTACTGTAGTTCTTCACCAGAGTCTCAACCAGTTCCACATAATTTTTGGCCTTGTGATTGCCCAAGAAGCTCCGAACCATTGCAACAAAGCTGCCCCAAGCTTTTTTTTTATAAGGGTCTGCAGCCTTCAAGTATCTTCGAGACTTCTGGCCTAAGCTCTCTGAGGCAAAGGTCAAAGCTAGTGTCTTTGTTAGACCACAAATAAAGAGCTGTGACAAATTGTTTCATAAGACTAAATTTTATGTGCGATGGCGAGAACAACACCTTCTGAAGGTCCACTAGTGTCTCACAGTTGACACTGTGCCTCCTCACAGAGAACTCGGACTGTTGTGGCCAGTGTTTCCTGTTGTAGTGCCCTGCAGTGTCCCTGCTGTCCCAAATGCAAAGATAACAGAGAAACTTGGTAAAACCTCCTTCCCATCAGGAATGCCACCATTTTGAAGTCTCCTATAACCTCCCAGACATACTCACCATACTTCAAGGCTTCAAGCAATGTATTGACGCTGTCGTATTCCTCTTTGAAATGCACCGAATGGGCCAGGGAAAAAGACGGATACCTATTCCCGTTATGGAGCAGCATAGCTTTGAGGCTTCTGGATGAGCTATCAATGAAGAGGCGCCACTCGTTCGGGTTACAGGCAATTCCAATTGCCTCGCACAGACCGAATACATTGTGGCAGAAGTAGAGCCCATCTTGACGAGTGGAGAAGCTTGAAAATGACGGTGACACTTCCTCTGACTTACGACTTTTACACTTTCATCTACCAAATCCCCCTCCTTGAGTCTAGATGTCAAAAGCTCGGCATTCGATTTTCTTAGACCAAGATCTCTGATCAATTCATTGAGGTCTCTTTGGTTGGGGTAGTATGGGTTTCTCTCACCAGCTGCACCTCTGAAATTGTAATCTGGATCTCCAACGTCTACCTCCTTTTCTTATTTGCTGCTCTCTTCTGAGGGTGGCTGCTTTCTCTCTGGTGGAGTGGATACAGGGAGCTCAGGGCAGTATGGCACTGAGGCGATAGATTATGGAAGGTCCCGATACATGATAGCAGATACATTCTTGCCAGCCAGACGTTTAGAACGGTCCACCATGCAGAAGTAGCAATTGCTTGAGTGGTCAGTGGGTTCATGCCAAATACTTGGAATAGCGAACTTCATTGGTCTCTTTTCCTCTCTGTACTATCCTATAAAAGAGCAAAATAAAATTGTTATTATGAAAAATAAATTTATTTTATCCACAACTAATGTGTAAGAGGTTCAAGCAAAATATTTTGTGATATTTTTCTATACTATTAGAAATTTAAAAAAAAAAATTTAAATTTTAAAAGGTCTAAAATTTGCACAATATAAAATCAAGCGAGCAAAAATTGTCCATCTTACATTCTAGAGTTTTTTGCAGTGCTCGCAGGTAAAATGAGGTGCCTAGGATTTGTCTTGATCCCCAACAGGCATGTCGAAATATGCCTTGTAGGCTTCACACACTTTAGTAGATGCTGTCGCAGAATACTTTTTCGCTTTTGTCCTGATAAATTGGCCACATGCGTAAAAGAATGCGCCTGGATAATGCTTGCAGCTTCTTGATGCCAACTCTGATAAACTCAGATAAGTCTGTGTGTTCACGAAGGCAGCTAGAACTAAGCTGAAGTGGTGAATGGTGAGCCCTGTATATATATATATTGCTATGGAAATTTCTTGAAAATTCTCGTAAGTTCTACAACATTCTAGAAAATTCTTGTAAGTTCGAGAAGATTCTTTATCAGCTGCTCAGCACTGAATCTACCTGGAATGTTCTGGAAAATGGGTAAATTTGAAAATTTCATTACCCAAGTCACAAAAGCAAAGTTTGAAGAGAAAATTAGGTCTTTTCTATTTACTTTAGGCATAAGCAATTGAGAAATAACACTTTCTTCCCAGTAACAAGAAAAAGTAAAAATTTTGTTGCATAGTATATATAATTATTATTTTGTGTCCCTAGTTATTTTTTCATGAAATATGATTGTGCTCGCTTATCAAATCAGTTTTTAGATTCCAACTGTTTGTACTCAACAGTTGATTGGATTTTACTGAATAAATCTTTTCCTACCTGTTGTCTGAACGAAACGTTGATAAATTTTTATAGCTTTTCAGATAACGAACTGTGATTTAAAACAATCAGGCCATACTTAAACAAGTCTGATCCAGATTACACTACTAATTGTAGTTTGAGACAAATTATCATACCATACTAAAACAACTGATTCAGATTACAACATCAATTGGAGTTTTAAAGAAATGAACAGACCATACTACAAACAAAAGTCGGATTCATCGAGTATTTCCCAAAAACATATTTAATACTGTGTGTATATAAAATAAAAATTGAAAAAAAAATTACCACCAAATATTTTTGTCCTAAATACAAAGTCGATAAAAGGAGCATCATACAAGTGTAGATTCCAAATCATACAAATTTCTTTTTTCAAAACTGACGTTGTTCGAGTATAATTACCGAACGTCTGTATATAACTAAATGTTCATAGTATTGATTTCAGCGAATGCGTCATGACTGTAACGAAGACCATACAAATCGATTTATCAAAAGCTGAAACTGAAATGACACCTTGATAAACTTTGACACATTGTTGAAAGCATATCAAATCTTCATGTTTATAGTCTACCGTTATGAAGTATTATGACGAACTTGCGTATTAAATCTTCATGTTTACAGTCTACCGTTATGAAGTGTTATGACGAACATGCGTATTAAATCTTCACGTTTACAGTCTACCGTTATGAAGTATTATGATGAACATGCGTATTAAATCTTCATGTTTATAGTCTACCGTATTAAACCTTCATGTTTATAGTCTAACGTATTAAACCTTCATGTTTATAGTCTACTGTATTAAATCTTCATGTTTATAGTCTACCGTATTAAATCTTCATGTTTATAGTCTGCCGTTATGAAACATCATGCCAGGCCACTTTGAAACGACGGGTTTTAATATTACGTAATCAGGTTAATATGCTTGTATATAAACACGATTCTGAAGAAACTTTACATACACTTTCTTCGATTTAAAGGTGTTGTTTGCAATCTATCAATTTCGTACCAACTGCTGTGAGAAAAATGAATTTTGTTTTGCTTTGTTCTTCAGCTTCGTTTCTAAGCTCGTGCACACGTGTTTGAACACTGAACTGTCATTAATTCTTGGACACGTGAGACTTTGGGCTTCTCAGAAGTGTTGATTGTCCCACTGGGGGGTGTTGGCCCAGGTGTGCACGTGTGTATTTAATTTATAATATATATCCTACCTACATTAGAACTACATCCAATGGCATACGTCTGCACAATTTGACCCATGTTTACTTAGGGAATTAAGCCCGTGAGCACCACTGAATAGAGCACTTCTGTCCTGGACCCACTACTTTTTCTCACCGCTATGTGTATCTTCTTGGCAGTGTACGGAATTCCTCGTTGGCTTGCCCTAATATTACTACTTTCCGTACCCTGTGATTATTACCGTTCCGGAAACCAAAATATTCGGGAAACACCTGCAAATACATGGTGAAAATAAGAAATCAGCCGTAGCTTAATTAGAAAATAACACTTTAGATTTTAAGTTACTGGCACGAATGTAGCATATACCGTTTAGCGGAATTTTTCTCCAGGATAAATGGATTGCATGTAGCTTTACATAGAAGAATATCCAGGGTGAATAATTGTTTATACTTGTTGCCCAGCGTGAATAATTATGTCAATTTCTTTACGCACACAAAATTTGAATTATACTCTTTAACTTACGGAAAACAAAGTTCCATTAACAACGCATTTATTTAAACTTCCTGTTACGTATGTATTGTGAATGACTAGTATAAAAATGTTCTTTTCGTAAAAGTAATTGTTCAGTACTTTAATCCCAGTACTTTTAATCAATATAACAAAATGATATGATTGATTGACTCCCCATGATACTTAACATAACAATGAGTGCTCGAACGTTTTTGCGCTGCGAGCTAAAACACGTTGTTAGAGCAGGCGACAACCAGCTCGCCAGGTCAACAAACGTCTGCTCCGCTTTCTCTTACGACCGCCAGGGTTTGTGCATTACTATTTCCGTACCTCTGAACCAACACAAGCTCAGCCTGACTGAGATTTTGTGACCGAGCACCAAACACATCATTATTTTGGTTAGTAATTAAGCACTAAGTACGATATACAAATAGTTTTACACTCACATTGTATGTAGATAAATATGTTTGGGTCTTGAAAAACGTAACCGATATTGGTTCTAATATACATTATATATATATGGGGGGGGGGGTACAAATGCAAAATTTATAAACTTACAAGAGTACCTCTATCATGAGAGAAACTGTATTTTTAATCTGATAAACTTTGTTTTTGCTTACGTTGACTTCGTTATTAATAAATTTCGAAAACTTTTCAATTTTTCTTTCTTAATACATTTGCGAAGAGTAGTATTTGATATTTTTACCTTCATTCGCCTTATACCGCACGTAGGTTAAAGTCCTACGTCAAAGATCCCTAAGTTAGAAATGCTTATCACGAGTCCGTTGACATATCGCGGCTTGAAACTCACCATTCGCACGCAACTCATGCCACGACTAACTGCTTATGAGTATTAAGACCAGTATTAATAACACCTTTATATATCTATATCAGTTTCTACCCGTATTTACGAAAGACAGAGGTATTAAACCCTGGTTAAACAAACAATGCTTTAATAGTTTCTTTGATGCAAACACAAATTACAACATTCAGAGTTCAATGATAGACTTATGTTTTACGATTCCAAGGTGGGACAGCAGTAAGTTTATGGATTTACAACGCTAAAATCTGGGGTTCGATTTCTTGTGGAGGACAGAGTAGATAGCCCATTGTGGTTATGCTCTAAAGCAAATAGACTTGTGGTTTTACCTGCGCCTCGTATCTTCGATCTTAGTTAAATATACACAACTTGGATTGTTCACAATTTAAAAAAGGTTAATATTTTTATAGGATTTTACGCTGTATGTAGAGAAAAAAAAAAGATAAATAATTAGAAACACAACAGCAAAGCAACTGAATGACAGTACTATGTTTAAGGGTAGAAAATTGTTTACTTTCTTTCAGAATTTTCGCGCACAACTAAACAAAGGTCCATTTGCACACGGTTGTCTCTATTTTAAGGCCAATATACTACATGGAAGGCAACTAGTCAACTTTTGGTCCACTATTTTGTGACCAATTAGTGAGATTTGATCATTTCTCTTAAAATGCACTTATGAACCCATAGTGCGAAGCGTGTTTTTGCAGCATCAATAGGATTCGAACTACGATCATCTCAGGCCACAATCCAAGTTGAAACACGTCTGGTCTGGTGATTTTATACAAATTAAAAAAAAACCACTGCTATTGTTGCTGTGGATGGTCAATTTAAGAGTATTATTTTCCACAGTATATGATTTTTGTTGTATGATTAAGTGACGCTCGATTCTGAGGGTCGCGGGTTCGAATCCCCATCACACCAAACTCGCCCTTTCAGCCGTGAGGGCGTTTAAATATGTCGATCAATCCCACCATTCATTGGTGAAAGAGTAGCCCAAGAGCTGGCGGTGGGTGGTGATGACTGGTTGCCTTTTTAATTAATTGAATCATAAGGCGTTCACATTAAATTCTGAAGTTCTTCAATCATTCGAGGTAATATAAAACTACTTTTTTTATAATTACACAATAATTAGTCATAGTAATGACATATAGTATAAAACAAACTAAACAAGAGATACCGTTCTTGATTTATTGTTCTAATATCATCGAGACAAAATTATCCCAGGGCAAACATTAAGAGTGTTGTTTTTCTTTCTTTATTGTTGTTTTTTGTGCTCTTAGTCGTGCTAAAGGACTAAATGGGAATAGAATAAAAAACTTCTTTCCGTTAGAAAGAACATTAAATTGTGGAAATTTAGCACACTGGAAAGCTTCTGTAATACCAGCATTTTTTTTTTCCACATAAACATCGTATGGGTCTCTCTCAGTGTCTTTGATTCACATCGTGTCTGTCTGGGGTCGCATTAGTGGTTCTTTCTAAATTTTCTTGTGCTAGCAGACAAGAAAGGTTCTAGCTACAAAATGGCTGGTAGTTTTGCGTTTCAGTGATGAAACCCCTCCATTAAAAGCGCTAGAAAACGTGATTAGTATGGCGGGCTGGGTGTCGTTTCTCATCGGTTGTGGGTACAATGAAAGGTACAAATTGCTAATGAGGCTTTCTGGAGTAGCTAGTTTGAGGAGTAGGGTCTGTGTTAATGGAATGATGTCGTGGCCAGGTCGTCAAGGTGTTTGAGTAATAGGATAACGTGATGGAAACGGGCTGGACTAGATATCCGCCCATGCTGCAGCCGCTTATTTCGCCGATAACAGCAGCCTTTTACCGGGAGAAAGGTTCCTCACTGTTTTCTTCCACATTCCTAAAATGTTTCTGACAGTAAACTACAGGCCGCATGTCAGTGTGTGAATTTTATGCGCTGGGTGAATTTGCAAAATAATTTTGATCACCGAAACTACGCTACGTTATGGATTAACAAGCAAAAGTAATAAATATCTGGACTAATTATTTTTCAGTCCATCTATTTCTGGTTTAGTATATAATTATTTTTCAGTCCACTTACTTCTATTTTAGTATATAATTATTTTTAGTCCACCTACTTCTGCTTTAGTATATAATTATTTTTCAGTCCACCTGCTTCTGTTTCATTTGAGAAAATGTATAAAATCTTGCCAGTCAACATCATATTAGTATCAAACAGTTTTATGTCTTTAACATGTTAATTTAACGCTCATACATGTATTTGTCTACCTACTGCTCTATCTTTGTACAGTGGCCAATTATTATTAACTGTATTTGCCTAGTTATGTAGATAGGTATATTAAAAGACTGTTTTTTATCATTCTATGAAATTTCTTGTCAGAATTTTAAATCAACTTTGTGTGGTCATCTCCCCAGAATTATGGTTCGATAAATATAATTTATCATACTCACTAATACTGTTTTTATCACCCAAATTTGCACAAATAATTCTACATAATTATTAAGAGATATGTCCCCCGAAGAGCACAGCGGCAATGTAGTTAAGAAATCATTCTTTACCTGACACAGGAAATATCTCGGCCTATCGACTAGAAGATAGTGGTTTCCAATGCACCAGCAGGATATATAACAAAACAATTGTTTTGTTAAAAAAACACTCTAGCGCTTTCAAATAGTTTCACTATTCTTCTTGAGGGTAAAAAACACTCTAGCGCTTTCAAATAGTTTCACTATTCTTCTTGAGGGTAAAAAAGGACTGCTTCACGACCATTTATTACAGTGAAGAAGAATAATGTACCGACTTCTTAACCAGAATGTAACAAAACAATATAACCTTAATCCAACAAAATAACTGGACCGCTGAGCGTAAGAATACAGCCGGTTATTTATTTAAAATAATTCCCTTATAACTGGGGGATAAAAAAAAAAAGGTCCGAAACATTTAAGAGTTTTTAATCGAATAATGTGTAGAATAAAGACACACCGAATGAAAATTAGTGCATTGAGAATTCTAACCATTGTGTCACAAAAAAAATCTCAAGTTAAACTGTTATTGAATGTTTTAATGAACCTTACAAAAGAAAAAAACAAAACAAAACAAAAACGCGTAACAATAATCACGTGCTGTAGGTCACGTCACGTTTCAGGGTTTGGGTTCTCTCCATTAAGGTCACGTGTTCGTGAAGAAAGGATACAGGTAGGAAGTTTCTTTCATAACAAGCTCCTCAGGCCTCACGAACTATTAATAATCGTTATCCGTATGCGCAAAGTGGCTTGATTGCTACTAATAGTTAAGGACGTCTAAGACGCATTATGTTTTCGCTAACATTCAGAACTTGAAGAAATCATTACCGCAAGAACATGCGCAAAGTGGCTAGATTGCTATTAATAGTTACGGGTGAGCGAATACGTCGCATTAGGTTTTTTTTTCGAATCTAGGCAGAAATTAATAAAAAGAGGTTTTATTGAACGTATTATAATACAGTAAGTAAAATGAACAAAAGAAAATGTTTACTCAGAAAAGTTTCTGCTTATGCTTCATCAGGGGTAGGAAGTAAGTTTTGTATAAACTGTAATTATTTATTGACTTTAGTGATGAGAGTAGGGTGCTATTACACTGAGAATTTTTTAATTGAAAATTGTTAGTCTGAATATGATAGTTTCTCTGAACAGGAAGACCAGTTCCTGATATATTTTATGTACGCTTCTTGTCTGACCATTAATATCAATCTCTGATTGTGCCAAGCTATTGATGTGTAAATGGCAACTGTTCTAATCAGAGTGTAAGGTCTTCGTCTGAAAATGGTAGTAATTTTGACTACTAAAATCGGACTGATCTTACTGTTCTTATGATTCGCTCAACTGAGAAAAACATGTCACGTTATTGGTAAATGTAAGATGTTCTTCTAAATGGAATTTAGGTTACTTCCACTTGTTAAATGATTTCCTTATTCCATTATATTCTGTCTATTTTACAATACAACTTGTGCTACAAACCTTATTCTATTTATCCACAATGAAAATTAGTCCTTTGTCACTATACGTTTTCAATAAACATTATGTTAAATTGTTGGGGTAACAGTATAAAAAAATGTGTTGTTGTTTTGTTTGAAGGTTCCTTTAAAGTTTAGAAGCAAGAATCTCAAAAACTGGGTTTACAAGTGATAATAACACGAGACTACTGCTGCATGTCATTTTCTAAGCCAAGCATAAACGGACATCTGACATTCATGTTCATTGTCAGTTCCCGCCATCAAAGCAAAGAGCTTGCGGAAACAAAGTACATAATGCACATTATGAAAGAAAGAGCCTCCCTCCCCTCTTTCTTTTCATTCGCTCTGAGAATCCAGCTGGCAAAGAGGGTGTAGGACGACTGAGGGAATGAACGAGGCCCTTGAACGTGGGCAATGATGTTGCAGAGACTAAGGTATAGAACCAAACTGCTTCTGATACTACGTACCTTAAACCATAGCAAATTGGCTGGCTCGTTTCTCATCGTGTAGAGCCCAAGGCACATACATACACAGCATATTAACATACGTAGCTCCTTAACAAAGGAACGTAGCTCTATGTCCTAGAGACAGAGTGAAAAAAAAAAACTGGTAGAACTAGTCGGCCGCTGCCGATCTTATCTTCACGTGGGGCTATCGGCTGGTGCTCTCCCCTTCGGCCCCTAGCTACCATTGTAAAGGAATATCCAAGAAGATATGAGAGCAGATGTCTAGTTACCTGGCTTAACTGCTTTGCCAGATAAAGAGCAGCTGTTAACATTGGCTTGCTGGGCAGCCCTTTCGTATTCTAACTTGTGTTTATCAACACATCTTCGGCAGGGCCACAGTCTTTTTATAACGCTGGAAACTGTCGATGCCCCTGTCTGCACAAAGTAAGAACAAAAAAAATGCTGTGAAGGTATGGCCCAAGGTCACCTTACCCGCACCATGTCAATGCCATGGAAACATCGCCATTCTAGCTAACGTATTATCATCCTTCGTAATACAAGCCAATTATAAGGCACTCGAAGGACGTTGGAGGCTAGAGCTGGCGTTTTTTAATCCATTGCTTTATAAGAAAAAGACATGCCTTCGGATTTCTTTTAATGGTTGTTGAGTTAGTGAACTATACGAAGTAAGATCTTAACACCTGCTTGAACAAATGAAGGACAGTGCGGGATTTGCTGGGAAATAGTCGCTAGAATGAGTAAATTGTTATAATCTATGATTTGACTAGTTTCTTTCGCTTGTTTTTTGCGAATGATAGCTCTATTACGACCAACGAACAAACGATTGTTAAAATAGACGCGCCAGCAATCGTTGTCGTGTGCTCATTTCCAACGTAAGCCTTAGCATACACTGTGAAAGCAGTCCTCCCACTAAAGTGCAACTTCCTGCTAATTAGTGTTAACATCAAACCTTAACAAATAAAATATTATTTTTAACATAACACTACACTTAAATACATTAAATCTATAAACTTTATTCTTAGGCCCTCCCCCAGTGGCCCAGTATAATTCCATAGGCTTATAACGCAAAAAATCAGGTTTAGATACTCGAAGAGGCCAAGACACAGATAACACATCATATACTTTTGTGCTTAACGACAAATAAGCAAACTTGAATTTTGTTTAAATCTCATATTTCATCAGCGTAATGTCAGAAACACGAAGTAAAATTTAAGTGAAAAAATAAACAAACTGTCGAGAAACAGCGTGGCGAGAAACATCGGTGTGCACATATTTAAATAGTTTTAAATGCTCATCTTCTACGTAAATCTTTTTCGTAAAATATATACGCATAACCAAATTGAACACGCCCAAAACATAAAAAAAACGAATCCTTAGAACACATTGGCATTTATATAATTGTTATTGTATTGTAATAAAGATGAAAACAATATATATTTTTTCGTATCGCTCTGAATAGAAAATTTAGCTTATGGTAAATAGTCACAATAAACGTTTTTGTCTAATATCACAGTAAACAATATTTCCAAAATTTACTTCGTTTATGACAAAAATAGTTTATTCAAACGGAAACTCACTTTTAATTAACGACAAAAATTAATTAATTTATTTCACTGTATTATACATTAATGTTTTCATGACTGTTACTACAGCGTCTCTATACATAATGGGAATAACGAAAACTAATCCTTTGTTTGAAAATTGCAAAGAAACGTTGACGTTTGTGACCCATCTTGGTTGTTTGTTATTAATCACAGGAAGAAGATCTGTTAAATAATTTATTTAGTATTTGACATGTACAGTAATCTAATATACAAGACTAAGTTTGTATCATCTGTTATTCACACGTTTTCACATTTCTTGATTAATCAGCACCCAACTTGACACTGTGACACAGGATAAGGAAGGTCATGAGGTGGTAGAATGGAACCCCCATATAATTTCATATCTAATTTATGAAAAAAAAATCGAACTACTAAATCAGTACACTTGGCACGGCGATACAGGATGAGAAGAGAAAGGTCATAAGGGGGATTGGAATCCCCATCTAATTTCATATTGATAGAATTTTTTAAAACAGTATTTCTTTCTTTTTAGTATTGGTACCCTTATTTATTTTTATTGTAGTTTAATATTTATTATGTTAAGAACAAAATAGAAGCACAATATCCCATCTTTTATTGCAAACGCATCTTTATTTTACCCATTCAAGGGACATATAATCCAGCTAATAAATTAATAAATGAATAAACGGTTGATAAGTGTTTGAAATTTCATAATATTAAAGAATAGAACGGATAAGCTGTTATAATTAATTGCTAAAAATAATCAAGATGTTCTGAAGAAATAGATCCCCCGACCTGAAGCAGTATGAAGTATTCATTAACAGGTCCCCTGTTCTGAAGCAGCTTGAGGTGCTCATTAATAGGTTCTCTGAGGCAGTTTCCTGACTATATATAATATTTCGTTAAAAAGCATATTCCATTGAAGTATAGAAAGAGATTATACCTAATTGTCCGTGAAGATTAGACATTTGAAGCAGATCAGTCAATATCTCCATATTATTTGAGTAAATCTAGATTTTTCTTAACATGTCAATGGTATCTATGGAGTCAACAACACGAGTATTGCATTTGATGGGGATTTTCCCCTTTTCCATTAGTTAAGATAACTGGTTAGAGAAACATTTGTGACGTCAAGTATTCTGACTGATGCGAGCAGTCGCAATAGAATCGATAGCGTATTTGGAAGATTTCGACACGAACTCGTTTTGCTTTATTGTTTTATTATTCTGTTGAAATAAGCACACAGTCATACTGGCAGTATTTATGTAGCGCACCGTAAAGAAACACATAATTCATTTGATTAAACATTGCGCTATTCAAATGGATAAAATGAGCATTTTCTCAATCGTGACATCACATTGTATTCCGGAATAAACGGATACCTATTTGATATATTGCTTATTTATTATCGTGTTTGAATGTTTACCCAGAGTTTAATTACGGTTAAGAGTGCAGTAATGCTACATTTCGTGTCAAAATACTAGAATTGATATACAATGTCACTCTAAATAAACGGATTTAAAAAGCTTTTTTTTTAAACTTAGGTTGTGTAGATATTTCTTGTTAATATAAACTGGCATAAACCTGTAGAAATAATCGTTCCAAAACGCAGAGATTCTGTGTTCTCCATGTTTACAGAGCAACTGCGATATTAGAAAACATTAATGTTAACCCACACTGTGGAATATCAACATAAAATATTATATATTTTGTCACATATTGTGGAATATTATTCCAGAAATACTATATATTTTACCCCATAGTATGGAACATTGTTGGGAAACATATTTTATCCTATATTGTGGAACGTTATTCTGAAACATTTGCCTTGTGCTGTGAAATATTATTCCGAAACACTGAACGTAAGTAAATATTAGTTACAATGGACATATCAAGTGATCATGATCACAATTCGTGGTCTTTGCTCAGAACAATATTCCCTAACGATCCCTTAAAACATTAGATGCCCCAGGGACAAGGGACCTGAAAATTTTAGCACAAATTCTAAGTAAATCCGCCCTTAACTACTTCCTTTGAATATACACTATATCGCCCCCCGCTAGTACAGCGGTAAGTCTCCGGATTTACAATGCTAAAATCAGGGGTTCAATTCCTTTCGGTGGGCTCAACAGATAACTCTAGGTGGCTTTGTTATAAAAACACACACACTCATGTACAATATATTGTTAACAGTTTATTATGGCCTCACGTTATTTAATGACTGTGCATCTAAACATGCAGATTCCATTTTGATGTACTGTCGGATTTTACAAGAAGTCCTCATTGGTAGGAAGATTTCTTATATCAACAGACAAAACCATAAATGTAAGATTCAGTTCCTGAGACGCATCGTAAACAAGGTTTTCTTTTCTTCCTCAGGACCGAGAGGAACACCGCCGCCGGGGAGGAGCCCACCGATTGGGGTGTCAGCACAAAGCTTTGGGAACATTAATTTTATCTCTCGCACCAAGCTCGTCAGACTTGAAGCAATCACCCCCTCCGAAGAAAGTGGTAGAACCTGACTCCCCGCACTGGCCTAACTGCTGTCGAGTTTGCCTCAGAGTGGATGAGAGTTGAGACTGAGTTAATCACGGTGGACTTCTGTTCGTTGTTTTACAGTGAGCATGTTGTGTGTAAGTGTTAAAAACTGTAATTGCAGTAATGTGATTAGGGTTAGTTGACCTTTCTTTCTTCTTTTTTTTTTTTTTCTTTCACCAACTTTATGGTGTTAACAACGATACAAATCGTATCAACTGGACAGAGATACTAGTGCCCGCGTGCAGTTGAACCGATTACTTGGGAACAGTCATCGACCTCTGGACATGTGGAGTTCAGCTGGACAGTTATTAAGTCAAGCTATACTGGCAGGTAGCTCCTGTCTACTGTCTGTGACGTGAATCGCTTATTTTTTTCACACATAGCCATGGGAAACCGACTTAAAGCTGCTCTGTGGTATCTGTGGTTGTTTCTCGTTCCGACCGCCGTGACTACCCGATATGTGGCCCCTGAAGACTGCCGCTGGCAACCTTTAGGCCCGACTGGAGACGACGTGGCGCTTACGTGCTCCCTGCGAACCCTCAACGGAGCCTTCGATAAAACAAACTTTAGTCTTATCCAGCCGGAACACACAACAAGTCTTACCGTTAGGTGTGAAGATGTGTTTTTTGAAAGTTCGCTCGCCAACAACTCATTTAAACATCTGACAGAATTAAGGTCATTTACTGTTGAATATTGTAAACTTCAAGAAATTCCTTCCCTTGCTTTCGCTGGCCTTTCCCAACTCGTTAACCTCACCGTGCGGACACACAACAGTCACTGGGGGAAGTTTCCCCTGGAGGTTTCTTCCGACAGTTTTTCTCCTTTAGATAATCTCGAAAGTCTCGATTTGAGCTTGAATCATATGGAATCTTTACCCGAAGTTGTTTTTTGTGGGTCAAGTTTAAAGCGACTAAATCTCACGTACAACAGCTTTAATGAGTTAAGTAGTTTAGGGTTTTCCGATATAGAGACGTGCAAAAGAGAAGTAAAACATTTGGAGGTTTCTCACAATCACATCAAAGTGCTGTCCGACCGAGGATTTAGTGGGCTTCCTGGTCTTCATTTTCTCAATCTCCAATACAACCAAATAGGTCGTGCAGAAGAGGATGCTCTTAGAGGTCTGCGCTACCTCCACACGTTAGACATTTCCAATAACCAACTTGTAGCTCTCCCACCACGTTTCCTGCAACCCACGGAGCAATTATCTGAGTTATATTTAAAAAACAACTCAATAAGCGTTCTTCCACCGGGCTTATTTAGTGGATTACAGCAAATGGTAATCTTGGATCTAAGTCATAACTCTATTAGCAACCAATGGATTGGAGTTGACACTTTTGCTGATATGATAAGACTTGTCATCCTTGATCTCAGCCACAACCAATTAACTGAAGTCAACGCAGTTATCTTTAAGTCACAGTACAGCTTACAAGTCCTTCATTTAAGTCATAATGACATTCAAACAATCGAAGACAACGCTTTTTCATCGCTGTACAATTTGCACACGCTAGTTCTCAGCCACAACCGGCTTACCAGAATTAACTATTTAACACTAAACGGACTTCATGTACTTAACCGATTAGCTCTTGACAGTAACAACCTCCAAAATATTCACGTTGACGCTTTTAGAAACTCCAGTAACCTGATGGAGCTAAATATTGGCAGTAACAAGTTGTCAACGGTGCCCACGGCGGTGCATTCTCTAAAGTATTTGAGAAGCTTAGAGGCAGGAAACAATCACATCTCAAAGATCTACGATGCATCTTACCAAGGTCTTCATCAGCTCTACAGCCTTCGCCTCATGGGAAACTACATTGGCAATCTGAGTAAAGGAGTGTTTCAGGACCTGCCTTCTTTACGAATTTTGGACTTGTCCAGTAATAAGATTCAATTCGTGGGAAAAGGCACATTCGACGACGTCCCTGACCTACATGCCTTGCGGCTAGATTCAAATTCCCTATCAGACATCAACGATCTCTTCAGTAATCTGCACGACTTGCTCATGCTGAATGTGTCGGCCAATAAAATTCGCTGGTTCGACTACGCTTTAATCCCAGTAGGCCTCCAGTGGTTGGACCTGCACAGTAACCAAGTGGAAAGCCTGGGAAATTACTTCGATCTGGAAACCGTGTTAAAGCTGCGTACGCTGGACGCGTCCAATAATAAAATCACCGAATTAGCGCCGTCTTCTCTCCCCAATGGGATAGAAATAGTGTTTCTCAGTGACAATAAGATCCATACAATACGCCCATTTTCCTTCTTGGGAAAAGCTAATTTGACCAGAGTGGACCTTGTAAAGAATGATCTAGAGAACCTGGAAATGAACTCGTTCAGGCTTACCGTGGTTTCAGATAAAAAACCTTTACCAGAATTTTCCATTTCGGGCAACCCTTACCTGTGTGATTGCAATATGGACTGGTTACAGAGAATTGGATCCCTAGACGAGTCACGACATTACCCAAAAATTGTGGACATAGACGAGATAATGTGTCATTTGTCGTTCACTCGAGGGAACGGCATGGTCCCTTTATCAAAAGTTCATCTTTCTCAGTTTTTGTGCCAGTACAAAAGTCACTGTTTTGCGCTTTGCCATTGCTGCGATTTTGATGCTTGTGATTGTGAAATGGTGTGCCCAGAAAACTGTAGCTGCTATTACGACCAGAGCTGGAATAGCAACATAGTAGACTGTAGCTATCTCGGACATAAAGGAGTTCCTAAACGGGTCCCTATGGACGTTACTGAGCTATATCTTGACGGCAATGACGTTCCGACATTGTCCAGTCATACCTTTATAGGACGTAAAAATATGAAAGTGTTATACTTAAATAGTAGCAACGTTAAAGTGATCAATAACCGCACATTCAACGGTCTGAGAAACCTGCAAGTGTTGAACCTAAGAAATAACAGACTGAATACCTTACATGGATACGAATTTGAGAGACTGACCAATTTGATTGAGCTGGACCTCTCCTACAACCTAATAACTTTTATCAGCAATACAACATTCGCCTCTCTGAAATTACTAGAAATTCTATACCTGGACCACAACTACATCGTGGAGTTCCAGGCGTGGATGTTGAACCTCAATTCTCGTCTGCAAGATCTTCAACTATCTTTAAATCCTTGGACTTGTGAGTGTCAATTCGTGCAGGACTTTAGTGACTGGTTACAGCAGAAGCAGAACCAGGTGAAAGATTCTTCACTAGTGCAGTGTGTTTACAACGAGACCACCACAGTTCCAGTCTTGGAAATCAATATTACCGTCTGTGTGAACTACACGGTCGCCACCACTTTTCTACAGAAATACCACATGGAGGATTTCATGCCCATGTTGATAGTCATCATTTCTCTCTTTGTCTTGCTGCTCTTTGTTGTAATACTTCTTCTCGTTTACCGTCGAGAGATGAGTGTCTGGTTCTTTACTAAGTACGGAGTAAAATTATTCCAGCGAAATGCAGAATGCGAGGAGGAACGGTTGTTTGATGCGTTCGTTTCATACAGCAAAAAAGACGAGGCATTTATTACCCAGCTCTTTACTCCCGAACTGGAATACGGAAATCCGCCATATCGGTTGTGCCTTCATTATCGAGACTTACCGGTAGGTGGCTACATGTCAGACGCCATTGTCGAAGCGATGGAAAGTAGCCGTCGAACTATTGTGATAATATCGGACCACTTCCTCCAGAGTGAGTGGTGTAGGTACGAGTTCAAGTCCGCTCACCACGAAGTACTCCGCTCCAACAAACAAAAGGTTATCCTGATCTTTTTGGGCCAGATCCTTCAGAAAAATTTAGATCCAGATATAAGACTATTACTAAAGAGTAATATATTTCTACGTTGGGGGGAAAAGCAGTTTTGGGAAAAATTGAGATATGCCATGCCGGATGTTCGTCACAGGAAGTGTGAGCGAACTCGACAAGATCACGTGAGCGTTTCTGTGCACATTTGAACACGTTCTGTAAACCAATTGAAAAATCTAAGTCAGAATGGACAGAAAACGACAACTTATAGTACTTAATAGAAGGCGTGACTTGCCAAGCATTGGGATCAAATGAAGAGAGTGTATGTGTGTAAGTGTATGGAACTTTCTTGTAAATATATAAATATCTTTATATACATGGTATTCATGCACGTTAATATTATGAAAACATTGACGTGAAATATTAAAAAAACAACAAGAAAAACTCATTACCAAAGGGTTAGCTGTGAAATTATACCCACGGAATAGACAATAACGTTCTTCGTGTATTTAGTTCTATAGACTTTGTTTTAAAACTTAGCAGTTAGTAAACGTACATCTGTATACACGTATCTAGATATATTGTTAGGATTTCACAGAGTTGGAAATGAAATGTGTAAATAAATTCAAACATTTTCCTCCGTAAGATATATATGGTCACGGTCAGGTATGTAACGCAAATGTCGTGAATGCGTGCGTGGTCGTTACGTATCCTGGAGCCATATATATCTATATATATATATAAAGTCAGAAACCCATTGTCAGATGTATTGACCTCTATTTCTCAACAGTTACACGCAATGAATGTATATATATATATTGTCCACTCAAAAGTGAAAATAAACCATGCACTGGTGTTAAGGACTATGAAAGGGTGATAGTTTCTTTACGGCAATTGCTCATGAGTGACCTCCACTTGATGAACTTTGTTCTTTCGGGCATTTTCAAGAATATTTTACACTTAATGGCATTCCATGACATAATCGTAATTAACCAATGTTTTATAACATGTGACAGTACATACTTCAACATCTTCCGAAAATTTTGTTCACCACAAATATGGAATTATGAGTCTATAATTGACAATGATAACGTCACCTGACACGCGTTACAAAAATGACAAATAAAATGTTAGAAAAGCTGAATTTCGAAGCTCTTTTTCCTTAACGTAAATACGGTGTTGTATACAGCAACGATGTTGTTGTCGTTGTTTTGAATTAAGCTCAAAGCTACACAATGGGCTATCTATGCTCTGCCCACCATGGGTATCGAAACCCGGTTTTTAGTGTTGTAAGTCCGCAGACATATATATACAGCAACGAGCTAGAATCGGTTCTACAACTCAATATCAAATAACAGCTTATAACAATGTACTAAAGATTAATATTAAATAACAACTTATAACAATGTAAAGAACCGGTACTACAGATTGATATTAAATAACATCTTATAACAATATACAGAACCGGTCCTACCTATAGATTACTATTAAACATCTTATAACAAGGTACAGAACTGGTACTACAACGTAACATCAATTAGCAGTTTATAACAATGTACAAGACTGTTACGACAGTGTAATATCAATTAACATCTCATAACAATGTACAGAACCGGTACTGCACTGCAGTAACAGAAGTGAAATCTTGCATAAAACTTTAGTGTATTTAGTAATGGTATTGAATTCCAAATGACACAATGTGTTTTACACATCATGACAAAGAGTAATTTCCAACATTAATTTAACGTTTCACTGTTAGATAAGTAAAGTACAAACCATCCAATTTTTTAATAGGTTGAAACACCTTTTAGAAGTGGTTTCTTTTATTGTAAATATAAATATTATAGCTTAGAGAGTCTTTAAAGATATCAGATGATTCAGGTTTGTCTGGTGTTGATGAAAACACTGAATTTATGGATGTGATTAAATTATCGCTAAAAACAATTTTAAATACGATAACAATTCTAAAACGTGGTAACGGGGAGTCGACTTGTGAAATCATCTCAAAACTTTCATAATCAGATCCTGTTTATTTCAATCCAAGAACAGTTAGAAATTATTGCACTTCCCGTACTCCACCAGAATGTTTCAAATGCTGGGAAGACCTACTGTCGGTCTGTCTGAAATTCATTGAGCTGCGTTGTTATTGCCTAACTTTATATGACAGGAAGGTTAGCTGTTGGAAAATAAATGTTTTAAATATATGTAATTTCTAGTGTAAAACTCTCTTCAAGAGGTCGCTTTATAGCTATCAGTTTGTGAAGCGTCCATCCTTTGTTGTTATTTCATCCTGGTTCTCTTGTGTAGAGCTGTGATAACTTGTTGCTACTGTCGAACACACGTATATTTAGTGTATTTATGTTTCATTCGTTCACAATGGTGAACATCATGATATGCTTTTCTAAAGAGTCCAAAATGTTTTTTCATCAGATGCGTTCTAATGGGTTTATAGAACGTATGTAGGTGTCTTAGTGGGTTTATGAAACGTGTTCAGGTGTCTTAGCGACTTTATAAAATGTGTTTAGTTTGCAGATTGGCGGTTATATGTTCAGGTGTATTAGTGTGTTTTTGAAACGACTTTAACTTAGGTTTTCTGTGAATGTTTCTTTAATATTCTGTATGAATACATTTTAACTATTATAACTTTCACATTTTAAGCAGCGGTTTTTGAATGTCTGTGTTTTCCAATGATTTATGTACCCAGTTGCAACTAATCTATTTAAAGTTAGGCCTTTCATTTTTTTAATCAGTACTAAGTCCATTGGTGTTCCTAGGTTGCTGTTCCACTATTTACATCGAATATGGCCCAGCATGGCCAGGTGGGTTAAAACGTTTGATTCGTAATATGAGAGTTGCGGGTTAGAATCCTCGTTGCACCAAACATTTTCATCCTTTCAGCCGTGAGGGCGTTATAATGTGACGGTCAATCCCACTATTCGTTGGTAAAAGAGTAGCCCAAGAGCTGGCGGTGGGTGGTGATGACTAGCTGCCTTCCGTCTACTCTAGTCTTATACTACTAAATTAGGGATGGCTAGCGCAGATAGCCCTCGTGTAGCTTTGCGCGAAATAAAAAATACAGCGAACACGTAATATTTTGATTTTCTTAAATAGGTCGTCTTGTCTGCCAGCTATTTTACTACGTTTGACTTATTTGTAAATTAACGATCACATAAAGAGTGGACAAAAAAAAGTGCCTTCCTTGAAAGTGTTCTTAGTTTGTTATATCTTTTATTAGATAAGAAAAAAAATATGCAAAATTAGATCTTCTTATTCCAGTTAGCCTATAAAATGGTCAAACGAGTTTCTCTGCAATAATCTAACGTAAAAATGAAACTCTATAACACAAACCAGTTTCATAAGCTAATATCTAGTGTGCATTCCTATGGATTTCTGTATTACTTCACATCGACGTGACGTGCCTTTAATCTACTCGTAATCTAAGAGTCGTGGGTTCAAATCTCTGAGACACTCAACATGTTCGCCCTTTCAGCCGGTGACGATCAGTCCCAGTATTCGTCGGTAAAGGAGTAGCCCAAGAGTTGGCGGTGGGTGGTGATGACTAGTTGCCTTTTTTCTAATCTAACACTACAAAATGGGGGACGGCTAGAGGAGATAGCTCTCGAGTAGCTTTGCGCTTAATTTAAAAAACAAACAAACACATAAAAACAAACTTGCATTAATGGGTTAATGGCGGACCAATATCAGGATGGCAGTCAATCATTCATATCTGTACAAACTCTTGCTACGTCGTGGTGAAGTAGTACTGAAATCCACAGGATTGCCAACTAAATATTAACTTGTGAAACTGGTTTGTGTGATTGTTCGATTATTGCAGAGAAACTTGTACAACCATTTTGAAGGCGAATTGGATTAAGAAGATCTTAGAAGCTACAACAAGTACAATACTTTTTAGGAGACTATTAACTAAAATCATGAAAAGTTCAGGTATATATGAAAGCCAGTATTAAAATTAGAATTTGAGATTATATTTGAACAGATCTCGTGGAGTGCGTATAAACTTTTTTTGTCCACCCTCTGTACGTATAGGTTCTTGTGTCCTATTAGTGATCCACACAGAGATAAAATTAAAATAAGCCAAAATGTACCCTAAAGGTTGAAGTCGTTTCGGTTGCTATTGCACGTATTTTGAACCATCAGATTGCTTAACAAAATGTGTGCAATGTAAGGCAGAATGTAAAGGGATTCATCGAAAGGAATTCACTAATGAGAAAGTTGGTTTTCACCAGACATTACTTACTGTAAGATATTAAACACGCTGTAATTCAGCTGCTTCTAGGATGCAGATGAACGTATTACTAAATGAACAAAGGGTGTACTTAGTAATGATGTATGTAATTGATTAGAATATTGTGTGGCAAAAGACACACGAGTACATTAATTCCTGTATATGTGTTATCAGTAGTCCAAAAATACATCGTTATGATGCTCAGATCAGAAAAATGATACTTAAATTTCGATTATTTTACAAAGGACCAATGATAAATAAATACCACAGCAAATAATAACAAAACTTGTTATTTGCAGTTTAAAACCTATTAAACGGTGCAAAATTTTAATTTAAGCAATCTCACATGGATAATCAAACACTTTTCATATAATACATTCTGACAGTTTTTATTACTAATATGATTACAACCAAACCTGCGGAAATAAAATTATTTTAAAATAGCCTAAAATATATTAACTATTTACGAAAACAAAATACCTTCTTTTTCTGTGCGCTGATAGAGAAAGAGATAGAGATACAATAACAACGTCTCCCCTCAAGAGGTTTCTAATGTTTCTCTGTTCAAATTCAATATTTATGTTTTCGTTTATTAAATATGTTACACTGAACATATGATTAGCGACTCTTTACATTAATTTCCACAAGACCAGCCCTCAGCCATCTATGCCTTTAAAGGTAACTCTGAGGGGTTATAACACTGAAACCTTGATTTCTATATTCGCGGTGAGCAGAACATAGTTCAAACACACACAAAAAAGTAAAACATTTCCATTAAGATCCGTAATCGTTTCTAAATTGAGTTCCACCTGTTTATCTACTTAGCTAATTGTCTCGTGTTCCTTTGTTTATCTACTCAGCTAATTTTCTCGTGTTCCATTTAGTTAACTGTCTAGTGTTACACCTGTTTATCTGCTTAGCTAATTGTTTTATGTTCCACATGTTTATATACTTTGCTAACCGTATCTGGTTCCAACTGTTTATGTACTGAGCTAGCTGCCTCGAGTTCCCCCTGTTCATGTACGTAGTTAATTGTATCTAGTTAACCAATAAATTTTCCTTCTTTTGTTCATGAAAAAGGACTAACAATGTATCAAAGTGGAATGATTATTAATTTGAATAAGAGAAGTAAACGAACTAAAACATATTTAAAATTACTTAATCATCTAAATTGTCAGTAAGTTTATTTTCAGGAACGCGTGTGAAGCGATGGTTGAGACTAAAGCTGATTAAAGTTAGTTCAATGTAGATTAGCTGCCAAATTATACAAAAGTATGTGCAGTCACCCATTCTCAATAGTAATGTAATCGTATTTAAGTATTTTCTAAAGTAATACTTGTATATTAACATTGCTGGAAATATGGTGATTATTTTTTTTCATTCAAACACGCTTGAACAGAAATGTCGAAAAGACGATATCGTATCAACAATTTTCTCCAGGTTTAGCTATTTTCTCATATTGTTATATTATTATTATTATTTCTGTGAAAGTTTTTCTGCTTAATTCATTTATCAGAAAAATATAATATGCATATACACTTGTTTTATTAGAATGTACATGGACACGTTGTTCTACTTTTCACTTATTATAACCAGGGAACAGTACCTTGTTACATAATGAAATGGGATAAGCTGGCCACTGTGAATTTTAACATCTAAAAGCTAGGTCCCCTCATATCTTTTAAAGGGAATATTACACAATGCAACACAATATTTGTTCCTGGATAATATGTGTTATTGCTTATGTTGTAAAAGTACAGACAATGGCTATCATTCCCTTCAAACTTTGCTTTTGTGACCTGGATGATGAAATTTAGAAATTAACGTATTTTCTATGTAAAAACGGGCAAATTTGCACATTTTCATTTACGTAAGGTCTGAATAAAACGGTACATGAATCAAGATTTATATGTATTTATATTAAAGTTATACAAAAATGAACAAAAGTGTTTAGAAGTGAGTAGTTTCTCGAGATTTGGGACTGTAATGTAAATCACTTTTACGTATCAGCCCCCAAATATAGTCTCCCATCATGTTTGCATTATACGTTTCTTGGTAGCAGCGTTCAAAGTCTAGTATATTATATCTTGGTGAAAGCGCTCGCCTTGCTCTTCTGAGTATGCTTCCATGTTCTGCTTGAATTATCAAGATGAGCGTCAAGGATATGCACTTTCAGAGACATCCTGCAGCACATTTTGCTGTAGTTCTTCACCAGAGTCTCAACAAGTAACACATAATGTTTGGCCTTATGATTGCCCAAGAAGCCTCGAACCACTGCGAAAAAGCTGCCCTTATCTTTGCCTTTGTAGCAGCAGGGACACTACAGGGCACTACAACAGGAAACACTGGCCACAACAGTCCAAGTTCTCTGTGAGGAGGCACAGTGTCAACTGTGAGACACTAGTGGACCTTCAGAAGGTGTTGTTCTCGCCATCGCACATAAAATTTAGTCTTATGAAACAATTTGTCACAGCTCTTTATTTGTGGTCCAACGAAGACTCTAGCTTTGACCTTTGCCTCAGACAGCTTAGACCAGAAGTCTTGAAGACACTTGAAAGCTGCAGACTCCTTATCAAGAGCTATGACAAATTGTTTTATAAGACCAAATTTTATGTGCAATGGTGGGAACAACACCTTCTGGAGGTACACTAATGGCTCACACTTGACATTGTGGCTCCCCACAGAGAACTCGGTTCATTGTGGCTAATGCTTCCTGTTGTAGTGCCCTGTAGTGTCCCTGCTGTTACAAAGGCAAAGATAATAGAAAAGCGTGGTAAAGCCTCTTTGGAGACCCATCAGGAATGCCATCATTTTGAAGTCTCCGATAACCTTCCAGACATACTCATCATACTTCAAGGCTTCTAGCAAGGTCTTAACTCTGTTGTGTTCCTCTTTGAAGTGCACCAAATTTTAAAGTTCTAAAATTTGTATAATATAAAACCTTACTATTCAAGCAAAAATTGTCCATCTTACATTCTAGAGTTTTTTGCAGTACTGGCAGGTAAAATGAGGTGTCCAGGGTTTGTCTTGATCCCTGATAGGCATGCCAAAAAATGCCTTGTAGGCTTCACACATTTTAGCAGATGCTATCACAGTGTACTTTCTCGCTTTTGTCTTGATAAATTGGGCATATACATAGCTGAATGCGTCTGGAGAATGCTTGCAGCTTCTTGATACCATTTCTGATAAAATCAGATAGGGCTATGTGTTCACTTTGGCAGCTAGAACTAAACTGAAGTGGTGAGTGGTGAGCCCCTGTATATATATATTGTTATGGAAAGTTATAGAAAATTTTAAAGGGCTCTTGAAGATTCTCGTAAGTTCCACATCATTCTAGAAAGTTCTTGAAGATTCTCGTAAGTTCCACATCATTCTAGAAAGTTCTTGAAAATTCTCTATCAGCTACTCAGCACTGAATTTACCTGGAATGTTCTGGAAAAGGGTTAAATTTGAAAATTTTATTATCCGGGTCAGAAAAGCAAAGTTTGAAGAGAAAAATAGGTTTTTTTACATTTACTTTAGGCATAAACAATTGGGAAACAACACTTTCTGCCAAGGAACAAGAAACAGTTAAAGTTTTGTTACATAGTGTTATCATTTAGCTTAAATTAGTGCAATAATTTTGACAAGCAAATAATAAATTCTCAAGGCGAATTATGATCTAATTCCAATTTATACAGAGGTAAAATATTGTATTGAGTATAATTACTTTTAATGTAATTAAGCCTAAATAATATAATAGACTGACTTACCTATGCTATTGGCGGTGTACTTAGGCCTAATAGAATAGATTTGAGTTACCTGTGGTGTTTGATGTACTTAGGCTAATAGGATGGATTACAGTTACCTTCGCGGTTGAAGGTATACTTAAGCTTAACAGAATGAATTACATTTATCTGCACTGTTGATGACTTACTTAGGCTTCACAGGATGAATTCAGTTACTTATGTTGTTGACGACTATTAGTAGTGTAATAAATACAGCATTATCGGAATATTTATATCGATTTGATTTAACATTTGAATATTGACTGTGAAGTTTTATGTGTTTCACTATTCCTTCACTGTGTAGGTTGAAAAATTGCTTCCAGGTAATGCTCTCTCTGTCCACTGTAGAGAATCGAACCCCAGATTTAAGTCATAAACCTTCCGCTGTTCCACTGTGATACTTATTTACTAATTAAGAAATATTTTAAAATAATGAAGTAGTTTTAAAATTACTTTTAAATTTAAAAATATGGTTTTAAATCACTCTTAAAAAATAAAAGAAATGTATTTTTAAATAACGCATGATTTTAAAATTACTTTCAATATCAAAAGTTGTTTGTTTTGTTTTTTTATTGTCAGAAGAACATACGAAGTAATTAATATCACAAGCTATGTTTGTTTTCTTGAATAACTTTCCAATTAAAAGTAATTTTCAATAAGAAAAATTATGGATTAAAATTATTTTTAAAACCTCCAGTCCCTCCTTAAATAAATAGATAACATGTTAAAAAAGCTCTGTTACACACTGCAGGCAAGCTTTCAAATTTTAAGCAACAAATGCACGATTTGGGCTTTGTGTGAATTAAAAACAGCTTGCTTTGCTTGATGGATAACAAATATGTTACAGTTTTAGGGATTTCAAGTTATTGCATGCGATTTAAAGGAAGTTAGTTATCTATACTATACAGTAGCACGTCATAACGAGCTACAAGATTATATGGTTCATCTACAGGCGATTAAACACACAAAATAGACAAAAAAAAATTGTAAGTGATTATATAATATCTATTACACTTCAACAAAGTACTCGTCCTAATCAACACCATCTTCGAATGAATGTGTTCCACTGAAACTATAGTAGTGTTATCTTTGGAAAAAGAATATATATATATATATATATATATACACCCACATAATATTAACCTCAGTGATTCAATTAACATATTTATGTTGTATGTAACAAAGCAGCTGGTTCAGGTGACACTATGTAGTTCTTAACTGTACGGCTACAATGGCTATTCTTTGATCTTCTCTAGCTTTTTACTCTCACTCTGTACATATGTTGGCTGTATTCATGGTACTGCTATTAATTAACATGGGATTACAAAAAATGAGATTCTAAACCTTTGGATAAAAATAAGCATTTGTATCTTTTGTGGTGTTACATAATTTTTTTTAATTGTTCACGTACGCAAATGTAGTATTAAACTAATTAACACAGGTAGAAAAAATAATTGTAACATAATGGTCAACATTCACAAATTGGTAAGAGATCATTGGTAAATATTTAATACATTACAGACTGTAAATGAATTAAAACCTTCCTTAGAGATGATACAACAAAGAGTTTAAGAAACATCCGTGTTGTGGATAATATACCTTGAGGATTTTAAAGAAGGTTCATGTAGTTGTTTTTAATGTTGTCTGAAGAGTTTAAGGAAAGTTCATGTTGTGGTTAATATACCCTGAAGACTTTAAGGAATGTTCGTCTTGTTGTTATTAATATGCTCTGAGGACTTTAAAAGAAACGTTCGTGTTGTTGTTGTTAATATACACTGTAGAGTTTAAGAAAGGTTCGTGTTGTTGTTAATATGTCCTGAAGAGTTTTAAAAGGTCCGTGCTGTTGTTAATAGATCCTAAAAAATTTAAGGAAAGTTCGTATTGCTATTAATATACAGTAAAGATTTTACTACGGAATGTGTTTTGTTATCTGTCTGGCTTCTTCACGCAATGCACTTGTCATTCCACTACGATATCAAACCTCTGATAGCAGAAGAAACATTTTTTTTCTCTCATATATCTTTATCATCGTGAGGTTTAAAATTGAACGAACCTACTGGTGATGGGAGCGACACTTAAAAACCTGAGAATTATACTTCATATTGACAAATATAAAAAGGGTTCACGTCTCGGTAAACGCTCTCAAATCACAAAGACAGTTTGCTTGCTTTTGTTTGCTTTTGAATTTCGCGCAAAGCTACTGAAGAGCTATCAGCACTAGCCGTCCCTAATTTAGTAGTGTAAGACTAGACGGATGGCAGCTAGCCATCACCATCCACCGCCAACTGTTGGGCTACTCTTTTACCAACGAATAGTGGGATTGACCGTCACATTATAACGCCCCCACGGCTGAAAGGGCGAGCATGTTTGGCGCGACGGGGATGCGAACCCGCGACCCTCAGATTACGAGTCACACGCCTTAACACGCTTGACCATGCCGGGCCCACAAAGACAGAAAATAAACCCAAGTTTCTCCGAACTTCCTTCAAACGCTTAGATTAAAAAAACAACAGAATATTAAATTAAGTGAGTTTGAACTGAAAAAAGCTTTGTTATTTCACTTTAACTATATAACGTTTTACCAGAGTTATTCAGGTAATTGCAAAGTAATAACTACGGAAAGTTTTATAAGAGTTAGTAAGATTATAAGAAGTGAATTTTATTAGGTTGTTCAGAAATAAATGTCGTTTTTTAACTGCGAAGTTTGGAAAAGTATAATTTAATGTTTGAGAACATGCTTTAATCAAAGTAAGCAGCATTTACTTCAACACACTTTTGCCAACGTGTAACGATGCTGTTTGTGCCTCTGCTGTAGAAGTCAGAGTTTCTATGGTCAATGAACTCCCTGAAAGCTTCTTTTGCAGCTGCCTGGTTTTGAAAGCGTTTATTATTCAAAATGTTGTCAAAGTGCTTGAAAAAATTAAAATCTGCAGGAGAAGGCTCTGATAAATAAAGTGGATGAGGCAGAACCTCGATTTCCAATTCGTTCAATTTTTGGTATGTCATCCTTGACAGGTCTCATAACGCCGATTTTATTGATCTTCAGTCAGCTCATGTGGTGGAACCCACTTATCCAACTTTTTTGTCTTTTCAATCGCACTCAAGTGGTTGGCAATGCTTGATCTGCTTGTGCCTGGCTTTTCTGCAAGCTCACGTACTATTTTGTGCGAGGGTCTGTCGCAACTGATTCCTTTAATGTGTCTTCATCTAAGGATGGTTTTCTTCCATGTCGAAATCTTTGGAACCAACGCTGAATTGTACGTTCTGTAAGAGATCCATGGTCGAATGCCTTGTTCCTTGTAGTTTTAGTTGCTTCTCGTTTATATTTGAAATCGTAGAGGAAAATCAGACGAAAGTCCTTCTTTTCCACGCTGTCTTAGAGGTTGCGAAACTTTCTCTGAGTAGAGTTGGAACAACAGACAATTAAGACACCTTGTAAGCGACATTTATTTCTAGACAACCTAATAACAAAATGTTTTATTAAAGTTATTAAGATTAAAGTGAATTTTAACAAAGTAGCGCTTTATTAGAGTTATTAATATTTTAGGAAGTGACTTATAACTACGTAACGTATCATCAGAGTTAGTAACAAAAGAAAAAGATTCAAAATCTTATATTTCATTCTTGGTGATTCAGCTTTAATCATGTCTTTTATCACGTAAAAATTAACATGGAATTAACTTGACGCCTAGTATCTATTTCAACTATTTTCCCTCAAGTGATGCTAGCTAATAAAATATCAATAATTTGCAGAAATTTCCTATAAATCTTCGTTGTAACGTGCAAACATTTCTTATGTTAAGGCCTCAAACATTCGAATGTTTCGTACTGCTATAACAACAACGACAGAAATAAAATAACATGAAATGAAAAGAATCGAATGGGAAATGAAGTGGACTTGTATAAATCGACAGGAAAGGTTGTCATAAGAAAGCCGGAATGTTCCTCAATATCAGGAGTAATAACTAACAAGAAGTATTGAATGGCAAGCACTCTAATCTTCCCGTACTTCATCAGTCATCCTCATGTAGAAGAACATTACTCTGTAACAACGTGTAACCCTGATTCTAATGTATTTTATCGTAGGGATAGCTGTTAAAATTTCGAATACTCATATGTTGTTTTGATAACATATTTATATGTTTCTTATAGATTTATACGTTTCGCATAGTTAACAAAGCGATGCAGAAAAATTATCTCTAGATAGAGATGTTGGTTTTTTGTTTTTCGTTTTAGTGTGTGTTAAAAAAGAAAAAGACACCCAAGCAGAGCGACTGGCTGGTAAAGATGTCTTGTAAAATCTACTAGACCATTTCTCTGATTCATGTAGATGTGTTTATTGAGTGAGGAAACAACGGAGTTGCTCCAGAACAGTCGCATTTCGAGTCTGTGCGGGCGCGGGTGCGATCAATATTTCTGTGCGGAAAGCGAATGACACGCGCTTTTAATATGGTAGAAAGAGAGGCTAGTTTCCCGAAAGTAGAAGAAAGACGAAAGTTTAATGATCAAAAATACCATTGGAATGGCTTCGTCAGATAAGCTTTGTTCTCGATAGAAGATTTTCAAGACTGTCCTCAGTTCTAGACGTCCCTGTGGGGTATTACCAGGGTTTCCTAATCTCTTCTGAGCCAACCTTGTCGGTTCTCAGAATTAATAAAAGTACGAGAAGGCAAGTGAGTCACCAAGACAAATGAGGGTTTTTGGTGGGTTGTGTTTTTTTGTGAAAGAGAAAGAACTCAAAACGCTAACAGGGGTAATTATTCTAGCTTATGGAAATCCTCTTGTTAAACCAAAAGTTGGTGGCTGTTCTCCACTGATATGGTTGAAGGATATTATTATTTTCTAAAAGAAAACCACTTTGCTCAGACCACTACAAAGTACAACAGTAATGAAGGAATTTCGAGTTTTAATCTTCTTAAAGTTAGCCGATAGAAAACATTGAATGTAACCAAGAGCTGAGTCAGGGTTAACTGTTAACGGCTAACGTATGTTAAAGATGAAAAGTAAATTATTTTAGCAGTCACAATCCTCTCAAACGGATTACTGTTTATGGATAGAAAATAATTACATTGTTTTGGTTAAATTATCTTTAACGGTACAAGCTGTGTCTTGCCAAAAATAACATTTTTCTTTTAATACTTTTATTTATTTATTTAGTTTAGTTACCAAAACCTAATAATATTCCGGTTCTTCACATGTTCAAGATGTACAAAAGTTTCTGGAAACATTTTCAGAGTAAATCAAATAGCATTAGATTTAACAATATTTTTCAATTTAACGTTGTTATCACAGAGTCCCTTTCACTGTATATTTCAATACCCTGAAGGCTAAGTAATCACCATCGCAAATTAAAATAAAAAAATAATAACCACCATTAAATGTTAAAGTAACATATTCCATGAAATATCAAAATAAAAAGTGATAATAATCAAGACATTTCAAGGGTGAAAATAATATCAGCTAGAAAAGAAACACTTAAAAGGTGAAACGAATCAGCATCAGAAAATACATACAAATAATAAGAGTTACGGGCCTGGCATGGCCTAGCTCGTAAGGCGAGCGACTCGTAATCCGAGGGTTGCGGGTTCCTGCCCGCGTCGCGCCAAACATGCTTGCCTTCCCAGCCGTGGGGGCGTTATAATGTTACGGTTAATCCCACTATTCTTTAGTAAAAGAGTAGCCTAAGAGTTGGCGGTGGGTGGTGATGACTAGCTGCCTTCCCTCGAGTCTTACACTATTAAATTAGGGACGGCTCTGTGCAGTGGGCTAACAACCTACTCACTTAAATACTTGTTGAAGAATCCGCAAGCGATTGCGGCCCTATGTTCCTAGATGGAATCTAATGGTGATAACTAACTAATAAGAGTTACAACCGCTATGAAACCTTAAAAACTGAAAGTAATAATACCTTCCGTGAAATTTTTAAGAGTGAAAACAATAGCCACTAGGTGAAACTAACCACCATCAAAATATATAAATAGTAAAAGTTGTGACCACCATAAAACATAAAATTTAAAAGTGACAACTCCTGAGGAAATAACAATTACTTAGGAAGGATTAATGTGGAAATCATAACACCAAGATAAATAAAGGAGGATAGTTATAACAAACATTAAATATAAAAGGTGAGAAGAGAGCCATCATAATGTAAATTCTGAACGTGTAACTAGAATTAAATGTAACAGGCATAAGTTGTAACCACAATGAAACTAAAAGAGTGAACGTTGTAATCGCCACGTGAAAGATATAGCTGCCATCTGTTGATAAACATTGTCTGTCAGTTTTATTAGTCGTTTACCACACATTCCGCAGTTTCATTTCCCACTTTACTAATGGATACATGATATTTTCAAGCCTAACACTTACCTAAGAGGCATGTGTTGTATTCGTGATTTTCCCTCACAAGCATAGCTCGTGGAGAATATTTATGTCTTTCATGAGAACCGCCATCATGCACTGATAAACGTTAATCTTCCCCAAATCTAGGTAAGAATACTTGAAGTCTCTTTGGTGTACTGTTGTCATCATTCGAAACATTTTCCTTTAGAAAATAAACCGTAGTATAACAACAACGTTACTTTTTTCAGACAGGCACCCTGCCTTTTGGAATTTAAGGAAATGCCAGGGCTTATCAGTTTAAGATTCGTAATAAAATGGCCACGATGAGCAGCCATGAGCATAAGTATGGGTACTGACATTCTTTATGTAGAAAGAACACTAACTATTTCTAGAGCCCTCTGGCAACAGAAACTTTTCATGTGTACCTCAATGTTGTAACAGGTAAGCACCAGCAATTAGGGGAAGGCGACAGACGAAACACCACGAAGGGAACAAAATAAATTGCCTTCACTAATACGAAACATTTTCATTCTTCAACCATCATTCACTAAGAAAAGGGAGAGAGAAAATCAGAGCTTCTTTTAAGCACACAACCCAGAATAGATGTCTTTCCACCACCACACCTCAACAGAGAGATATTAGCTAGCAAGTTAATGCCAAGAATAATATAAATTGAGCTGTCTAAATAACCCTATAATAACGAGAACAAGTCTTGAGTGAAGAGTTCATCGGTCTTAAGTTATTTGGTTTGCGATTAAAGTTTCGCTTTTCTTAACATATTTGAGAAACTTTTACGTGGTGTAAGGTACTTTTGGTCTTATTAATACACACACACACATATATATATGTTTAAATAATGGCTATTTCTAGTCAAGCATAAACACCTGTTTATCGCATTTTCTTGACACTGAAAAATCCTTAAAAACAATATTTAAGGAATGAAATTCTAGAGGTAGAGTTTAAGGTGGTTTATTTATTATTATTTTTCTTCAGCATAATACATCCGATAACTGTCACCTTAATGTATGAATTCAATTTCGGTACAAAAGAAGACATTTACCTGAAGAAGACAATACCAGCGTTATAAAGTCAAACAAAAATTAAATTAAATTATATATTCAAAAGCTGTACCTCTGGACTGTTGCCTAAAGTACCTAGTATATCTTCTGGACTCTTACCTAAAGTACCTAGTATATCTTCTGGACTGTACCTAGTATATTTTCTCTTTTCTCACAACATTTAAATTTTAAAAGTTCGCTTGTCTGCTGTGATTTATTAACAAAATATGCGTTCTTACTGTTAGATTCACAGGAACAAAACGTGAAAGAACTACGTGATGTACACCTGGAAGCATATAACACAAAACATTCTTTTTAGTTCGTTTCTTCATCCGTGCATTAACCAGAACATTAGTATTATTTTTAAGTTTGCCTCACAAAACTTAACTTTTTACAGAATAACTTGAGCTCTTGTTTACTTTAACAAAGATTGCGACTTCTGGTAGTAGTGTTCAGTTTTAAGCCTATAACAATGATGCTGCTACCATAACCATATTACAATAGTTGTATTGAACTGGTTTGCAATTTGTAATAGTAGCCTGGGTATTTAATTAATATTATAATAAAAGGAATAATATACATTATGCGTTAATAATGATAATAATTATCGCATGTTCCACAGTTTAATACCAAACTGGAGAGACTTAACATTATCCAACATGCTTTAATGCAATTCAAATGCTTTACATCATATTGGAAAACGAGTTTGCTCCTAAAGTAATGAATACGGTTACACTCGAACAACCAGTTCATCTACAAAAAATACTACGTTGCAAATGTTAATACAAATTGGTTGAGGATGAAAGGTTAAATACTCAGACTTTTTTGTTATTCTCAAAACATTTAGAATGCGACACACGCTCACGTATCTATGTAATATTTTGAGACCGAATAGTTAGTCATTTTTATTTCCACTAAGAATACCTACATTGTAAAATTTTATTGTAATTTATATGTATAATTTACGTTCTCCTTCAGCCACCAAAGACGGGTTAAATATAATACATTATTAAAATAACTTTCTTAACCGGATACACCGGTTAAGAAAACACCCATAGGCAAATATGTACAACAAAAAGGCGATATCCACGATTAAAAATTAGATTTTCTTTATTTTTCTACTGCCTGAAAATAGATACACAATATCTAATGTTTGTGTTAATGTCATACAATAATTTTCCCACCTGTAACCTAGCGGTAAGTCTGCAGTCTTATGACGCTAAAATGTGCTGTGTGCTCAACAACATCTAAACCAACATCATATTGATTTTAACACTTGATAGCTAAATCCAACAATTACACAAAAACGAGTGGACTAAATGTCATTTAATGCTTTAACCAAGAGTCATATAAAAGTAGGCTTATTAGAACGGGTGAAATTATTTGCTTAAACACACACAAAAAACTGTTTACATGAATAGATTAAATTAATGAATTAAACATATAATGATGGAGAGAAAAGTTTATAAACATAGACGGTATTAATAACTTAAACTCAAGACTCATACAATATGACATTTATAAAATAGATTATGCAATACGGTGCTTTCCGGTTAACTGAAGGCAAAAGGCTAGCTAACACGAGATCTAACGGGATTTGTAAGTCTGACTCTCCCAGAAATAAAAAACCATGACACACAAATGTTTGCAATAAATAACAATTACTATGTTTTTTGTTTGTTTGTTTTTGGAACTTCGCACAAAGCTACTCGAGGGCTATCTGTGCTAGCCGTCCCTAATTTAGCAGTGTAAGACTAGAGGGAAGGCAGCTAGTCATCACAACCCACCGTCAACTCTTGGGCTACTCTTTTACCAACGAATAGTGGGATTGACCGTCACATTATAACGCCCCCACGGCTGGGAGGGCGAGCATGTTTGGCGCGACTTGGGCGCGAACCCGCGACCCTCAGATTACGAATCGCACGCCTTAACAATTACTAATATGATAAAAATATAAACTAGTGTTTAAAATGTTTTTCTTTGTCTTTTTCGTCAACTTATTTTGGGCATAGTTGCTCGGACACTGCACTAAAAGACTATCAAGGTTTTTTAATACTAGTATTTAAAGGTAGAAACTTGTACTAAAATATTTAAACAATATTTGATTTTAAACATTATAATTCTAAGATCCACAAGATTTTTCAGAATGCCACACCAAGCATGGGATCAAATAACACCGCGTAATTGACATTCAGAAGCAGCTATTAAAGGTCCTCTATATCCACATATAATCAATATACTTAGAAAGTCATCAAGTTTACCACAAAGTTGACCAGGAATAAACACAAGCATATCCTTGGTATACTAAAACTTGTGAGGTAGTTCTTTAGAGCAATATTAATTCACTTAAATATACAGCTTGTTTAGAACTAATAACTGAATAAAAAAACTTGTACTAAAGCAAATAAAAATGCATTAAATTAAGCAATGTTTTAATTTTTTTAATATCATAAAAATATACAACATATCCTATAAAATAATATACAACATATAGGTATGCTATAAAATAATATGCAGTTTAGATCTACATATCGCACCTATTTCTTTTTCCTATTTTCACTGCCATGACTGTTTTTAATCTTAATTTTGTTATTCATATAAACATTTAAATTATAATCTGAGATTATGGCATAAAATCGAAAATCATAAATCCTGACAACACCAAATAAATCTTTGAACAACTAGTCTGTAGTGAGAGAGTTGATTCCCGAACAAAGATTTATGGTACTTAAAACACAACTGAACAAAGACGTGAACTTTTTGTGATATTTTTAATCTGAATTTCTTTCCAGTGAGGCTGCAATCACACTAGTTTCCAGGTTATGAGAGGGTAAAACTCATAACCAATCCAAAACCCCACATAAAATATGGTAGTGATCTTACAATATTTTGTTTCTTCATAGTATTTTTTAGCTAGTTTAATGATAGGCTGATGAAGTAATGTGGTATTTCTAGTTATCATTTTCTTTGTTACAGTGGTTTCTGACTGGAATTGCAGACATATCCGTAGAAAAAAGTAATCTGGTAGATGAATGATGACATAGCAGTAGTAGTAACAATGGGAGTTGTAGCAGTAGTACTAACAACATAAGTAATAATAGAGCAGGAGTACGGTACTAGAAGGTACTTACAACAGGAGTAGTAGTAGAGCAGCAGTATGGTACTAGAAGGTGCTTACAACAGGAGTAGTAGTAGAGCAGCAGTACGGTACCAGAAGGTGCTTACAACAGGAGGAGTAGTAGAGCAGCAGTACGGTACCAGAAGGTGCTTACAACAGGAGGAGTAGTAGAGCAGCAGTACGGTACTAGAAGGTGCTTACAACAGGAGTAGTAGTAGAGCAGCAGTACGATACTAGAAGGTGCTTACAACAGGAGTAGTAGTAGAGCAGCAGTACGATACCAGAAGGTGCTTACAACAGGAGTAGTAGTAGAGCAGCAGTACGGTACCAGAAGGTGCCCACAACAGGAGCAGTAGTAGCAGCAGCACGGCACCACTAAAGGCGCTTCACAAACAGGAGCAGCAGAGTAGAGCAGCAGTTACGGCAACCAGAAGGTGCCACAACAGGAGAGAGTAGTAGTATTGCAGTACGATACCAGAAGGTGCTACAACAGGAGTAGTAGTAGAGCAGCAGTACGGTACTAAAAGGTGCTTACAACAGGAGCAGTAGTAGAGCAGCAGTACGGTACCAGAAGGTGCTTACAACAGGAGTAGTAGTAGAGCAGCAGTACGATACCAGAAGGTGCTTACAACAGGAGTAGTAGTAGAGCAGCAGTACGGTACTAAAAGGTGCTTGCAACAGGAGCAGTAGTAGAGCAGCAGTACGGTACTAGAAGGTGCTTACAACAGGAGTAGTAGTAGAGCAGCAGTACGGTACTAGAAGGTGCTAACAACAGGAGTTTCAGCAGTAAAAATAGAAGTAAAACAGTAAATCAAGGCATCATCACCGACACATCACATAAGAAAATATCGACCAATCAATGGCTTTATGTCTGTTTAGACCAGCCAGGACTAAACACTATTAAGAGGTGTGTTTTTTGGCAGCAAATTGTTGCTGTTTATAGAGTAACAGATGTATCACATTGTTTGAATACTTATTTTGCTCCAATTCGAATATTGAAAATTGTGACACACCTCAATAGCTCACGCAACCCTTAGAATTTAGTCTCATACACTTTCAGACTGGTTATTGATGCATGAAAATCATTGAATAAAATAAATCAATAGACTAATACAATTCATACATTCAAAAGAATACACACAAAAGCTGAAGGAAGATTGTATACATTAACACACACACATCCTTTGTTTCTATTTACTTTTTCTTTCGATATTCCATACTGTTAAGTCTCATTATGCCCTGTCTGACAATCTAATGATTGACTATAACCTTTCAGCTTAACTTTGTAAAAGACTCCATTTCAATTCTTGTTACGTTCAAAACATTTCTCTCCTTCCTGCATCTTTTGAAAATTCATCCATTACAAGAGGAGGTTTAATTGCCAGTGACCATTTCAGCAGAAAAATCACAAATAATTTCATAACAGTTGTGTCTGGTGGTTTTATTGGTATGCAGTTGTATGGAACTGCATGATTACTCACTTCGTTTTCCGCTGCTTGAAGTATGTTATGTTTGAACGTGGAATATGACTCTAAGCCTTACTTTAGCGAGCCCATAACCTGTTGGTCTGGTTTTAAAATACAAATTCTTCTAGGTTATGCTGTGTACTGTTGCTTTGGTAACATAGATGGTTTTTGTCACAGGCCTTTGCGTTAAGTAAAATACAAAGCACTTTGTTTATTATGGTTAGGACATGACTTGTTGCAAACCTCATTCTGGATGGTCCTTGTACTATAACTTAATTCATGCTTTTTGTTTTCTGATGCCATTAAATATAAGGAATGTTTCCATCTTAGAATTTATAAATTCGCTGTTTGAACACATCCGTATGATTGGAGTATATAAATATTTTGCTCCAGTTATAGTTCTTACATATCATTCCCAAAATCGATCAATTTTCGATAGCATTACATTACCTACAGATACCAAACAATATAAAAACGTAATTCTGGTAACGTATCATTCTACTTGGACTTTGTACAAGTTATCTTTGTTAAATATCTTGTTGGTGTATGTATTGAAATAGTTTTATTATAAATACACAACCATATATACCCGTTCATTACTTAAAAATAACACTACACAAAAACGTCCAAAATGTTAAGATACCTGAATAAGTCAAAATATTACAGTAAAAATACCATGGAATATTGATCAAGTGAAACTTGTATAGTAAATTACGAAAATGTCATTACTGAAGCGTAAAGTATATATATTATTAAGAAACTTAAGAAAACTAAGTAATAAAGTGGAAAAAATAGCAATGCAGTGAAAGTTATCTCTTACTTAGGTAAAATAAAGGATATTTTACGTGAAAAGTTTTATTAAATGGAAATAAAACACTAATCCAAAAAAGTTAAAACACACACATGAGACGCCAGGATAGTCAACAAAGAGAAATTAATTAAAACAAACTTAATGAATTTTGACTGATCCCAGATCAATCAGTAAATAAAATCAAATGTTAAAATATTACAACTAATAAATAAAAAGAAATTAGCCATTTGTACATCAGAAATTAGAAAATACTGAAGGACCAAATCATAGATCAAGTTGAATATACCAGGTCATCCCTTAAGTAACGTTCAGAAAAAGAGAAAGGGTTTCAAACGCTTTCAATGTTTTATAATCAATAATGTATGTTCCATTATTATTAATTACTTCCTGTCAACGATTCACAAGCTTCTGAATACCACTTCTATAAAATTCTTGAAGTTTGGAGGAAAAGAATGTAGAGAGGGTAGTTTTGACATCTTCATGTGTTCCACGCTCTTTTCCATCAAGATAGTTCTGCAAACTTTGGAATAGATGATAATCAGATGGGGCAATGTCTGGAGAATAAGGAGGATGTGGAAGTTTTTCTCAGTCTAGCTCTTCAATCTTTGCAGATGTGATCCTTGCTGTATGGGAACATGCATTATCCTGGTGTAACATAACACCTTTATGGTTGATCAAAGCAACCCTCCTTTCTTTCTGTACAACATTTAAGCGCTCTAATTGTTGACAATAGAAATCTGATGTAATCGTTACATTGAGTGGCAGCAACTCAAAGTGGATCACACCAATAATATCCCACCAAACGCTTAACAAGACTTTCCTAGGGTGGAGGTCCATTTTCGGCTGTGCTTTAGCCACTTTACCTGCCATTGTCTGCGGCGCTTAACATTTAAAAAAATATACATTTTTCATCACCGGTTACTAACCTGTTCAAAAAAGGTGAATTAAGTTCACGAGAGTGCAGAGAAGTGCAAATGTCCACTCTTGCTCTTAAGTTGGGTTCTGTCAAATCATGGTACACCCATTTTCCAAGATTTTATATCTTTCCAAGCTTTTTCAGATGACAGTGAACTGTTAAATGGGTTGAATTAAGCTTCTGTGTTAGTTCTTCAACTGTTATAGCACAATCTCGATAAAGTGCAGCCAGCAAAAAGTCATCATAAAACTCAACAAGACGACCTAAACGTGGTGCATCACTAAAGTTGTAGTCATGTGATCTGAGCTTCTGAAACCACCTTTGACATTTTCTTTCATTGAGAGACTCCGCACCATACACAACTTGAATGTTTCATGCAGTTTCTGCTGCAGTTTTGCCTTGTTTAAACTCATAAAGCATTATATGCCTAATGTGCTCCTCAGACACATCCATCTTCAAAACGATTTATTTCATTAATGATCTGAAAAAGTGGAGTTCGGCTAGTTTCTTTTATTTGTCTGAAGAATTTTATAGTAGGACTAATACAATCTTTTTACTTTAATTATCTGAACAAGTTTATAACATTTCACAAATTATCAGGTCTTTCCATAATTAATGTAAAAAGATTTAAATATGTAAAAATTTGAAGATTGTATAAGATAAAACCATGCTTTTTTACATGTTTTGTAACAATGCAGAGTTTAAATTAGGCTTGGCCTATAAACATATATACATGTTTACAGTTTCATCCAGCCTCAGATAAAGTGTTTCATAATAGATAGTATTGTTTCCAAGGCAGTATCTAGTTTTTTGTTTCCATTTCTCATTTCCTTCACTTTTGGAACGGTAGAAACCAGTAGGATATTTCTGGAAGGGTTGAGGCCCGATTAACAATTGCATCTATGGTTTCTGAAAGGTTAACAAAAAATTTAATAGATATTATATCACATAATTCCATCCGCTATCTCAAACTAATGACTGGTAAATCATCCCATCTATTTCTTAATTCTTTGGCTGTCAATCACATAGCTGTTCTATTTCTGTGGATCTCATTTTGACCAACCCTCCAGACAGATGGCCAAACCTCGCACAAATGAACAACCCTCCAGATAGATGAACGACTTTCCAGAAAAGTGACTAACCCTATAGACAGATGGCCAACTTTCCAGACAGATAGCCAATCCGTCCAACAGATGCCCAACCCTTCTGACTGATAATCAACTCTTCAGACAAATTAACAGCAATCTAGTCAAGTGACTAATCCTCCAGACAAATAAACAATCCGTCAGACAGATAACTAACTCTGCAGACAAATGATAAGTTCTCTACACTCATGACCAACTATCCAGACAGATAACCAACACGTCATGCATGTGACCTATTCCTAAACAAATGACTAATTATCCAGACAGATGAACAGCCCTACAGACTGATGACCAACCTTCCAAACAGATGAACAACCCTCCAAACAGATGAACAATCCGTCAGATAGGAGACCTACCTCTCAGAATGATTTCGTAACTCCTCTGTGTAGTTTGGTAAACGAAGTATCCTACAACCTATTAGAAATTAAGTCAATCTGTCAAGTTAATAACTAAAATTTGTCGGTTTAAGGCTATATTTTTCAGCAAGAAGTTTTAATCACAACCATATCAATATGGAAGTTGGTGATATTGCTGATACTGTTCTGAATGAATGAACCTCTCTACCATAAATTCTCACTCATTGTTGACTGTGTGGAAAATACCCTCAGTATCTTCAACCATGTGAAGGTAATTCAATTCAAAAGGTTTATCCATGAATATATTATTTTAACTCTTCCCATACCAGTGTGTTTACAGGTTACTTCAAGTACATACTCACGACTCAGCTTTTTTATTTGTTTCAAATTAAGCACGAAACTACCCAATGAGCATTTTTGTTGTACCACTTTCATCTGAAAGCTCAAGAAATGTCTCTAGGAGAACAGAAACGAAACAAGTATAAATAAATGTGAAATTATTTGTAAACGTGAGAAAGTTTTTCACTGATCGGTTATAAACTGTTTATATGTGTTAGAGTAGGAATTCGAATTCTTCAATTGCCAATTAATGAATACGAAACAAGTTAAAGCGATTATATATTCAGAATGACACTTTTGGACCAATAACTAAAACATAAAAAATCAAGACAAACGGAAGATTGTTGTTGTTTTTTTGTCTTAAAAAGTGTTTTAGAATAAACTTTCAGAAATATCACAGCCTACAAGACAGTATAATTAATTACAGTAGTTTCAAAAGGAGAGAATATAAGTTATATCTCACGTTAGCTCACAGTTTTATTCTAGTAGCATAAAGATTTGACACTTGGATCAGTCCTATTACATTGGTGCTACAAGTAAATACCAAAGTAAGATATTTTGGATCGTAGGTCCTTTCACCCATTTTCTGATGTGCAGCTCCATGTGTATTAGATGATACACGCTCCGGTGACACCATATTAAACCTTGCTTTGGAAATAAAGTCGTACAGAACATTATTATGAACCAATATACTCATGGCTTATTTCATAATTAAGGAATTTCTGAACAAAGTTCGAACTCGACAACTTGAATAATCGTTTTAGCCCAATCAAACTGATGGTATTAACACCATGAATTTTATACTTTAACTAAGCCTAACGCTACCAAAAGCTAACAACTAGCATTTGCTTTTTAACTGGTCTAGATATCTAAATTATAAAGTAAAGAAATAAAACTTAAAAAGAAGTAAATGTAAGGATGGCTTATGTCGATCTTTCAAAAGCAATGTACACATGATAATAAGGACGACATTTAAACCATTTCTACGTGACAGGCACACAATGTCGAAGAATGTTAACAGACAAAAGAAGATAAATTAATAGTTATTGTGATTGAATAGTTATATATAATGTTATATGTTAATTCTTACCTGTACTAATTTGTAGGGATTATGTAAATACCATTCATAACATGTTTACATTGTTTTTGAAGAATTGATATTAGCAATCTCTTCGTTTACATCCTTTATTGAAAAGTTTTTTCTTTAAATGTTTTCAATGCAATGTTTCAATAGACATAGGAAAGTTGTGTTTACAACCTTATTGTAAATACCATGATGTTCCTGTTGTAATATTTATTGTTTATATATTACTGGCTGCTAATTCCTGTTTCACTTGTACGGAAGGTTATAAAGGAACTAAACTCTTCTGTAAAAAAGCTAACTTTAAGGAGTAATGATATCACCGTTTACATTAGAACTATGATTCTTTTTAATTACTAATAGTTATTAATAATACTCATAAAAGTGGAAACTGCGTTTCACACTATGTCAGTGAAATTGGTTATGGTTTGTTTATGGTTTTTGAGTTATCACGTAATTAAAAAAGGAAGCAAAAGGAGAAAGAAACAAAATTTCAACCTTTTTTGACATTATTTACAGACATTCCCTTGTTATAAAAGGAAACACTTTAGTATTGTAAAGTTCTGATGACCTGTTGACGAAATATTTAAAATTTGGAATAAGCAAACAATATTACTTGAGACAGGCTGACCTTCAACTAAAGCGCCATCTTGTATCTGAACTACTAGGTTAATGTTCTCATTCTACCTAATGTTTCAATCAGGTTTAATTAGAACTTACAAAGTTACAGCTATCTTTAAGATCTTGGCTACAAAGCATTGGACTGATGACTTGACTCGAAGACTAGAAAGCTTTGAATTTCTTTCACAGTACCAGAGTGTTCACCGACATTTTATTGGTTACAGTGATTAACCCTGTGATTATTTTTCAGATTCCGAACAGTAGAGTAAAATATACAATCAAACAACATGAGTAAGATAGCTCTACTACAGTAAACCTTTATAGCATAAGATCCACTGTGATTTCGAAACTGTTATGACACAAAAATCCATATAATAGGTCATCTTAACAGGAATATAACATTTGTACCCGTTTTCCAGTTGCATTTACCAATAGCTGTACATTATCTTCTGTTTCCTTCACCATGTTAACAAATATTTTAATTGGTTCACAAATAATTATCTGACTACAATTACAAAACACGATTGGAATCATGTTTGAACATGGACACATTACTGTTCATGTAAGTGCAGCTTTGTTTTTTTATAGAAAATAGTGTGTTTCATGCATCCATTTCATCATCATAGTGGACACACTACATTTATTTTGATTTAATAATAACGTAGTGTGAACACTTGTGGTTACTGTAATCTCCTTTTTCACACTGTAATTCACTGTTTCTGAGTTATGATTAGTTCTTACCTGGGTCACAACTTCTACAACAGAGCCAGTCTAATATGCCAGTGCTAACTTTCAGATCAGAGATAATGTCTTGCATTTACTAGTAACTATTCAGCCATAAATTTCTGCCTACATCGTTTTTCCTTAGTGATAATAAAATTGGGTTGTTAGCCAAAGTCGTATTTTCAATCAGGATGCTTAGTACACTAAAGTACTGAGTATTAATGTGTACTATGAACTAAAGTAATTGTATCAGGACATGGCTTCTGAAGGATGAATTTCACTGGACACTACATTTTTATAATGCAAAGATTTGCAGTGCTACCCAGACTGATTACCAGATGTAAGGCATATTATACAGTTTTATATTATTGCTTGTAATTAGTTTTCATTTCGATTTTCTTGATTTTACCAGAATAAAAACTTCATATTTCACAGTAGGATATGGATATGGATTTTACTGGTGTCGAACAAAGCACCCATTCAAGGAGATACAATGTGCCTTACATTCAGAGCTATTTATGGATCTAATTGTTTCTGTGGTGGTAAAACCGTTGCAGTATGATCCAAAAATCCATGATTACAAACTGGAAATAAGTAATTTGCATCTAATTGTACTTTTGTAACTGATACTTTTGATCAAGATAACCCTTACATATTATAGGCGTTTCAGAAGCACACTATGGTAGATGTTAAACTACTAAAATAGCTGCAGCTGTACATTTCTTCTTATCTGGTAACACATTTAATAGTTTATCAACTTTTAACCAGCTCACACATTCTTGATGACGAGAAACCCACTTGAAATAAAAATGTATCTTAGTACAGCTGTTATGGATATTACCCCTTTTACTAACAAATCAGAGAACAACGTTTCGACCTTCCTAGATCACTGTTAGGTTAACAAAAAGGTTAACAGTTCACATATCAACAGCATCTCATGGATATCTCAACACTAAGTCTCAAGATGGCCACGTTCTACATTGTCTTGGTAAAAGATAGAAGGAATTTGGTCCAAAACTTCAAGAAGCCTCAGAATGTGGTTTATATTCTTAGTCCAATAGCTTGGTGAAACATATCTGGCACAGTTATCTGGTCTGAGATGGGAACACGTTCTAGGAAAAAAAATTGTCCAACTCTATTTCAGCTCTTCTGACTAAAGCAAACTCCAACAGGTATAAGCCCTGAGTCAATTTGAAAAATACTTTTTTAATAAAAAGAAATTTCAAGCTTTAACTTGTTAGAATATAATGTGCTACAAGAAATGAACATCTAACCAAAAGTCTAAAGACAATGATTTTTGTTTGAAGCACCAAACCAGGAAATAGAGTTAATTTGCAAACGGACAAAAATTTAAAACGTTTGGTTTCATAAGATTTATACGAGGAGATTCTAGTTGTTTGTTTTGTTATTTTGCACAAAGCTACGCCCGACATGGCCAGGTGGGTTAAGGCGTTCGACTCGTAATCTGAAGGTCGCAGGTTCGAATCCCCGTCGCACCAAACATGCTCACCCTTTCAGCCGTGGAGGCGTTATAAGATGACGATCAATACCACTATTCGTTGGTAAAAGAGTAGCCCAAGAGTTGGCGGTGGTTGGTGATGACCAGCTTCCTCCCCTCTAGTCTTACACTGCAAAATTAGGGACGGCTAGCGCAGATATCCCTTGTGCAGCTTTGCGCAAAATTGAAAAGAAGAAACACAAAGCTACCCAACACAGAGACATAACTTGTATTATGAATGGTCGTTAACAGTTCTTTCTTTGTTTCTTATTGGCTTTTTCTAAAAGGAACTTGGTCTGACATGGCTCAGTGGTTAGAATGCAATTTATCATAATATGTGGGATGCAGGCTCGAATCTTTGTCACATCAAACAGGCTCTCCATTTAAGCCGTGAGGACATTATAACGTAATGATCAACCCGACTATCCGTTCGTAAAAGAGTAGCCCAAGAGTTGGCGGTAGGTGGTGATGACTAGCTGCCTTCCCTATAGTCTTACACTGCTAAATTATGGGCGACTAGCGTAGCTTTGAGCGAAATGAAAAAAAAAAGCACACACATTACAAAACCACGTTAAATGATTTTTTGTTTTGAATTTCGCCCAAAGCTACTCGAGGGCTATTTGCGGTATCCGTCCCTAATTTAGCAGTGTAAGACTAGAGGGAAGGCAGCTAGTCATCACCACCCACCGCCAACTCTTGGGCTACTCTTTTACCAACGAATAGTGGGATTGAACGTCACTTTTTAACGGCCCCACGACTGAAAGGGCGAGCATGTTTGGTGCAACCGGGATTCGAACCCGCAACCCTCGGATTACGAGTCGAACGCCTTAACACGCTTGGCCATGCCGGGCCACGTTAAATGAACACAAGACTTCTATTCAAAACGTAAAGAGGAGCTTATCCTAAAATAGCTAAAAACGATAAATTCCACCAAGATTTCACAAAATATCATATCATTAAAGTCATCAGGTAAGTCCCATTAACAGAAGATGGAAACCAGGGTTTTCAACTTTGCTAGTTCCGTTTATAAACAACATACCAGAAACTTCATTAAGCTCGGCTTATAATCCTCCAGCAACGTGACCAGGATTGACAACAAAGAAGCCTTTGGCAGTGTCTACTGATGTGTGAAACATTTAACAAGAGCAAAATCAACGTAGTTAAACGTTTAGAACGTATTGTTCGTCTAGAATTAAGCATAATAACCAGAATTATTTTCAATTTCATTACGAATGAGATGTACTTATATGTAGTATGTTGTTCAACTGATTAGCCTGTGATATTTACGTACTACATTGTAATAACTTAAGTAAAGAAATGATTATAAGAATGAACTACATTAATAATTACAATCAATAATATAAGAAAGATATCTTTATAACCATAAATGACACAGGATAATTGAAACCAACAAAAATACATTGTTAAGTTAGTTGAACAACAATGCAAAGATTCAATATAAAAACAGATTACATGAATAACTTCATGCAACAAATATAAAATGATAATATTTGTTTTTAGGACCGTACAAATTGTAACGTATAAGGATGAATTACATATAATAACTAAACCAAGATCATACCCAGATGGTTTTATTAAAATTAGTATTTTTCTTTCGCGTAAAGCTATGTGCGCTAAAAGGGATGAAACCCTGAATCTTAACGTTCTAAGTCTATAGACTTATCATTGACCTACCGAGAGACAATTTCAGTATCATACAATAATATGCATCAAGTTTATGTTTTTATATTACAGAAAAAGATATCAAATCTCACATATAAATCAAGATTATGCTTCTATATTACAGTCAAGGTTATCAAATGTCACTGAAGTAGAATATATTTCTAAAATTATACGAGAGGAGTAGTAGTATATTTAAAGTGTAACATTCAAGTAACAAAATGTTCATAATAAGTTACATTTACCACCTCCTTACCTCGTGCTCGATTTCCAGCAAATAAAAATTACTTTTTTCCACATAATCATTCAAGTTTCACATATTAAAGAAATATTTACTCTTCCGAATGCCCTTCATCAACTAGTTCTGCATTAATCATTCAGAAAGTTGGACGACCTCATCTTTCATGAGATTGTTGATGTGGTTGCACATCGACATTAGCGTCTACTTCTTGTTTCACTGCTGCATATTTGAAAGTATCTCAATAATGTCTAAATTTTACGTGGAAACATGAAATAAACTCTTAATAAAAACTCACCTATATCCAGAGAGTTGAATACCCATATTAAAATTATTTTTAATATGCAAATCAGCAATTCGCATGACAACTACAGATAATATAAAGAAGCAGTGGAACGGTACATAATAGGAATACATTTTGACATTATTTGGTGTTTCGCAGGCAGTGGGATGACACCAGTATTGATTGCTTATGGAAAAGATATGTAACAGTCACTTCTGACGCAAAGTATTCACACACTCAGATAATAAAGACATGTTCAGACCAAGTATTTAGTATTTATAAGATTGGAATAACTCTTGTATTTAATGGAATTGGAAAGCAAAATAATGTGTATCAACTCGGGCGACCATGGACATCCAAAAGGGGGCCTGTAAAAGTCGTACCAAAGCAGCTCAAAAATAGTTCATCGTATTGTAACAGGTAAGAAGTCATGAACCTGAATGTTAGTAGTAAAAGATATTCACGTGCCCTAAGCAACAGTGCGCAACACAACGAAGAATGATATCCGACGAGAAAAACAACACAAGTTGCTTCAACGACGTATCCATCAAACTGCAGTATACCTCAAGTAGCTGACAGATGAAATGGATATTCATGCTATTCCATGCAAACACATATTTATCAAGTTGCCAATGTTGAGTAACTGTCATATTTTAACAGCAGATATATCATGTAAGACACAGAGGGAAGAGCGGTTGATGTGCTTTGGACATGACATCTTGATGGTGTAGGATCTTCAGATAGAGCATGACCGCATGTTGCGTAATTGACTATTACGACATGGCGAAGCTTTATAATCCTGTTAAAATAAGATATTTGACATCTGCAGAATAAATGCCTGTCGAAATTAAAAGTCAAACCACAGCATTTACCGAGAGAGGAAACCAATAATTAGCAATAATTTAATGTTATGGACAATAGCAGATGCTAATGTTTATATTTTGAAGTTTGAAGAATACAAACTAAACTTGAATACTTTAGTAATAAGTTAACAATAGTGTGTGGGGAGGTTTATAGCAAAGCCACATCGGGCGATCTGCTGAGCCCACCGAGGGGAATTGAACCCCTGATTTTAGCGTTATTAATCCGTAGACTTACCGCTGTACTAGTGGGGGCAATTAACAATAGAACTACCTAAAACTAGAACATTTTATATTTTATTTTTCTGCTTTGTTTGTTTTGGAATTTCACACAAAGCTACTCGAGGGCTATCTGTGCTAGCCGTCCCTAATTTAGCAGTGTAAGGCTAGAGGGAAGGCAGATAGTCATCACCACCCACCGCCAACTCTTGGGCTACTCTTTTACCAACGAATAGTGGGATTAACCGTCACATTATAACGCCCCCACGGCTGGGAAGGCGAGCATGTTTGGCACGACCGGGATGCGAACCCGCGACCCTCAGATTACGAGTCGCATGCCTCAACACGCTTGACCATGCCGGGTCTATTTTTCTGCAGAAGAATAGTCAACTGTTCGAAATAGTTCGAGTTTCAGGTGTTTGTTGTATAGCGCTTTCTGTATGTGATCCTAGGGGTAACTAGTTTTAAATGCAGTTTTGGAGAAGATAACAAACAAAAAACAGGACGTGCTAGGAGTTTTTAATTAAATATCACGACATATAAACCATCTGTGACAGATGATACCTTGTTACCGGTATTCGTTGTCAGTGGTTAGTGTCATACAAGAGGTGTTCGTTATATAATGACACAGCTAAAAATAAATTAAGTTGTTTTTTAGCAACCATATTTTAACAACAAATATATAGGGGGAAACATTTTAATGTGTCTAAGCATTTAATGCTTATTCTGAGTAAAGTGAAACGTAAATTATTAAATATGCATATCCTGTAACCACAGGAAATAGTACAATTCACCATTAGTCTCTGTAGGGTAAGGAGACGTAAGTAATACATTATTTTTTTTTCAAATGACAAGCGTATTTCCGTTTGTATTAGTTGCAGATATCAGTTCCTCCAACGAGTAAACTGTAATGGCTTGATGCAGCTGTGAAGAAAAAAGGCCAGAGTGTCTTTTGTACGCGAGCAGTTTAAACACTGTTACGCGTTACAAAAGTGTTCTTAAGAACTTGGAAACACTCACTGCTGAATACTGAGGAACCAGGTGAACAGCTCAGCTGTACTGACGCTAATCGTGTTGTTTTATTATCTATTATAAATCCACTCATATATTTATTTACCTTTTTTTCTCATTAATTATTAGTCGAATAATATATTTTTGTAAAGATAATTTTTATTACCCTACAGTTCCCTGGGGAAAGATAAAGATAGAATTTAGTTTATGGGAGTAGAACTGAGAGATGTATTTAACTTTATGTATTGGACTCAGGACGATTTTTAAAATCTATTTCAGGAAATAAAGCACACCATATATATCAAAAAATATGGTAACTTATCGTTTGTTCATATCATAGAATGATGAAGAGAATGTGTTTATACAATTCGTTTCACCTGGACATCACAAACAAATGATTCGACGCATATTCTACCACGGAGAAAATCTGATTTAATTTAAATATAAAGAGCAACATATAAAGTAATGCTACTACCCATGGATGGTGTTAAATACGATATAAAGTGTCCCTAGAACAAAAATGTTTCGGTTACGACTCTGGTAGATGTTTCAGTTCGTGTTACATTTTCTGTTTGCTTTTTTTGGGTCGGATAAAAGAAGTTCCAGAATTCGCACCACTGACGATATTTAGTGGTTTTTCTTTATAAAGGCGTTTTTAGAATTCTTTGACAAAACCTAATGGTTGGCCAATTCAATCAGTTCTTCTACTTAATTATGTTACCTAAATCCAAGTGCTCAGTCAAAGAACTAATTTGTTCTCTAATTTTATTTCCGGGAACTTCTATTAATTTTTTCCTTCCTCCTATTGCGCTATTCTCTGTACCTTTGGGATGTCGATATCGTTCAAGAAGTGAGTAAACACAAACTAATAAAACTGCAAGTATCACAGCAGTATGATAAATTACTTTCAACTTTCAAGAACATATGCTGATTCTAAAACACAGGTTAGAATATTATAGCAGTCAGTAACTCAAAAATTTATGTTTGTTCGATTCAGTTTCGTGCAAACCTACTCAAGTGCTCTCTGTGCTATAAGTGGTAGAAGAGAAGGAAGTCACTTCTACTAAAAATACTCTCTGTACTATAAGCGGTAGAATAGAAGCAAGTCAGCTTTACTTCAAGTATTCTATGCTATAAGTGATAGAATAGAAGGAAGTCAGCTCCTTTCTTAGGCTACGCTTTACCAACTAAAAGTTGGAACAACAACCATAATATAACGCCTCCACGGCTGAAAACGCGTGCGTGTTCTGTGGTAGTATTTGAACCATCGACACATAGATTACAAATCGAATGCCCCAACCACTAGGCCATGTGAGGCTGTAAGATAAGATAAATCTAGTATAGTATAGAAAGAAGTATATTAATGATATTGTAGAATGTAAAATATACTGTTGATAACTGTAGAATTATTGTCACTTTTTGTTGTTGCTTCGTTTATCCAACAATTTACTTATTACTTGAACATGCAAATATTTACGGAAAATTAAAATTATTATTTAAAGTACTATTTGAACAGATTGTTCTAAAAACACACAGTTTTACATATTTTGCTGTTATTTAATAAGAGCTATAACAAATTAACAACATTTTCATGAGAGAACACTTTTTATCTATTTCCTGTATATTTTTTTTATTACAAATTTGTTTTTGATGAAAGAAAAGCAAACTAGCAGGACTCTTAACAAAAAGAAAAAAAACAAACTAAATAAAATAGAATAAGAAAAAAGAGAAATGTTCGACTCGTAGGAGCATGTTTTATTTTGATCTTAAATTTTATGATAATATAACTTAACAGAGAAACCTGTAAGTATGATTTATGTAAGGTCGATAATACCATATTCACAAGAAGTTCAGAGCAGCGTTTGTTTTCAGTGGTGGACCAATCAGAGCGTTTTAACAGCCCCAGTCAAATAATTTCATTTACTTTTCATTAAATCTGCATGAAAGAAATACAAATTCAGGCATCAGTAATGTTAGACCATCAGTAGGCTTAGGTAGCTTCCCGCATTTCTTGTTTGCATAAACAATCAATAACTTCGTTATAGATAAAAACGTTGTTACAAGATATCATCAAGCTCTTCTTTGACTAATGTACACACATAGCATGGTATGATTGCATAATAAAAGGAATTATATTTGGTGTTTGTACGAGACCTCATAAACAGTGATAGTGTAGGACTAGAGTATTCTGGAAACTCGACCTTACCACAGTTCTCTCTAATGTTTCAACTTCAAAAAGATTTGAACTTGATTTATTCACCCAAATTCATCAAAAGTTTCATTCAATTGAAAATAATGATTTAGGGTTACCTTATATTTGAATCAACGATTAATTAGAACCAGTTTAATTTTGTTCTCGTTTTATGTAGAACTACTTTACTGGTGCATGTGGCTGTTTTCTATTATGCTCGTCTGTATCTAAAACTTGATAAATGTGGTCATGGCCAGGACTCTATAATGAATGTTTGTCAACTTTCTCTTTGTAACAACAGAGCTACAATAAGTTTTATCTTCGACTTGAAAACATAAAATGCCATAAATGATCGTGTTTTTGGTCACGACAACTTTTTTGCTGTGTTGGTAGTTACAACCTCCTGAAAATTCTACAGTTTCATTACAGATCTAGTTTTAAATTTATCTTTGTTCCGGATTATAAAATACTTGAAAACCAAGTGTGATTCTTCTTCCAATTTCCTTTTGAATAAGTAAATGATAATTTGGTAAATAAAATAGATCCACTAATTAGTGGTCCGCAAAGCATGGTGTTGTCTGTGTATTAGAGTATACCAAATAATTTTATACTATTCTATGACGAAAGAATATTTTTTGCTACGATAGAAACTTCATAGTTTAGAAGGCGAGTTAATCTGTTAAAATAAAAACATGGTAAATATTGTATTTTCTATATCATCATATAAGGATTTTGTGAAACTTCAAATTTTAACTTTATTTTATTAGGACATGAATTTAGTGAAAGTTTTTAATATAAGATGGAAAAACAACATTACATATTTTTTACAAGTTTCATTGTAAGAATCATCTCACTCCTATTTCATGCGGCCACGATTCGTACGATTTTCTGTAGCAGAAGACTTACTATAACAGTTCATTAGTTTTCAATTCCTATATTACAGAATAAATAGGATTGTTCGGATAAAATTTAATTTATGAACCATTGTTTTATTTAATGTTTACAATCAAAGAGTGTTCCCACTTGGCCCGATATGGCCAAGCGCGTTAAGGCGTGCGACTCGTAATCTGAGGGTCGCGGGTTCGCATCCGCGTCGCGCCAAACATGCTCGCCCTCCCAGCCATGGGGGTGTTATAATGTGAGGGTTAATCCCACTATTCGTTGGTAAAAGAGTAGCCCAAGAGTTGGCGGTGGGTGGTGATGACTAGCTGCCTTCCCTCTAGTCTTACACTGCTAAATTAGAGACGGCTAGCACAGATAGCCGTCGAGTAGCTTTGTGCGAAATTCCAAAACAAACAAACAAGTGTTCCCACTTATGTAGCTTCTTCCTAGAATAGTAAAGATAGGAGAACGAACATTGAGAAGTACAATTTTATATGTTTCAGTGACCTATAAAAATCAACTTAGAACTGTATGTACAAGAAAGTCTCTTACATGACCAATGTTGACAATCGTATGTTAAACTAACAATATTTTCGATGTAGCTAATAAGTGCCGTACTACACTTTAGTCATCCAAACCACCGTTACAGGAATATGTTTTATTTGTTTAAGTTTCAAGTAAAACAGCTCGAGAGATATCTGCTTCAGGCCTTTCTAATTTTGAAATGATAGACTAGAAGGATGATACTTTTGAGCTACTTTTCATCATCGTATAGCGGGACTGATCATCACATTATAATGCTCTCGTGGTTGAAATGGCGAGCATGTTTAGTGACGGGGTTAGAACCCGCGACCTACCAATTGTAAGTTGAGTGCTTTACCCATCAGATCATAACAGGTTCTGAAGAGAGACCTGTTTTGTTGAATTTAGTAAGTTCGTGGTTTAAAGATGACAAGGGTATTAATTCAGCTAGGAAAAAAAGCACAGTATACGTTCCTTCATATATAGGTAAATTTCATTTAATGGTTTTATAGATTTTAAGAATTTTCAGTTTTGAGCTTATTTTCTAATACTAGTAAGTTCAGAACAATTTCTAAGACTTGGTGAATCATTCTTTATCCAGTTGAAAAAAAAAAAATGATGTGGTCAAATTTTCACCATTAAAATTGAACATGAAAAACATGGATACAAAATCCTTAATCTCATCAAACACATTTTTGACGAAGTCAAAGAAAAATTACTGCTTGAATCGTAAGTAAATAGTTAATAGTTTAGCCACTCCAAACATTTAAAGACACCTAAAAATAGCACAATAGGTATCGTAATGACTCCAAATATATATTTTGTATTGTTATCAATCGTATACATACTGAATTCTTTTAATATAACACAACAGCTTTCATCTGAATCACAAACAAATAATCACACCTATTCAATCGTAAAATAACACAATGGGTGTTGTTTGTATTCCAAAAGAAGATTTTATTATCAGTTATGTACATCTATAATTACCTTCAAATAACATATTATAATTTGTTCGAACCACGAGTAGATAATTAATATTGTTACCACTCTTACACACCTACAGTACTCTTAAAATAACACAACTGGTTTCGTTTGGACCACGAACATATAATTAACATTGTTAGTATTCATATCCATCTACAGTGGCCTTGAAGTAGCCCAGAAGACATAGTTTGAACAACAAATATATACTGTTTGAGACACAAACAAACAATTAACCTCATTCATCTATATTCACACTGAAATAACACTGTGGGTACTTCGCTTTATGATGCAAGAACAGGCGATTACACTTCTTATGTCTCCTTATCCTTATTTGGTAGAAAAGCCAAAGTTTACTCTCCAGTGTACAAGTAATATTGCTGCAACTTTGACTACATGTAATTCATGGATGTGAATTAAAATGTTACGTAGTAAAAAACATTACATGGATTCGGTTTATTATATGTTGAAAGAGGATGGTTCACTTTAAAAATCATTTTCAACTGTAATTATTGTTAAAAAGACTAGCTCTTTGTTCTATTGGACTAACTTTGTTTTGAAAAGGAAAACATTTTGTTATGCTAAATCTAGTTAGGTTTAAGGAGTTCCAAAAGAAGACGTGTGGCTCAAAGAAGAAGCACAGCGTATTGTGTTTGATTATTTACCAGAAATTGGCAGAACTACTGTTAACAAACTGTATGAAACAAAAATGAAGCTCAGATGATTAAAAAAAAACAACTTATTGATGCTTATTTCTAAAGCAATAGAATGCTACACTCTTCAGTCAGTTCTTACAAAATCATTAATAGAACCACTACAGTTGTTCCGTCTTTTTTCAACAAAAGCTGCAATGAGATGATTTAGATTTAACTTGATTAATGATTTACATGTTTCTACAGACGTTGCAGTATTATCTGCTGTAATGTGTAAATCGTGGTATTATGATTAAGCAACTGAAATAATTCAAATGAGTGAACAAGTAATGCCATTACACACTAAACAGGTTGGGTGAGAAACAACAGCCAACATTTATTTCCTACATAGTATATTTTTCATGACAGTACAAAACATGTAGGATTAGAAAAAACTACTACATTGCATTTAAATAAAAAATGATAACATCCTAGCGCTTTCGACGTGTCTACCTGTCTTCATCAAAGACTAAAGCCTGTGCCTCTGATGAAGTCAGCACCAGATTCTTTGTCGGTCTAATAGTTATTCTTAATGGTCTTAATACTGTTGGCTCGTAGTGAAGCACAAAGCTACACACCACGGGTATCGAAATCCGGACTCTAGAATTGTAAGTTTGCTGGCATACCACTGTGTTACTAATTCCTAATATTAATATAAATTATATATAATACTAACGTTAACCACGTATCATCTCAGTTCATAATCAGTGCATTAAAATATTTAAATTATGTCGCAGTGTCCGCAACATTTTCTTCTGAAGGTTATTTATAAACTGTTTTTAAACAACTGACTCCACAAAAGTATTTTTATTCCAAATATTTCATTTTGTTATTCAGTCATGCTGTTATTATTATTTTCTCAATATTTCCAGATTTCATATATGATTTTACGACTTTTACGTTTGGCCTAAAAAATAAGAGCAAAATGCATAGCATAAAAATTTTTAACCTTCAAGACAAATTGCTCTTAATATACCGTTTAAAAAGAAACTAGTTTTAACAACAGAGTCTTCAACGAAGTTCATAATACAGCTGTTAAACGATTCATTTGATACGCCTTTCAATAACGCTTGTGTGAAATACACCTATAGAAGAAAATACGTTAAGCAAGTGGTCCATACCTACACATGTTGTAACTTAATAATTAATTTAAAAAGTGTATCACACGTTAACTACTCGTTTAAGCCTTAAAAAAACAGTAATAAGTATGCTTCAAAGCTGTTTCGAATAAAGAATGCAGCCTAGACCTAACGAATGGTAGCATGTGAGTGTTTAAAAACTCTTACGAATGGAGAACAAGCAGCCTAGGCTTAAGACACGGTAGTTTGTATGTTTCAAAACTTTTATAAATAAATAGTAGCCTAGGCCTAAGAAATGTGAGCATGTGTTTTAAAACGTTTAAGAATGAAGGGTGTGTATCTTATGTGTGAATATGGCATGACCAAATTGTTAGGGCACCCTAATCGTAATATGAGAATCACGAGTTAAAACTCCGTCACACCATATATTTTCGCCCTTCCAGCCTTGGGACGTTATGTTGAGATGGTTAATCCCACTATTCGATGGTAATAGAGCAGCCCAAGAGTTGGCGGTTTGTGTTGATAATTAGCTTCTTTCCCTGTAGTCTTACACTGATAAACTAGCGACGGATAGAGCAGATAGCAAAACCGACACAAGATTGTTCACACTACTAACAAATCAGTATTTTGTTAGTTTTATTTTTAATTTTCTAAGTTTAGAATCTAAGAGTGATTCCCTAAAATGTTTTGGTACAGTTTATATCTATTTTGTTATTATTAATATTGAGATTGGAAAACATAGAAAATGCTATTTATACTTTCAGTTATGGGTGTGTTATATGAGTGAGAGTCAATCCCGCTATTAGACTTAAAGTAATATCTTCAGGAGACAGATGCCACCGACTGTTTTCCTTCTCTTTGGTCCACAGTTAGTAACTTGGACGGCTATACCTAAAACATAGGATTTTCTAACGTTATCATTGAGCCCATAACTTTACCTGAGTCCAAAGCGTCAAAATATCGCCAAGACCACACCTCAGTGACATTATTATGTTTACTTAACGTATACTTAAAACAATTACCTGTTTTGTTATTTTTCGATTTTGGAAAATAAGTGATTTTACAATGACAAAAATAACATAAAAATATTTGTAAAATTACTTACACTACTGAAAGCTAAATCTTGTACAATGAATTTGTTTTTAAAATCAAATAAGTAAGAATGATTTAATGAACATAAGAAGGATTTAAACCTTTTATTTCAATCTAAATCAGCGTTTTTAAGCCACACTCAGAAGAACGTTTTCTGGTGCTATTAAACCTTGTGGCCTTTCAAATCCGTTATAAAAATGAGCCAAACAAACAATTCACGCGCAGTTGCTTTTTCATTTGAAATAATAATAAAAAATAATCTACTACGACACAGTAGTAGGCAAAAGAGATAAACGAGCTTGTTTAACCTTAGCTTCCACTAGGTGTTTTTTCTTACTTGTACGGTCTTAGAGCTATCGGTCATATATTGATATTATTTTAGGCAATAATTACGACGGAAAGACATACATTTACTAAATTTTATATAATGTTTGTTCATTATATATAGACGTACATTTTACAAGTTAAAATAATTTAGTTAATAAGAAAGTAGGTTATGAAATAATTTTTCGTCCTTTTCACATGAATGTGTACTGTGCAACGATAAAAGGTTGTATGTGTACAGATTGTGGTCAGAGTGTGACCTCCCCATTTAACATGGTACAGTCGTGGCCAAAATGTTTAGAAACTGTTCTGTATTGACATTGCTGCCTACCTGTATGGATGAAGTTGTTATTGAGTAGTATACCTGAGTAGTAACATAGAAGGTAGTGTTTTTTGGTTTGGTTGGTTTTTGGAATTTCGCACAAAGCTACTCGAGGGCTATCTGTGCTAGCCGTCCCTAATTTAGCAGTGTAAGACTAGAGGGAAGGCAGCTAGCCATCACCACCACCGCTAACTCTTGGGCTACTCTTGTACCAACGAATAGTGGGATTGACCGTAACATTATAACGCCCCCACGGCTGGGAGGGCGAGCATGTTCTGGCACGACGCGGGCGCGAACCCGCGACCCTCGGATTACGAATCGCACGCCTTACGCGCTAGGCCATGCCAGGCCGGAAGGTAGTGTATGATCAGAAAAACACGTTCGAATCGTTACATTGTATGTATAAGTTGTTTTGAGCGTATGTACTTCAAAACACACATAAACTCCTATTTTGTACAAAAGGATTTGCTTTTAGTATAACATCTCTAGCAACAGATCAACGCTTTGTTCAGATAATTTTTGTGTACTTGATGTAGAGTCATGCCTCGTCACGTGTCAGAAGATATAGGGCGTCAAACGATTTTACTGTCCAGAACTAATACGAAATAGACATTATAAGATCAGTAGGGTACCCTCAATGTACTGTATCCAGAGTCCTGAAACATTACTGGACTACAGGAAACATTGTTTAAGGAACGTCTCTTGGTCGACACCGAAAACCTACTGACAAAATGACTGTGTTATGATCAGGTTAACAGGTCAAGGTGGAAGGAAGTCTTGCAATAGCTTACGATAACAATGGCATTATACATTCATTACAGGCTATTCTGAAAATCAGTGAAGAGGAGACTGACTATACAAGGTTATTTTACGAAAAGAGATAAGTACAAACGAATATTAACTAGAATTCGTCAAAATTAAAGTATTACTTGGACAAGGCAACATGCCAATTTACAGTTAGGAAACTGGTGACATGTTATATTTTCAGATGAGTCTTATTTTTAACTTCTTGAAGCTGATGGTAAAATTTGCGTTCTGTTCGTAGTTGCCTGGATATTTCTGTGTATAATAAGACTTCTGGTGTTGACGAAACACTTGGCATATTCATCGTAGTTAAATTTCATATATTGAGAATTATAATGAACATTTCTTTTCCCAATACGAAGCTCGTCCAGTGTACCCATCCCGTTCACATTCAGATGACTAGTGAATATTACGCCCAGCAGTTATTTTCTTAATCTTAATTGCATATTTTCGTGTCATGTTCGATAAATGGTGTAATAGAATGACTAAAACTAAACAAAAAATTCAAAATATGATTATTAGAATACATGTAAATAAGATTTTCAATTTTTATGTTGGTTCGACACCAGCCGATTTCTACGTTTATACAGGTGCAAAATGTATATATATATATATAGATAGATAAACACATATTTCTAAACGCATGCCATGGCACAAATATACTCAAAAGTAATGTTAAAGCATTTTGCCAACATATGTAAATCTAATACTTCGTGAGAAGTAAATCCTGCGACAGTCATCTAAATTGTTTGCGAAGATATACCTCGCATTCCTAGATCCATCACTTATAATTCCAGTTATATGTGTATTAATTATACCTCATTGGTTTGTGCTCAGTGTTTATTGTTTATAAATCCTTTTAATTTTGTAGGAAGTACATACTTCACAATATAAAATATCTGTACTTTGGTAAGTTGAAGGTTGATTATCCTAATCCGAAAGCCAATGGGGTGCAAATAACAAAAGGAGCAAAATAACAGTTGTCGAAAGAGTTGTTTTCAATCTACATCCTGTTTGGCGAAACAGTCGGAAACGAGATTTCACTAGTTTAACTACGTTATATTTGTGAACTATTTACGCATATGCTATAAACAGTCGTTTTAATCCAACAGCGCTGATTTCCTATTGTAGTGAATAAAATACGTATCTGACAGCGGTCGAATAAGAAGGTAGAACAACGTACCGCTTGAAGCCTTTTTTACAAAGCTTCTTATTGTGTGAACTAAACATAAACTATCCTTGTTTTTTTCTTACCAGATAATCATATTTTAGAATTATGTTCAGATTTTATTTGTTGTGTTTTTTTTTGCAATGAGTTTAGAAAGTTGGTTTCTATAATACGATGCGTAATTTAGTTTTCCTCGTAAACACTCAATGAAATTATCTACAAATGCAGTACATGAAATTTTAATATTGTATGGAATGATATTTATGCAACTGCCATTGAAATTGTTCAAAAGCGTTGCTGTTGTTTAATTTATTTTTCTTTTCGTAGTTTAGTTGCTAGAGGGCTGGGTCGCGTATTGAAAGGTATACTGCCTAAGCCTGCAATATACCGTTTAAGTCATTCCACATTTGCAGTTCTGGAGGCATTATAGAAGTATCAGTCAACCTCTAAACTCATTATCCGGTTAAAAATAGAAGCAGTAGATTATGCTAACTCGTTGACTCTTCCCCTACTTCCTTTCTGCTCAATATTTCCAGGTTAAGGACAACTGTGCCTGAAATTTGAAGTCTCTGGCCAAACTGGTCAGAAACGAATAGTCTCTGTGTTACTGAATGTACTTATCAGATTAAAAATACCAAATAGTTTCCATTCTAGGCTCCAATTTCTAAGCGTAGGAAAAAAGAAGAGTTTAAAGAACCATTTATCTCATTCCAGTGACTCAACGATAGTTTCATAGTCTCTGGGATTATAACGTTAAAAATCGAATTTCGATACGTGACGATCACACCACAAATAGCCACTGTGTAGCTTTGTACTTAACAACGAAAAATATGCTATTATTTAATTTCCATAGTTACATCCAATAATCGTGACATTTAATTGGGCAGTAGCTCCTAATGTTTTCCAAATAAAGTGCTTTTGTCATTTTTCGAAATACATTTCTTAATCTAGAAGCATATAGAAAACAACACTTTATCCAGCAAATTGTGAACAGTATATTTTCCAGTGTTTTTGTTACCATGAATTAAGCCATTGAAGGTGTCGAATATAATAACTTGAAACTAATAATCCATATAAAAACAACATTCTTGCTTCAAGACAAACAAACAGCGAACAAACATTCTCCACGAGATGTGTGTTAGAAATTCACAATAAAACGAAATATCCAGATTGTCCCCCCAGTTAATAGTCGTAGCAAAACTTAATCTACTAATCTACTACTTCCAGAAATACATGGCTCTCCAGTTAATAGACATAAAATACTTTATACTTGTATCTTCAGGATAGCACGGTTTCTCCTAATTAGTGACTATAAAATACCTTGGACTACATCTTCAGGATTATGGGTTTCTTCCAGTTATTGACTATAAAATACCTTGGACTACCATTTTCAGGTTTCTAGGGTTTCTCCAAGTTACTGACCGTTGCACACCTTGGACTACCATCTTCAGGATTCCAGAATTTATCCTAGTTATTGGTCATAAAATACCTTGGACTACTATCTGCAATATTCCAGGATTTCTCTTCGTTAATTGTCATACTATACCTTGGAGTATTGTTTCAAGGAATCCAATATTACTATCTTCTGGATCATCTAGCTTGAAAGAGTTTGTGTTATATCACTACCAAATTCTTTAGCAGTTCAACTGTTATGCTGGAGGAACACTGTCCACGTCTTCCAATTAAATTCCATTAGTTACAGGAGGATTTGGGAGTTTAGAATTGATTGTCTATCCTTTTCGTTGTTTTGTATTACTATTATTGTCTCCATACGACTACGGTAAATAAATAACCAATCTTTATTACTGATAATGTTGCTCTTTATTTCAATGGCGTAAACCAATGTTTAGAGGTTAAAATGTCATTTTAAGTCATAAGTCATCCATTAAATCAATGGACATTGTGCAACTCTTTTTCTTCGCTATTATTTTCACTCTGAATGCGTTTAAGAACACTTACATCACTTTAAAGTAAAAATGTATTTGTAAACTTTTATATCTTGGGATATTTAATTTGTTGAAAGTTTGTAAGCAAACCTCTTTTAGATATTCTATTTGCATCTTGTCCCTGTTCTAATAGGTGTAATTAACCAGGTTCAGACTAATCCGTTGGTCAGCTACAGCCACATTTTACTTATCAAACCCAGTCCACTTATAAATGTTGTTCATATTTAGTATCATTTGTTTTTATGGTGTAGGAAGACAAGTAACTCATATGCCCAAAATGCTTTCTGTTATGGTCAGAGAATAAATTAGATATGTAATCATCTAAGTAATGATTTTGTTTTGTCCCTATGACTCATGGACCCATGTTTTAATGTGGAATATAATATATTCAAGTTACATTACATATCCCTATTCTCTTACGTTATACTTATAATTTTTCGTGTAATTCCTGATAGTTACTCGTCAGATTTCAGGGTTTATATCGCTAGAAGTCGAAGTTAGATTGGTTCTTTTAGATAGAGCGCTGACAGCGTATTGTGCAGCAGTTTTATATTATTGGTTTTTGTCTGTTAAGTCTATTAGAGCTTGCACTTTGTAAACATGGCCTTGAAGGTTGCCACCTCTGTTGTTAATGTATATCTGGACAGTCCTTGCTTTTCTGTTGGTCAGCTAGATACGGTGACCATCAAGCTGGCCTTGTGCAGTTACTGACCAGATAATCATGGGAGAAGATAAGAGCTGACACAAATTGTGCTTACCTTTTTGTGATCGGTTGGACTCAAGCGAGCTTTACTGGTAGATATAATCTAGTCCTGATCCACCATGGGGCTGACTGTATAGAAGCACTAATCTTTTTTGTTGTTGTTGGGCCTACTCTTCAGGTAGTCTTTCCGAAGTATAATAGTTCCTTAGACAAATTTTTACAAATTTTAAACGTTCGTGATTCCATTTTTTTTCCAGGCGTTTCTTTTCAAAACATTTTATTCATTTTTTCATAAAGTTCTTATTTCAATCCTTTACAAGTTTGAATCCAAAGGACCACCAGGTGTGCTAGTGATTTGATTAATCTAAAGATCAATCGAAATATTCATGCATAAAATCACACGGAGAAATTCCGAAAATTCAGTAATCGGAAAAAGCGTTTGTATTTCATTTATGTATATCTTTTCAACCTTTGCGAATTAACGTCAAAGTTGTTTAATTATTATAATAAAGAGCATATATTTACTTAAACTATTTAACCATTGATGAACTTTTAACATATTATTGGGTCATGATCTAAAATGTTTAATAATACAATAAAATCTAAAAAATGTTTCATAATTATTTTAGATAAGAAGTAAAATTATTCCTCTTTTCCTCCCATAACAACAACAAATAACTAAGCACTATTATTTATATATACATTTATGTATATACAACACCACCCGTATGAAATTTATACACAGATATACAAGTCCTACTCTGGGTGTTTCGTGCAGGTTGCAAAAATAAGTTAAGTCAGAGTTATATGATTGTTCAATGTTATTCAACGAATATATAGTGGATAAACATAAATCTGACAATACGTATAGCCTTAGAAACACCAGCTTTGCTTTCTGTATCACAGCTGGCTTTGTGATTTTGTACAGAATGATTTACAAATATTGGTACATTTATAACTTCCAGGTTTTGACGTTAGTGACATATGAGTGCAGTCATGTGTTCACCCTGGTACGACCGTTTCTTTAAAACGAACGGTTCTTTCATGTGACACTTGAACACAACAGCGGCCGATATTTAAGAACCGTTCAAACAGGAACAGATTTTTCTTCGTCAGTAAAGCATGAAACGATACAGAGGTTTCTGAACAACAGTCCAAAATACGGTACCGTATAAAAGCAACAAACAACCATAACAGCGAATCAAGCCATTAGTAAGCGCGTGGCCACTCTTGTCTCCCGTCTTTTTCCTTGCACTCTAAACAGCAGGGATTAACGTGCGGTGTAGTTTGCCAGAGAACAGGCTATTGTCACAAAGGAAAAGCTCACATGACCACTTGGATAAAATGCTTTCTACGCTGATAACTTGGGAGTTTCTGTATACGAACGGAAGCAGAGGGTTTTGGACTGAGGATGGTTTATTTAGTCTATTACGAGCATCTAGAGGGAAACATGAGATGCTTTGGAGATTGTCTCATTTACCTCTTCTGTCTCTCTTACACACACTCTCTCTCTATATATATATATATTAGAACATGTATTCCTTTATTAGCTCTCATTTATAACACCGTAGCACTAGCTTAATTAGCTTTATTGTAAAATAAACTTGACCAAAGTAATAACGATATTAGAGTTGCTTTTACTTCATACTCTAGTTGCATGTTTTCATTTTCATTGATATTACGTTCTATGTATTCCAGTTGTAAAACTGTCAAAAAAAAAACCTACAAATGCCTATCGTATAAAAGTATAAAAGTTTGAATTTTCTTCTGACCCTGTTAGCTCGTAACTCTACATAACGTGTTTTTACTTGCTCGATGTTTAAACTACTACCATTCTGTAGGTTAAAATTAACCATAGCTTTATTATGTTGACCTAGAGTTGTATCACTAAAGGTGGAAGAATTACTTTTCTTTTTCACCCTGATTTTTTGGCTCTAGTTAAACGTGTATAAATCAAACAGAACTTACAGTAGAAATACATGTACTTTGTAAAATAGAAACAAAACTTGAGACAGAATCTTTTGATAAGCAGACTAAAGAACCTAAATTTGTATACGTAGGTGAAACCACTTTATCATTTACATTGTGTTCACATCATTCACATTACTCTTGTAGTGATTGTAACGTTCGCATTATTTATATGACTCTGAAGCTTTCTGTACATTTCATTCAACACAATCGAATACATTTAGATAAATAACCTCATTCGTAAAAAGTTTAAGATCAGTTAGAACTGTTGCGGATTTCAATGGTTGAAATATATTTCAGTCTTGAATTTCAAAAACAAAAAACTAGTTAATAAATAATTCAGTAAAAGTCTTCTATATTTTTTTAGTTAGTTTATTTTTCTTTGAAATTTTCGTATCCATATTTGAAGCGTTGGTCGGCGAGCTTTCATGTACATCACGAGATATTACGATTTCATGGTTAAAAGTTTGTAAAATAAAACATAGAATATGGAGAAAAGTTGTGGAGTTATTTCTTTAATCTATTTGTTTAATTTATGAATCTTCGTAAGAACTAAAGGTCCCTCAGACAGTGAAATAGCATGAATTATGATAATATAAAAATATATAATCCTTTATAGCTGTATCTGTTGCCAACATTTTTATAACACAGTAGAAGGCTACCAATTACGTAAACATACTCTATTCATCTTTTGATTAAATTGAAGTACTTAAAAATGCCAACTAAAAGTTATCTGCAATGTACGATTTGCTGGAGTTAAAAGACACAAAAAATGTGGATGTAAATTAAAATAACCTATTTAATGACTCGTGTCATTAAGTAGCAATCTAATAGGATCTACTGAATAAACATTGTTTATAAAAATGAAAATATGGTCATCCCTTAAGTAACGCCCGATGTTAGGTTCAGAAAAAGAGAAAGGATTTCAAACGCTTTCAATGTTTTATAATCAATAATGTATGTTCCATTATTATTAATTACTTCCTGTCAACGATTCACAAGCTTCTGAATACCACTTCTATAAAATTCTTGAAGTTTGGAGGAAAAGAATGTAGAGAGGGTAGTTTTGACATCTTCATGTGTTCCACGCTCTTTTCCATCAAGATAGTTCTGCAAACTTTGGAATAGATGATAATCAGATGGGGCAATGTCTGGAGAATAAGGAGGATGTGGAAGTTTTTCTCAGTCTAGCTCTTCAATCTTTGCAGATGTGATCCTTGCTGTATGGGAACATGCATTATCCTGGTGTAACATAACACCTTTATGGTTGATCAAAGCAACCCTCCTTTCTTTCTGTACAACATTTAAGCGCTCTAATTGTTGACAATAGAAATCTGATGTAATCGTTACATTGAGTGGCAGCAACTCAAAGTGGATCACACCAATAATATCCCACCAAACGCTTAACAAGACTTTCCTAGGGTGGAGGTCCATTTTCGGCTGTGCTTTAGCCACTTTACCTGCCATTGTCTGCGGCGCTTAACATTTAAAAAAATATACATTTTTCATCACCGGTTACTACCCTGTTCAAAAAAGGTGAATTAAGTTCACGAGAGTGCAGAGAAGTGCAAATGTCCACTCTTGCTCTTAAGTTGGGTTCTGTCAAATCATGGTACACCCATTTTCCAAGATTTTATATCTTTCCAAGCTTTTTCAGATGACAGTGAACTGTTAAATGGGTTGAATTAAGCTTCTGTGTTAGTTCTTCAACTGTTATAGCACAATCTCGACCAAGTGCAGCCATCAGCAAGTCATCATTAAACTCAACAGGACAACCTGAACATAAAGTATCAGTTAAGCTGTAGTCACGTGATCTGAGCTTCTGAAACTACTCCGATATTTTATTTCATTGAGTGACTCCGCGCTATAAATAACTTGAATGTTTCATGTAGTTTCTAGTGCAGTATTGTCTTGTTTAAACTCATAAAGCATTATATGTGCTCCTGAAACACAATTATCTTCATTAGGGTTTATTTGATTAATGATTTAAAAAAGTGGAATTGGGTTAGTTTCTTTTATTTGTCTGAACATTTTTATACTCGCCCTACTACGTATTTTAGTCATTAAAGCCTTGTACAAAGGCTGAAATGATGATGCACTTAGTGTATTAAATTTTTGGACATTTTTCATGGGATGACCTGATAGATTTAACGACCATTAATGGTTTAAAAGACTTTATTTTAATACATTACGATGGAACAAAAATATGGTTTCAACAATTGTTAAAAGATTAAAATAACCTATTGCAACACGTAACATCAAAATAGGATAAAACTTAGTTTCAACAGTTCTAAGTAAACGTAAAAATATTGTGATAACAAATGACAAAACGTAATATCGCTATCCAGATTTTACAAGAATTACTGTCATGTGAAAAAGTTAGGATACCCTACGAAAGCCTGTGTATTTTTGTAACATTTTTGAATATATAGATGTTTAATCTCAATTTTAACAATACTGAGAGATTATAGGAATATAACTAAACAATTAAAACTGAAGAAAAGACTGTTCAAGATCTTCTGTAAATGTAATTCTACAAAAAATGAATATTCTAAGTGAAGAAAAAGTTAAGACACCCTACCCCCTAATAGCTAGTGTTACCCCCTTTGGCTGAAATAACTGCAGTGAGACGCTTCTTGTAGCCATCTACCAGTCCCTGACATCGGTCTGAAGAAAGTTTGCTTCATTCCTTAATGCAGAATTCTCTCAGCTGTGAGATGTTTGAGGGGTTTCTTTCATGTACATCCCGTTTTAAGTCACTCCACAGCATCTCAATAGGATTAAGATCTGGGCTTTGACTCGGCCATTCCAGGACTCTCCATTTCTTAGTTTTCAGCCAGTCCCTGGTGGATTTACTGGTATGTTTTGGGTCATTGTCGTGTTGCAGGGTCCAGTTCCGTTTCGGCTTTAATTTTCATACAGATGGTCTCACATGATCCTCAAGCACCCTCTGATACACAGTAGAATTCATGGTGGATTCTATGATTGTGAGCTGTCCAGGTCCTGCTGCAGCAAAGCAGCCACAAACCGTGACACTTCCACCTCCATAATTCACAGTTGGTATGAGGTTCTTTTCCTGGAATGCTGTATTTGGTTTACACCAAACATGTCCTTTGTTCTGGTGTCCAAATAATTCAATTTTAGACTCATCTGTTCAAAGAACATTATTCCAGAAGTCCTGGTCTCTGTTTATATTCTCTCTGGCAAACTTCAGTCTGGCCTTGATGTTTCTTAGAGAGCAAAGGTTTCCTCCTTGCACATCTCCCATGCAAGTTAAACTTGTGCAGTCTCTTTCTGATTGTAGAGGCATGCAGTTTCACTTTTCCTTGTGGACATTCGTCACTTTCATTTTTTTTATTAGAAGGAGATAAACCCACCTTTATTATAATGACCTGGAATTTGGAGTTTCATGTTCATAACCTTAATCTTCACTTATGGAACTTTGTCACTTTCAAATATTCGTGTTAAAAAGAGAAAATAAATCCAATTTTATTGGAATAATCTGGGATTTGGAGTTTCATGTTCATAACCTTAGTTTTCACTCTGCAGCAGGGTTGTGGTTTCGAAGCACATTTCTCTACTAAATACCTTTCATTGAGTTCTTTTACTTCCATAGATATCACTGAAAACTTCTTTTCTCGAAATTTTGTGTTCTTTGGCTTTACATTGTTAAACAAACTCGCTATGTGATTATTATTTCGTGAACCATGTATCATATACCTCCAGTCATACGTCTACCCAAGGCGTTATTATGCATTTAATGGTCCAGAATCCACTGACTAAACATCTAGTACTAAACATGTTTCCTACATTGTCAGGGACACTATTGCAAACAGCATGAAAAACTTTAAGATTCATGACTAGCTGATAAAGACCTTCCATTGTTAGAAGAAAACTTCATTCGTGAAGTTTTAAATTTCCCAGGACAACAAAAGGACTATTACTGTATCTTAATTTCAAATCCAGAAAAGCTTAGTTCTTAATACTTTCAAAGTTCACATAAACATTTATGAGTTCTTTGTGACATTTCTACCCCGATTTTTACATACACCATATATAAAGCGTGAATTTGTTTTTAACTATTGAATAAAATTGTGTGATATCTGGATGTAACTTATCTAGTGAAACTATTTTATACCAAACATTATTTGTTGAATATGGTTGATATATGATAATTGGTTATAATAGCAATATTCAAATGTAATCCTTTGCTAAAATACCTTTATCTGATACTAAACTTATCTAATATATTTATTATCTACAATACACTTTCGTTCCTAGTTAGTCATCTGTAGTCCTAACGGATTAAATATTGTGGTAATATCACCCAGAAAGCGTTGGGTTTTATTACGACAAGCTTCAATCCATTAATACTATAAATGACTAACAAGGAACGGAAATGCATTATATGATTATAGATTCTTTATCATTTCATAGTGCTGATTTAAATACCCTAATAGCAATGACTGTACTTGATAATTACTGAACTACTTATCTACTTATTTGTATTATCTATAGTATATATTAAACGCATTTAAAAATAAAAGCAGTTTTAAATCTTCCCATCTTTAGCTGCAGTTACATTTACTAACGATCCCACTGAATAATTGAATATATAGTTCATTAAGTTTGAAATACATAACAAATAAATTGTTAAACACTTAAATCATTTAATTTGTATGATTAGCTAATGCAATTAATTTCAAAATCATCAAGCAATATGTATATATGAGGTTTTTATAACATTTATCAATATAATTTATTGCATTAGGTTCTTGCCATCCTTAAACTACTAGGTTAGAATGAGACATGTTGGTATGAATATACTCAAACATCTCTAAATAGCTAGGCTAGAAGGAAACGTGTTAGTCTAAATACATTGAGCCGTTCTTCAATGCCCACCAGTGGCACAGCGGTATGTCTGCGAACTGACAACGCTAAAATCCGGTTTTCCATACCTATGGTGGGCAGAGCACAGATAGCCCATTATGTAGCTTTATTCTTAATTACAAACAAAGAAACCGTCCCTCAACAACCAAGTTAGACGAAAATATATACGTGTGGATACACTGAGCCATCCCTCAACAACCAAGTTAGAAGGAAACATATACGTCTGGATATGCTGAGCCGTCTTTAAACAACCAGGTTAGAAGGAAACATATACGTCTGGATATGCTGAGCCGTCTCTAAACAACCAGATTAGAAGGAAACATATACGATTGAGTAAGCTGGCCTTATAGCTAACAATTTCGGACTGTGAATCCGAAGATACACGATCCTTGTGTAAAATCACGCTGTAGCCTTGGGTGCGTTATAAAAGTTACAGTTAAGTCACCACTATTCGATTAAAATAATCCAAAAGTTAGCAATGACTACTGATAACAAGCCAACTGCCTTCTATCAGTTCAATATTAGAGATAGCTGTCGCAGTTCTTATGCACATAGTATTGTACAGAAACTTAAGAGAACCAATCCGTTGGTTGTATTTTTTGTTTATTTCAAGAACGCAGAATTTAAATCGTTCGATAATTATACTCAGACATCGCTACAGTACACTGTTTGTCACTTTTCAATTCCCTGTTTTTAACGTTTTAATATATCTTTTTTTAATTCCTTTCTTTTCCTTCCAATTCGTATTATGTTATGAATATCCAAAATTGAAGTAAAAAAAGATTCTGACAAAATAGAATCTCTGAATTTACTTTAGAAAGTTTTTAAGAAAGCTTTTTTTATCAGTACGATCATGCTGTTACCATCTTATTTTATTCCATATAGTGTAGTCAGCAGTTCTTTCATAAAAACAATGTTTCAGTCTGTCGAATCTGTAGTCATATTACAACCAATAATTCTGTAACCGGGCTTACGAAAGTGCCCAAAGCATTGGAGATGAGAGCGAATACAACGAGTCTTTATCCAACTTATCTGTATTTTAGCAGCAACTGGATTTTTAAAATATCCTTCTAACTTGTACATTTCTCATTTATGTGGATTAGGCTACGTATATTAGGCTATATATATATATATATAGACACATAAGGCTGTTTTCATTTCCAACTCTGTCTCTATGTTTACTTTATAGCTTAAAGTTTTTACTTTCAAAACTTTACGGCGAAGCTGATAACATTGGATAGAAAAACTCAAAGCGAGAGATAGTTTTAGTTATATTAAAAGTATATATCTCATTCAAAAAGTTTTAAGGTTTAAAAATATAAAAAACGCCTGAAGAGAAAAATGATAACTTATTAAAACATACAGTAAAGTTACACGAAATGTACTTTCACTCGTGTCAAGATTATATGTATTTGTTAACAGTATTAAGATATTCAATATTTCGTCATGTATGCTGCATTAAAAAGTGAACATTATTATTTTGAACAGGAATCCTCTGCCTCCATCTTCTTCAACGTACCTTCAAGCTTTAAACTGTTGTGAAAACGACGATTTAAGTGTATAATCCAGAAAAGATAGTTTTCTCTTAAACCAAATAGTAGAATCAACCATGAAAGATAATTATTAAATATATATACTTATTTATTTATTCTCTTTCGTGTGGTTTATTTTGTTGGTTTTCGTTAACTATTTCCTCAAACGTTTATTTAACAAAAATAAAGAAAATAATTAAAGAAGCGGAATTGTAACATATATTAGAATGAATACAGATAATTGTTAACAAGTAAAGCATACGTAACCATAATTTTATCTTAATAAAATACTAGATTTGGTATATAGATAGATTTAAAAATAATGTGTCCAAGAGATCTGATTATTAAATTTAATTTGACTATGTGTGCACGCGTATGGGTTTTATTTAAATTTTTATCACCTCTTATGGAAAAGAAGCCATTTTAATTATCAAATTTATTGGTTTGTAGTTTTAAAAATCTTTGTAAGATTGAAATAAAAGCTATTAAGTTTAGGGGAAAAGTTATCATAATCTTACAAGAAAAATTAATGTTATAAACATTCTAATCAGTTTTAGTTTTAGTTTTATATCTACCCAACTAGAAAGGTTAAAGCGCTTTTTCACCATAAATATTGGATGTCTTCTGACAAATTTAAAATAGAGATAAGTTTTATTTCCATGAATCCAGCTTTGATAAAGCATTCATATCCTTCAGGAAACGACCCGGCATGGCCAAGCGTGTTAAGGTGTGCGACTCGAAATATGAGGGTCGCGGGTTCGCATCCCCATCGCGCCAAACATGCTCACCCTTTAAGCCGTGGGGAAATTATAATGTGATGGTCAATCCCACTATTCGTTGATAAAAGAGTAGCTCAAGAGTTGGCGGTGGGTGGTGATGACAAGCTGCCTTCCCTCTAGTCTTACACAACTAAATTAGGAACGGCTAGCGCAGATAGCCCTCGAGTAGCTTTGTGCGAAATTCAAAAACAAACAAACAAACAGGTTCCTTCAGGAAACGTATGCGGTTTAATATTTATAGCTTTCTCTGCGTCTTTACATTGGTGAAATACAGAATTAATCTCGAAACTATGCGTTTCCGCTACATGGCGATTTTGCTTGTATGTCCATATTGGAAAGTCATAATAATTTAACTATTTTTGTATCCCTATTTTATTAACTTGTCAGTTTTCACCATTTTCAATGATTTTAATGCAGCAACTAAAACTTTGACGAGTACGCTGTCAATATATAACAGACGTTTAAAATATTCTACAAAATCAAAGAGATAATAAAAAAATTAAAGATAACTTCAACCCTGAGATTCTGGGTTTACGATTCTATTTAAATTGCGTTAATGTACAAATTATATCTTGTTTAGTCATTTTAAATGCTTCCACATCCATAAAAGCAATTTTTTCACAATATATATTTATTCAATTCGTATAAAATATTTTCAATACATATTTTTTAAATACAATGATACATTTAGTGTTGATTATCTTATTACATTTCCGTTTTCAATAAAAACTGAAATATCACGTTTTTAATATCGTACATTATGTATGCTGTAGCCAAAGCAACATGACAGGTAAAAATTTATTTAATTTTTCCTACCTATATTTTAACTGAAAAATATGTAACAGTTTGATTGAACAGTAACTTACCCGAAAATGATGTTGAAAAACGTAAATACACTGCTTGCTGAACAAATAATGGATTATTAAAATGTGCATCATTCATGTAATTATTGAAACTAAGTCGATCAGAACTCACCACTCAATAAAATCGAAATTAAACGTGTTTTTTTTTTTCTTTTGGAGTTATTCATTTAAACATTTCTAAACGGAAAGTCCAGTTTGAAATTTTGTCTTGTATTTGTGGCCCACATTAAGGTTCCGCAACTTCACTTTTTTCACCCTGAGACCTTAGAGACAATCCTTAATGCACGGTTTAAATTTTCATTAGTATCTTACGTTAAAATTAGTTTTTATGGGTATTTCTCTCAGTGAATGTAGTTCGTGAATAAAACCTAAAGACAAAACTTTACATTAATTACATAATTCACAAACTCTCTGGAGTAACATACTTTATATATTTACTAAGAGTATACAATACTCTGTAATCATTATTTAACATAAAAAAGCCATGAAACTTTTAAACGCTTGATTGGATAAGCACCTAAGTGTTAACAGTGTAGGCTTTATGGGTGGATATAGTAGTAATTGGTGACGATTTAGGCTTGATAGATGGGCACAGGGATAATGATACAGGCTTTATGCATGGATGTATTGGTAACTGTGTAGGCTTGTTGAATGGATACAGTAGTACCGGTAGATTTATGGGTGGACACAGTTGTAAAGGCTTAGGCTTAATGGTTGTTTACAGTGGTAACTGTGTAGACTTGATGGGTGGACACATTGGTAATGGTGTAGACTTGACAGGTGTATACAGTGATAAGTATTAATGGTTTAACCCTCCCTAGGATTGAGTGTTCATCAACTAATAAAGATTTTTGTGCAGCATGTGAGACTTTGGTTTAAAAACCAAGCCTTCTGGTAGGCATCTCCTTACTTCCAAGTATGTCATACTTCTACAGACACCTCTGACATCAAGATTCACGTGGATAATTCCCGATTTGCTGTTACATGTTGTAATTGGTTGTGGTTTCTAAATGGTCTGTTTTGTTTGACTTTAGATTGATTTTTTATTTTTAGAATTTGCTTTTATTATAAAAATAAGAGTTTTATTAACACTCGGTTGTAAAGTGTCGACTATTGTTGTAGCTTTATTAAAATTCAATTGTTAAGTGGTGACTATTGTTGTACCTTTATTAAAACTCAATGGTTAATATTGACTGTTATTATAGATATAGTTCAAGAGGTACATCATAGAACAAGGCACAGAATAAAAGTAAAATATAATGCTGTAATATTAAAACAATAACCAGATGGAAAACAAACTATCTGGTATATAAATAAAATATGGTAAGAAATTCAATAAAAAACGAGAATCAAAGCAATATTTACACTTTATAACAAAACTGAAAATATATAGAATTCATATTCATAAATGTAATTTACATGAAAAAAAACTCATATAAATTAAAAGGTAACAAAAATGGTCTAGATTAAAGTCAAAATAATAAAGAATAAAACTTTTTAATTTTTTTAATACTTGATTAAAACATGTGGGATTATGAGAGCCAGATAGGACTTGAATATCAATTTTTTTGCCGCTTACTAATTCTCCTCTATAAGCTGTATCTATAGTTACAAGTTAATAATGGTATATAGAAACTACATAGGCCAACCTCTATTACAGTTATTAGAAGAGTTTTATTACTCAATCAATAGAGGTTCCTCATCAGTTCTATCGAGACATATATTATTTTTGTACTGTGTTATTTTCCCTGAAGTATAACTTGAACTATGTTTTTTGGTTTGTGACGTTATTTCCATAATGATTCATATCCTTTAGTTTGCGTTTAAGCATCTAAACTCTGTCATGTAGCATTTTATGAAATTGTTAAGATATGGCTTGTAAGAATTATGTATCCATACGCAAACATCTATCCATTCACGTAAATAAAACATTCACCATATAAGCCTTATAGACATCATGTTACACCTATTAGTTGTAATATAATGAATCCCAACTGACAGTTAGGAAGTTTTATTAAACAAACTACTGAGTATTAACATTTGTTATGTGATGAGTAGAATAGTTATCACGTCTGGTCAGTTCCTTTTTTAGCTGTTAGATCATGAAGAAGATGACGCAAGAGGGAAACAATGTTAAAATGTCTTAGTTTAAACTTCTCACAATTATGATAATACAGAGATAATATTCCCATATAACAAGTCTTAAAGTAAGTACGGTTAACTGGTCACTGGTAATCTATCAGTTAGACTAAACTCTCTTAACCAGAATGAAGAAGTTATGAAAGTATAAAAGTGCTACGATTCATCAAGACAAACGTTGAAACCTTACCTTTTCGTAGTGACTCTCACACTAATATCTTTTGGCACTACTTAAACCATATATCTATTAATAAAACTTAAATAAAAAAAAAAACGTTCAATTATTATTAAAAATAAAAGCTGTGAACGAACAAATTAGAATATTGAAAACTTATTATAATAACAATCTTGGAGTAAGAGTTAACAGCATTTTAAGACAATATCCTTAAATTATCTTCAACAAAACACAAAATGTGCGTACATTATCATCTATTCATTTACACGTTACAAAATTTACTTCAAGCCTTCCTCAAAATAGCTTACACAGGTTTGAATTCTAACATATTAGAGTTTTCATGTATTTACGTAAAGTCTTATAATTTTAATACAGTTTTGACGTAAAGTACAAAACCCTAAGGTTAATTTGGATTTGATGATGTTGGTATTTTGAGCGTCCACGAAGTTTGTTGCAATGTTATCTGAGTTCTAAACACTACGATACTACTTTTGATCTAGTGAGGTCAAATCAACACAGCAAAAATACAAAAAAATCAAAATAACAGCTAGTGAACTTGAAGCTATTTGGCTGCAGGCCTCTCACATCGGCCTGTATGTCTTCATAGGCAAGCATAGCAGGAAACAGTATTTTCGTAATATTAAAACGCAATGAATTACAACTAAATAATTCAAACACTTGCTTGTGTGCAAATTATGTAGTTTTACATAATTGTTTACAATACTGGGAACGGATAGGACTGGTAGGGTTAAAGTCCTACAACATTTTATGCTAGTGATTACGTGACTTTAATAAGAAAAATATTATTGGTACATAAAGCAAAGAACCTTACTAGTTTTATATAAGCGATATAAATACACACTTGATGGCCCTACTAACAAAATGTAGCCTCCCCTGGGACTAGTTTGTGTATTAAATATTTGAAATTTGAGTTATAAGAATGTAAAAAAAAATAAAGGATAGATTATATATATGTCAAGTACATAATTTGTGAAGATAAACCACATGTTATCCAGTTCGTGCCTTGTACTGCATAGCTTACGTATCACTCATCCAGAGCGTTTATTTTATCTTTCCTGGATAAATTTAGGGCTTGAATATTTTTTTAAAATTGTTTTTACCTTCCTGTCGTTCCAAATCGCATCACAGATGTTATAAGACTGCCTGAAATATTCCTTGAAGGATCTCAGTAGTCAAATATTAGCTGATTAGGGCTAAAGATGTTTCATTGGATATGTGAAAATATACTTTAAAAGGAAGATACAGGAACTTATAAAGCTCAATATACAAATATTTAATTTTTCTAAATTAATTTATCTAATAGTTTTAGCTTGCCTTAGATGATGGGACAACCGAGATGGACCAATAAGTCTCTTGTCGTCCCTTAGCATTATGTTATGCCAAATTACCTTTTAGTAGACATGTTCTACATGTTACATTTTTACAGGGTTGAAAATCGGTATGTAGTTCCACCCATAACTTATATCTAAGGAAGAAATTCACGTGACCAACACTTGTATGGTCGTTTCAATTTTCTATTTTTCTTATAGTTGCTTTCTCGACATGGTCAACAGCTAGAAATCCAGAACATATTAGTGATTTATAGAAATTAAACCTTTGACCGTTTAAGTCGTAAAGTGCATTCTCGTGTTTCCCACTAAGTGGGATTTATAGAGGTTGCAAGTCCATTAGAAACATTTGTCAGAGAGCCTTTCAATGGAATTCCTTGAGGACTGTCTTCTCTGTGACCAGAGTGGATGACGTCATTTGGGACAGTAAACGCGACTTGGTAATCTAGCTACTTTTTTTTAACAGATTCATTAATTATAGTCACTCTCTACTAACCTAATTAGTGTCTTATATCCTTACCTACATATGACATCTAGATTCCTGAAAGCTACGTCTGTGTGTGATGTAATTTTCATAAAACTCTCGAAGTTTGAAGCTTTAATCTTTAAAAACACACACACACAAAGTTGCTAGAGGTATTCTTGTATCACTGGAAGTCAAAATTATGCAAAACTTATTAACTCTACCAAGTGAATAATGGAATGGACATCACTTCACACTCCTTAGAAACGAAAGCAAAACTGATTTTAAGGAGACTAGAATAGACTGTGATACTTGTAAATAATTTTCATCCAATACGCCGAAATTTAATTTCAAACATACCTATGCTTGAGTACAATAATCTAGAGCTTAACATTGGAAATTAAATAAATGAAATGATATATATCGAACAAGAAATCGGATTCGTATAATAAATACACTTCATGACGTGTTAAGATTAATAAGTGAAATAAAACGAAACTCCAGGCTTAACTACCTGTTCTAACAATATCTCTCATTGTGATTTCTGTATTAATTATATATTTTTAATACTTCTTGACTCGGAAATATAGTTACTGAAACATGATAAGTATCCATATTTATTTGAGTTGGTTTTGTAATTTAAACACTCCAATATGGAAGAAACAGCATCACTGAAAAACACATGTGTCACTTATTTTTACTTTCATTTTGTTATTTCAATTACTGCATGATTTTAACAGAAACTCACTGAAGTATTTGCTTAGGTGCGCGTGCCCAAACAAACACACACACACTCGAAATCATTGATTTCGATATAGTAATTTTATAAAAGTTTTGTAGAAGAACAACTCAGATATTTTGAATATTTTGTGAAAAACTTCACGTAAAAAATGTGAAGTTTCGAATACGGTATATTTACTAATTAGCTCAAACTACATCGTTCGTTTTTTTTAAGCAACGTTCAAACTGTTTCATCCATGATACTCATATATAGCTTTACGAAGTTTTGTGTAATAACACACTATGAATGAGATTCTTTTTTTGCATCAGGTTTTTAATTCATATGCTGCTTTTCGCTAACATTCAATTCCAGCTACATGTGATTCAGGCCCTATAATCATGAAAACAATTACTATGTTTTTTAAATGTCATTATGATCTCGTTTCTGTTGTTTTTCGTGAAATTTAAATATAATTAATGAAATTAATAAGAAGTTATTTTACAAAAACCTTATGTTTGTTTTTACATAGCGTATTTAAATTATGAACTCCTTCAATAATTACATTCTCAAAACTTCAAAAATACCTTGCGAATTTGTTGTTATTGTTGGAATATTTATGAGTTTTAAACCTTCAAGTCTTGTTACTTTGTAGGCTTAGATATTCCGATATTTTAGACGTCCTTTCACAATTCTGAAATAGCCATTTTTCAAGTAACTCATTATAAATATTAGACTTGTTTAGTAACTCATGTATTTATTCAATCACAACGTTAGCAAAGTTGCAAGTATTCTTTGGAGTTTGATTACATTAGTTGGTTGTTTATTTGTCACTTTAGCACGAAATTTCTGGTATTTATGGGAGATCGAGATGTAGGACTAATGGGAAATCAGGCAAAAAAAGAGGAAAATAAGTTCCCTTCATACAATTTGTATGCAAATTTCCTATAGTATAATTAGAGATAATGTATTTTACCTTGAACGAATTGTAAACTTTATTACACAGTAGCAGACAGTTTACTTGGTCGAGGTTTCGGCTACAATCTTCTTGTAATTCTAACTATACAGATTATAACAGAACAATAAAATATATCATAACCTGTAATCTATTAACTACTTCGTTTCCATGCTTGCTTAATGAAAATTAATTACATAAAAGATCGTAATGCGAGCTAATTCGATTTCAACAGTTTAATAATAGCTATTTTGGCTAATAAATTATAAAATGTTGTAAAGAAATTCGTTTCAAATATCGAAATTACCTGGTTTAACTTTTTTATCATAGAAATTCTTTATTGAATAGTTGTGTTCAATCATCAGTTTATCTCTTCCTTGGGTAAAGCCGAAGGACGAAGACGAAGAATACGTAGCATATTTGTGAAATTAGATATTAGTCAGAATAATGCTTGGAAGCCCTTCACGTTTATCTCTGTCAGAATTTTAACCTCTAAAGTTGAAGTTGCCAATTCGTCAAACTTGCCAACTGGGTTAAGACCATAGAGTTTTCTAACCAGCCAATGCAGAGCGAATCAGGGCTACCCAACCAGAACAAAGGGATGACTGGAATACGGTACCTTATACAGCTGAGGTGTTCTTTTTGTAAGAACGTTTGAGGAAGTTCGTTACGTTAATGGACTGAAAAATGTTGACATTAGTAAGTTTCGTTTCAGGTCTTCATCGTTGCACACAGTAGTAAACGTAAACTGCAAAGTAAATTAGTGCGCTATTTGACATTTAAGGATGAGAATGCTAATGGAAGTTTGTAATTTCTAAACGTGTATCAGATATAGCTTCTAACATTTCCCAAAAATGGGACTAAAGTCGTTTTAACGTTAAATAACGTTTGCAGACGTAAACAGTTTTTTGTTGTAAATCCAGAGAACGTGAAAACGGAAAATAAATAATGCTTCATCACGAACAAAAAAAAACGAAACGAGCATGTTAACATTTAGCGACTAAAGTTTTCGTAAAAATAAAGTACAAAGTTAATTAGGGTGTTTTTTTGAACCTTCGCACTTCTTATCTACTTCAAAACTTGATAACTCACATACTCTTTAGGATGTTGCCACCAAATAAAAAGAGCTATTCATTTATTTCGTTGAAAGGTAACTAAATTTTGTTAATAGTTTACTAAATCAAAAGTTCTGAATTATTAGTATTATACGTATATATTTAATGTAGATTAATATAGATGATTAATTGTTCTGTATTTAATATCCAGCATAGCTAGGTGGTTAATGCACTCGATTCGTAATCTGAGGGTTGCGGGTTAGAATTCTCATCGCACTAAACATACTCGCTTTTTCAGCCATGGGAGTGTTATAACGTGACAGTAAATCTTATTATTCGTTGGTAAAAGAGTATCCCAAGAGTTGACGCTGAGTGGTGATGACTAGCTAGCTGCCTTCCCTATAATCTTGCAACGTTAAATTAGAGACGGTTAGAGGTCGTGTCGTTTTGCGCGAAATTCAAAACAAACCTGAATTCAAACAATGTATTTCACTTATTTTTGGTGTTTTATTATTTAAAACGTATTGATAATCTTTTTTTTTCTACTGTATTCCTTTCAACATTAAATAACACCATATCGAACTTACATATCAAACCGCAGATACAAAAGTAGCACAACACTGAATCGGTGTAGTAACCTAGGAAAGAATAACTCCATGTTAACCGCTCAACGTGCTCTGTTCTTTTAGCTGCGGGAATTTAAATTTCATAACCAATGTTGCTAACTGCCGAAAAATGACTATGTAATCAGCAGATGCTACTGATTGCTTGTCCGCTTTCAGGTCAGCTGTTCTAAATTAAAAGTGACTATGCTTGAATCTTGGGCAAGGTGGGAACATTGATCGAGTAGTTTAACCCATGTTTTGTATAAGGTGGGATAAGTTTGAAAACAATAAAAACTAGGTACTATACTAGATGTTATTAACGTTGAAAATAATAAAAACCAAGTATCACACCAAATGTCATCCAGATTGAAAATAATGTACCATACTATATGTAAATCAGCATGAAACTAACAAAAGCCTAGGTACCATATGGATTGAAAATAGCAAAAACTAGGTACTACACCAGGTGCCATTCAATTTGAAAATAACAAGAAAATAAGCAAGTACCACAATTGGTGCCTTTCAGACTGAATGTAACAAAACCTAAATACCAAATTCGATGTACTTCAGGTTCAAAATAACAAACACCAGGTACCATGCTAGGTACCATTCAGACTGTAAGTAGAAAAATATCAGGTACCCACTAGATGCCATTCTGGTAAAATAGTAAAAGTCAAGTATCACATTGAACCTATGTAATAATCCATAAACACGAAAATACTGAAACGATGTAAACAAACGTGAAAATGTCAAAACGTTATTCCAATGTGTCGACAAATATGTAAACATATGTAATAAAGTACTATATTTCACCAATAGCCGTTTGACTAATATTCATAACAGTTCATCTCTAATTTTCATAACGTCAGTTTTGTTTGTTTTAGAAAAAGTTATCAGTGAATTAAATAGTTTCTTTCACTGAAGCAAGGTGTCCTGGAAGCTAAAGAAAAGTAAACCTAATTTCTTTTTTTGCGACGTTCACCAGAAAATAGGTGGCTGAGTTGCTTTTGTTAGTGGCTAATGGTTTGTGGCATTCTCTCAGATTAATCGTGGACCTGCTGAATCAGGTGAAAAAGACGTCAAGAATGATTAGGAACAAAGAACCCCTGGTTTCACTAGCAAAGAAGAGACATATATGAGTTCGTGGTATCTCTGTTTTTATCAGTATTTTTTCTTCAACTTCATTTAACTATGTTCATAAGACCTCTTTCATATATTATAGAACTAAACGTTTTTATCAATTTATTGTTATTATAGAAGCTATTTTCCCTCTCTTGTCGTCACAACCTTTACAACTTCCTCAAACGTTAAAATTAACTTATCCTATTAAAAAACTTTATAAAACTAATAGAAGGATGTTTCTTACTTTGTATAAAAGAGAGTTTCGTTCAGATTACTTTTGTGCTAGTAATAACATCGCAGTGTACTATGAATTTCAATTGTATTCTGCTCAACGAATCAATAACGTCTGTTTAATGTGTAGGATTCGTTCGCTCCCAGTGTCCCTAATAATTTCATTTCTAACGCTCATTTCTCGTCGATTTTTTATATAGTTTAGATGATGATTAAAATTTTAAGGGGAGATGCACCCCTTTTTTTCTCAAAATTTATCTTGGCTCTCATCTTTCACTCTTAGTTTTTCTGCTGCGTCTATACCAAAACCGAAAATATATTATTTTCGTCACACTAAAACTATTCAAAATATTTTCTTGTTCTGCTCCAATATAAAGCTGCATGCTCGTGGCCAGATATGATGTATTTTTTGTTTTTTAAATAATGATTTTAGACATTTCTCCGCCAAACTTAAACTAAGTAGAATTATATTTACTGCCATCGCTCTTCTAAGGAAAGCTGAAACTTATTATCAAATAGTAAAGTTTAGGCTAATCTATAGGAAATGTTTTTTATCATCGAATAATCCACTGTATCAACACTTTACGACCGAAAAAACAACGTAGCCTTGTCACTAAGTTACTGCTTATGATCGCTTCTAGCAACGTTCTTTTTGGAGTTTTACTTTATGTGTAAAGTTCAGGTATCAATTCATGTTTTACACTATATAAGATGAACAAGACTTTTTGCCCCTAGCCTTTCAGCCCAAATGTATTATTCTTCTAGCCACGGATAGAGGGATGATTTTTATACAAAACGATATATGTATATATAACCTTATTTTGCGTTTTAACAAAAATCTCATAAATTTTACAGCATATTGAAAAACCGTTGAAATTCCCTCCCACCACGTCCTTTATCAAACGTATCTATCTCTCACCAGATGTAACTCCAGTACATAACGTTTTCACTTAAAACTTCTACATATTTAAACGGAAACCAAGAATATCAAATCTAAATTATATAACGACACAAAAGTATCAATTGCAACGAGGTTACCATGGATGTTTGGTTATTTAATGAAATAATTTTATTTAAAAGTCTTAGCGATGGGACATTATACAATAATTCATCATACTTTGTTTGGTTTTTGAATTTTACGCAAAGCTACACGAGGGCTATCTGCGGTAGCCGTCCCTAATTTTGCAGTGTAAGACTAGAAAAAAAGCAGCTAGTCATCACTACCCACCGCCAACTCTGAAGCTACTCTTCTACCAACGAACAGTGGGATTGACTGTCACTTTATAGTGCTCTCTCGGCTTGGAGGGCAAGTATGTTTGGTGTGACGAGAATTCGAACCTGCTACCCTCGGATTACGAGTCCAGTTCCTTAACCACCTGGCCATACCGGGCCTTTACCATAATAAACCATTGGAAGACATTAAATGTAAAGTAGGCCTAATACCTGTTAAGTTTACTTTTCACTTTCTTTCTAATGTGACTTCAATACTTTTATTAAATCTACGTAAATAATGAGATAAGTTCTTTTCAATGCCATTATTTATATATATATAAATGCATGTTTTTATTGTGCAATTTCTCGGCCGTGAGTTCAACCTGATGAGTCTTTTTCACCTAATTACATTCTAAATTGTTTTAGGCTATTACACAGTTTAAGTTGTATAAAATCACAATTCCGTTCATGTTTTCATTCGAAATGCCGAAGATTACTCGTCTAAAAATCTTTGTTAATGAACATCTTGCACCAGAAGTGTGATTATGGTCGAATCGTTTCACAATAAAAATATTCTTTGCAGTTATTGAAAGCAATTAATAGCAAAAGTAGTTTTTATTAACAGAGACAGCTGATCTTAGAAGAAAGTTGGTATTTAAAATGACGACAAGTTAAGTCAACATGAAATATAATGTTTTAATGTAAACTTGTTATCTCAAAACAGAATTTAAAAAGGCAACAGCCTGAAAGCCAGTTCAATGTCTTTAAAATGCACCCTGTGTGCCACCGAATGGCACAGTGATATGTCTGTTGACTTATAACATTAGAAACCGGGTTTCCATCCCCGTGGTTGGTAGAGCACAGATAGCCCATTGTGTAGCTTTGTGCTTAATTACAAACATTTGACACTCTGTGTCAAATATATTATTATTAAATTGATTAAACATTTAAAAATAGAAAATACGAGTTATAATTATAATCTACAAATATTAATGTTTAAAAATAATCGGTTTGTCGTCTCCAGGTAGTTATGGCACTCGAATCGCAGTCTGAGGATCGTGGGCTCGAATCTTCCTCCCACCAAACATGTGATACTCAATCCCACTAATCGTTAATAAAAGAGTAGCCCAAGAGTTTATGGTGGTTGATCATGACTGACTGTCTTCCCTCTATTCTTACACTGCTGAATTAAGGACGGCTAGCGCAGATAGTTCTCGCGTAGTTGTGCATGAAATTTAAACCATGTCTAAGTCATCAAGAGTAATAGGCCAGATATAATGCCATATTGGTCTTCCAAGTAGAAAATTTTGTTTGTTTGTTTTGAAGTTAAGAAAAAAGTTACACAATGGGCTATCTGTACGTTGTCCACCACGGGTATTGAAATACAGTTGTTTGATCATCCTATCTTGTTCTGGAACTTTGCAATTAAGTCTGAAATTGGAGTAACAAATTGTTTCCTGCATTTATGTTTCCTGGGTCAACGAATTGTAAATTGTATTAGGACTTAATAACCTTCCAATAATCAATTATATATTTTTTATTTATAACAAATATTAGGATCAGTTAAGTTTTTCATATGCTTCGAAACTACTCCATTAACGATTTGTCATTGTTGTGTGAATCTTTTGAGGCCACTCGTTTGTTTGTTTTTGGTCATGCCCATCAAGTACATTAGAATAACTGATCTTGGCCAAACACGTTTCCTCTTTTAAATCATATTTTCAGCTTCCACGAGGCTTTTGATTAAAATATCTTTACAAATGGATCAGGCAAAATTAGGCCTAAATTGGTGGGTTTGGTTGTTGATAGTTTGTACACAATGGGTTATCTGTGCTCTGTCCACTAAGGGTATCGAGTCCCTATTTTTCTAGGGTGATAAGTCCGCACACATGTCGCAGCGCCACTAGAGAGCAAATTGGTAGAAATTTTGAAAATTGATTCCTATTGACGATTTCGCTTTTAGTGATAATCGATCATATCTGAACGACATGAGGGTCCATAGAAACTTCTCCAGGAGGCGGGTGGAAGCAAAGTCTAAATCAAGAGCATATATCAAGATATATATATATACACACACACACACACATGTATACTGAATAAATAAAGAAAGAAGTGTCTTTGTGGATAATTTTCAAACAAATCTCCGAGGTATTTTCCTTTCTTTTTTAATTCTCAATAGATATTTTAATCCCAAAATTTCGCACAAAACACGATAGTGGCCGCACATATTATACAATACAAGATCTAGTTCCTCAACTCTATCAAACCGTTTTATCTACTATACAGTTTCCGCGAATTCTGTCTATAGATATAGTCGACGAGGTACTGTTGCATGTCCAGGCATTGTTGTCTTGAATGTGATGATTTCTGCTTAGAATCACAAGCAAATACTTTTCAAATTAGTTGAAGAAATTAATCTGATATGTCATGGACAAGATGGTACTACTGATAAAATTAACTGTAGTAGACCAGCATGTGTATTACTTGTATCAGGGCATCATAATCGATACAGTCCAAGAGAGAATAATGTTTAATCTTAGATCAATCAAAAGATAATATTTATAATCGCTTTTTATTTGACAGTTATGGTACAATAACATGAACACTTCTATTAATGGTCATTAAATGACACAATTGAAATAAATAATTACAGACTTAAAATGTATCTCAATACGGCTGATATTAAAACTTTTATTAAAATAAAGTGGAGAACTTCTTAGGTTATAAGAGTTTTAATACCCATATCAGCCGTCTTGAGATACATTTTTACTTCAAGTGGGTTTCTTGCCATCAAGAATTACAGATTTATTCCAAGTTAGCAATTTGATTTCGTTTTATTCCATCATATTAAAAACTTCCGAGTGCTATACTGCTTACACCTAGGAACAGTAACGATGGTTTGATTTAGAATAAAAAAAATATTCATTCGAATATTCACAAAGTTTAAATTATCACTAAAAAAGTTAAAGTAGAAACAGTATTTCACCATACAAGTTAAAGTGACTTTGAACGATGAATTTCTGAACAAGAGAGAAAATTAAACAAAATACTTTTGAAATGGAAATCACGTATAACAATACAATTCTAAGTAAATTATTTTTAAAAGATATAAGCATGCCTTGGTGGTTAGGACGTTTGACTCGTAACCTGCCTGTCGCGAGTTCACATCTCCTTCACCGAATATATTCGCCCTATCGGCTATAGAAACGTTGTTGTATGACAGTCAATGCCACTATTTGATGATAAAAGAGTAGTCTAAAAGGTGGCGATAAATGGTGTTGACTAGCTGCCTGTCGGTCCTAAATTAGGGACAACTGGAGCAGATAACCCTTGAAAGACATTCAAAACAAACAAACCAAATTTTTAAAAGATGTATTTTCTACCAAAAGGCCTAAATTTTCTGACAAAAAAACAGTTACACAGAAGATTTGGTTTTCAATTACACTTAAGTTTCCCTTCACAGTTTTCAAATTATAGTTGTGGATAATAACATTTCATCGGTGTTTCTTCTCAACAAGACACGACCGAATGACTTTTTTGTTAAGTGACAGTTGGGATGGACGATGACAGTCAAAACGTTAGACGAATCATTGTTGATAACTACAGTATAGCTTGATTTCTATCATTAATATTAGGTTTGTTGGTTTCAAATACTTTGCCAGTTTTCGCCAATGAAACCTTTCACTTGTTCAGTGCCGTAGACGAGATAACTCGTCCAAGCCTATCGGTAACACAGTGCCACGGACGAGTTTATTCGTTCTCAATAATACCTAACTTCAACGCTAGTTGTCAGCATCATACATACATTTGACCTACTTACAAATTGTTTCACTTTCGATCCAAAATGGCGTCACGAAAAAGTTACAAAATAAAGAAACATTAGAGTTGGATTGTAGCAGCTGAAATACTTGGCAGTCAACAGGTTAGTACATACTTAAAGTTGTAATGCTTAATGCTTTTCTTACTCTTAAGTCATATTATTCTTAATATAAAATTCCGTTGTTTCGTGTAACTTTAACTCAAAACGTATATCACTTAATTTTATATTGAAACTTAATTGAGCTGTCAGGTTTCTACTTTGAAACCTATTTTATTTAGCATTTTTTTACTTCTTAAGGTAAAAAAGAACGGTGTTTACACACACTTTATTTCACATTATTTGAACTTTACAAAAAAAAATTAGCGTTAAATAATGCAGTTTAAAATTGAAATAAAGTAAAATAACACAGGGCGAAAGGGCGTTAAACTATAGAATTTTTATACAGAAATTAAGTAAAATAGCTTGTGCTTAAAGTAAGCATAACACTAAGCGTTACAAATGAAAGCACTATTAGTTTACACGGGTAAGCTAATACATCAACTTCGCTGAAACCTTGAGTAACTGGACAAATATTCTCTTCTAAACAGAAAGACAAATTCATCCGAAAACATTCCCAAGGGAAATACTTGATAATTTACAGGAAGAGTTCTCTTTAAATCAAAGCTTGGAATCTTTACTCTGGCGTAGAATCTTCTATTGTGTTCTCATTGGCACGTATTTACTTTTACTAGTAAAAATCGATCGAGCTTTTCAAATCCTCTAAAGCCACTTTACTATGATATGTATACACATATATATATATACTATGCTTCCAGTGAGACGAGTTGTTTCCAATCGACCCATATCCTTCTATGTTGGATAGTGAAACCGAGTTCTTCAATTAAGACTGTTTACCTCTCAGAATTGGGCTAACATTTCATGTTAACTTGAAGAAGGGAATTCTAGACTCCCCAGTAAGTCCAATGATTAGCAAATGGGGAAGTCATATAACGACTATCTTTTCCTGGGAAGAGTACTTTTTTTTTTTACTATGGTGTGTGTGGGGAGGTATTATAATGCGTATTGGAAAATACAATTTTCGTGTTACTATGATATTAATGTGTGTGCATTGATTGTTACGCGTGTTAATGAGTACGAGTTTCATAACTGAGGGAAGCAGTTGAATCTGTAATTTTACTTTGAATTTAAGACAAAATTATATTGGGCTAACCGCTGTGTCTACAGTAAGAAATCGAACCCATAATTGTAGCATTGTAATCCGTAAATGCACTGCCGTTCCACCTTAGGATCTTATTTATTATACTGAGCAAGTTGAAACCAATACCTTAAATCTAAATAATTATTCAACGCATGCGCAACCAGTAATAACATAAACATCGTTTCTGCATATGCACGTTGTGCGCAAAAACTTTGCAGACGAAGTTTGACTCATAAACCAACAATCAAGCTTGCAAACTTGGTAAATCGAATATTCTATTATTGTTCATGGCCTCGTGGTTGAGTTAAAAGTACTAGTTTCGTGACCTCTTCTCTCAATCTTCATGCAATCCTGAATAAAATCTGACACTTCTATAGTACTAATACTAACACTTCTGTAGTTTCCAGAGTCACAAACACTTCTACAGTATCATTACTAACACCTCTGTAGTTTCTATCGTACCAATACTGACATTATCTAGTTTGCAAAGGTATCAACACTTATGTATCTTTCAGAGCTACAAATACTTCTATAGTAACATAACTAACACTTCTGCAGTTTCATGAGACACAAACACTTCTGTTTTACCATTACTAACACTTCTATAGTTTCCAGAGGCATATACACTTCTATAGTACCATTACCAGCACTTCTGTAGTTTCCGGTGTCACAAGAACTTCTATAACACCAATAATGATATTTTTGTAATTTCTTGAGGCACAAACAATTCTATAGTACCAATACTTTTCTGTAACACAAACGCTTCTATAGTTTCAATATTAATTAACCGTTCCCTAGATGCCAGAGACACAAACATTTGTATAATACCAATAATGACTCTTCTGTAGTTTCTAGAGAAACAAACACTTCCGCACTACCAATACTAACACTTCCATAGTACCAATACTAACATTTCTATTATACCAATACTAACACTTCTGTAGTACCGATACTAATACTTGTATAGTACCAACTCGAATATTTCAATTGTATTAAGAGGATATTAATACTTTTCTAGTACCCAAAGATTCAAACACTTTTTAGTCCCCACATTAACGCTTCCTTACACTAAGAGGGTAAGTGACATGAACCTAGCCAGTGCTTACTGATACAACAAAAATAATTATTCATTTATTAAAGGTTAAGAAGAGGATTCTGATAGTAAATACAGTGAATTTCGTTTACACAATAATTCGTCTCATTTTTGATAAACAATATTTCTCTCACTTAACTGTAACTGTTTGCTTTAAGCAACATATACTGCATGCGACAGTATACTTACTAGAACTATAACAGTAAAACCATACATGGCAGTGTATTTACTAGAACTAAAATATTAAAGCTAAACATGACAGCGCATCCAATGGAACGATAATAGTAAAACAGTGCATGGTAGTGTATTACCAGAACTATAATAATTGCACGGTGTATGACAGTGTATTTACTAGCACTATAATAGTAAAGCTAAACTTGACAGAACTAAAATAAATGTCTACTCAACTGCTAACAAGGTTACAATTTAAAGAACTCTAGTAATATTAAAATAGAACTACTGTATTTGAAATAGGAGCTGTAGACCATAATAGAACTACTGTATTTGAACTACTGTATTTGAACTACTGTATTTGAAATAGGAGCTGTAGACCATAATAGAACTACTGTATTTGAAATAGGAGCTGTAGACCATATTTTTTACCAGTACCAAAATAAATCAATGCATAAACATCAACAAAGTGAAATCGTTTTTGATTTAAATAAAATATTTCGATTCATGAGTATAGTTCAATGTTCATCAACACACTTCCTTCTACTATTATGCGTTAAAATCTTTTTTGTTGTTTCCCGGCATTCCTTTTCACCAACAACCCCGCACACCAAGACATTGAACAATGCTAATATCCGGTATTATTAAGTTGTAATAAATTTCTCTTGGTCGATTCTTTTACGTCTTTTCTCACTATTACATGCTTGTAATTTACCAGAAATTTTTGTCAAGTGTGCAATATATTATCTCTTATAGTAGACAACTATGTTTCAAATTAACTCAAATAATTAACCCTGGTGACGTTGAACTGCAGATTTTAAAGTTATATCAAAGAAGAAGAAAAAATACATTTATATTTTAATAATCGAATTAAATGTTAAGGGATGAAAGCGCAGTGCGAGGTTTGTGGTGTCTTCTAACAAAGAGTGCGATTAGCTGGTTGTCTTTTACTGAAATGATTTTTTTTTCTGGAACTTTTACTCGATATTTTTTGTCATCGAGTGACGTTGACTATATGTTAACATAAAGAGTCTGCAAGCAGCAGTAGATGGCTATCAAAGTTTCCCTTATAACCAACCTTTTGGGGTTAGATAGAATTAACAACTAAGGCGCCCTCCTAAGCGTCTGCACAGTATTTGTTTTTAATTAGAATAACGAATCTCGTTAATTTCTGTTAAAGACTTTTTACATGCAAAATTAAAACTTGTGAGCCGAATTTGTTAGCACTGATGGAATAAAGATGGTTTAAAATTAAATTCGAAACAATTTTAATTAGTTCGACGGAAAGCAAGCATTCGAAAGTGACAGTGAAAAAAACGGTAAAAAATGAAATGCGATTTCGACACAAAGTTTATCCAAACATGCTTAAGATCGCTTATTTTTCAAATGAAAAATAGTTCCGAAAAATGACTTCTGATCTAAAATCTATCTAAGACTCGACTATCCCACCCCATTAGAAGTAAGTAAAACAAACAAATAAGACAGGCTCTACCATTGAACTCACTCTGCTGTCCTAGTTATAGAGTTTTACACTACTGAAAAACTTTGTTTTAAATGCGATGGCATGACACCAAGGTTAGGGGGCTCGACTCTCAATCTGAGGGTAATAGATTCCAATCCCCATTCCATAAAACGGGCTCATCATTTCATCCTCGGGAGTGTTATTATGTTGCAATATACCCTACTGTTCGTTGGAAAAAAAAATCCCAAGAGTTGGCGGTGAATGATGATGACTAGCTGCCTTCCCTCTAGTCTTACACTGCTAAATTATGAACGGCCAACGCAAATAATCCTCGTGTAGTTTTGTGCAAAATTTAGAACAAACCATATGTGGTTTGTATGTTTCGACTGCTTAGGTAAAGTGAGAAATAACCCGGAATCAGAAATCAATAGTTATAATAGTAAGAACACGTGTTTGAGAGGTTACATAGTATGAATAGATCACTAACATATTACCGATAGAAATAATATAAAATAAAAAAGTTGTGTATATAGCAACGAAAAAACTATAAAACTTAAAACTGTTTCGATTACACTGATGTTATAAGAGCATATTCAATTGTATGGTACCAGTGGTATATGTTTGATGTTACAGAAATGTCATGATTTTGTTTTCAGCAAGAATTTCTTGTACGAGATAGCACCCAGATTACGGGAAGTTCTGAAGCATTCCAAACACGTGGAATCCTTCTGTTTTTCTCGGTGTCTTTCCCTATTTCAATATCATTTTTCAACACCATCGAATCGTTTATACTTCGCCGTGAGCTTCGCGCATCCAGCTTGTGTAAATGGGCAGTGAGTGAACGAAGTGAAACGTTAGGACCAATATACACCCAACTAAGTAATTACATGTCTCAGTAAATAGAATAGAACTCGTAAATTAAAAACTTCTGCTTTTATCAACCCTAAAGAAAGCGTACAGCAAGAGAAACATTCCGATCTTTTTTTCCCTCAGAGCAATTTTCTCTCGAAATCGGGATGATATATTTCCCCATGTTCAACACTCTTGTTGGTATTTTCAATTCCGTGCCAGTGGACCAGTTTAAGATTTCAGTCTACTAAAAAAAAGAATGGAAATGGTAAGAATTTTCCGAACAGCTAGAAAGAAAACCTTAGAAATATTTGGATGTATGTTCATAAAGCTTGTGGAAAATAAAAATTAAATAATAAAAAAATGAAAGAAATCACTATGTTCCATTACATCATAAATTCTTACTTCTATTTAAAGAAGAAAAAAAGTAAAATTTTGAGTAAATCAGAGAAACAATATGTTAACAAAACAAAGGAAATATGTCGTTAATCATCTTTCAGAAAATATCTCAAAATATTATATAACTCATTTTAATTTTTCTTCAAAGCTTTGATAACCGGTAAATGAGGATATGGATAAAAATGAGAGTATTGAGGACATACGTATAGAATGGAGTGCTGAAGATACGCATACAGAACAGGTGTATTAAGAACGTATGCGTAGAACTGGAGTGTTGAAGATGTGCGTACAGAGTGGGGATATTAAATTAATGCAAACATAATGAGAAATATTGTGGATATGCGTATAGAATAAAAGATAGTTTCACCTTTTCCATGCAAAACTTTGTTGTAAATAAATGGTTTACACAGATCGTTTTTTCACAAAGAAAGTTGAAATCAGTCCTCAACCTGGTTTCGACTGATGTAAAGTCTTGGCAAGATTTGGTAGGTTTCATCCAACTTCGGTCTTTAAGTTGGGTTATGGCATTGCAAACATTCAAAAAGATATCTTTCCATAATAAGAGATCTACTCGCTGCTCTGTTCCTCCGGTTTCTCTGATTTAAAATAACCCTTAGTGTCGTACTGACACTGACTAGATATGCTAGCCTATGTAGCTTAACCCTTCTTTTCTCTAACACTTAAATAGACGTAGTTTTAAGGTTTTCTTCTTCAGGAGGTGGCTGGTGGGGACTCGAAACGTTAGCCATAACAACTGTCACTGTCGAGGGTTATATTCCTTTACAAATGAAACACTGAATTACTGCCAGTAATACTTAAGGTCCTTACGTTTGTTTAAATAGGTATATGAGTGTAGTGTGTACGATGTTTGGGTTTATTATATGTATCTGTACGTCATTCTGTGAGAACAGCAATTTTTTGCTTTGTTCTTCAGTTCTTATTCTCTGATTCATAAATACCTCATTCATTCAGAGTACTTTTATGACCAGAAGCTTTCATCACTAATTAGGATATCATGTAACATGTTTATGCTGACCATCCTTCTGAAGGGGAAGACATTGGTACCTTTATATCATGATGTGACATTCACATTGCTATGACTTTTGTTCGTTGGTTATTTTTGTTTGTTTTCTTTCTTAAATGTTCTTACAATAAACACATTTTTTTTCATTTCTCAACCATCACTTTAATAATTCTCGATGTCTATGTCAGGCAAGAAGATAATATTTTCTGTATATGTAATAACCGTTAGATTAGATAGAAAATTTTTCCTTTAAAATTAAGAAGAAAAATTAAAACGTCATTACCAAAATTGACATGATAAAATGATCGATAATCTGAATACGTATCATCTCTGTCTGATTACTAAAGCTTTTACAAACTGCTTATTTATCTATAATCTGAATGTATAACATTTCTGTCATATCATTGGAGATCTAACATACCGCTTTAGTAATCTACGATTTAAAATTTTTGTGAGAATGAGTTTTGGTATCTTGAATTCATTTTTCTCATGAAGGAAATTTCCTGGAAACCGCATGACATACCCTTTAAGTGCACAATATACCGCAGTTCTTGCACTAGGACCTGAAATGAGTATCGTACTTGACAATTGTTTAGTTATCTATAATCTGAATACATAACACATCTGTCTGATCACTAAAGCTCTAAAAAACTACTTTAGTTATCTATTATTTGAATACATAACATTTCTGTTTGATCAGTAGAGATCTAATAAGTGCTTTAGTTATTTATAATTTGAATACTTAACACATCTGTCTGATCACTAAAGCTCTAATAAGCTGCTTTAGTTATCTATTATATCCGAATAGATAATATCTTTGTCTGATCACTGAAGCTTTAATCAACTGCTATAACCTAGCTTTTACATAAAATATGACTTGACAGTGGTGATAAATAATACCTTGTCTAGGTTACTGTAAATATATCATTATGATATTAAACCGTACATCATGACGTCATCAGAGGCTTTCAAGATAAGATTTGTTGAAAGAATGGTTTCATATGTTGTCACCAGCTGTTTTGAAAACGAAAGAAAAATCTTCTACCACTACTGGAGCGATGTAGTTGGGATTTCTTACATACTACAGATACTACAGTCCATGGAAGCTGGTAACTTGTCAGTAATGACGCAAGTGAAAAAAAATAACTAAACCACCTTCACATTTTTTATCCCTCACAATTAATTTTTAAATTCCAGCTGAACAGCTGGAGTGCGTTAGTTTATTGATTTATAAACATGAGATTAGAACTAAGCACGTCGATAGATTATAAAGGTATCCCACAATACCTTGTAACTGGCTTGTATCCTGTATTTTTGTTAAAAAATAACAACAACCCACGTCGTCCTTCGAGTGAAAGGAATATGACGGTCTTTCAATATCACGATTAAAATCGTTGTTATTACTAGATGACCTGTTGTTTTGTTTTCTGTTTTTGGTCTCATACTTTTTCAGAGTGTCCTCCCCTAGAGTGAGGTACCACAAAATAACATATAATATATTTATTAGTCATCAAAAGTTTCCTATTATAATCGCCGATGCTTTTATTAGTTTTTTTCTCCGAAAAGCAAACAAACAAAAAGAGCAGTTTGCTTTGTAACAATTGTGGCTACAAGTTTATGAAAACGTTATTGTTGATTATAATTAATCAGTTACTCTCAGGGTAAAAGTTGTTTAACTAAAAATAGAAGAATGTTAATGGGAATTTAACAACTGTTATGATAAAGTAAGTTTGATGAAGAGGCGGGAGAGTTACGACTTACTTTGACGATAATTATTCAAATATTGTTATTTATAACTTCGTAATTGTTGAGAAATTAGTTTGTGGTCGTTTCATATTAGGCTCTAAGTCAGAAGGTCCAAGGTTCGCGCTCCTTTATCTGGTTAACATTCGGATAAGGCCTTTGTATGTGTGTGTTGGGGGGTTTACTGCTGCTGTTCTGTTCAATAGTTCAGAATTAAGAACAATTACACATAAGCCCTTGAGTTACAGTTACAACAGAAAGTGTTCGTACCCCTGTGTCGTGAGTAGTTTTTCCTCATAACTTAAAAAAATATCGCGATTAGGATAATAAAAGTATGATGTATTATAAATATTATACTAACACACATCTACATACATTTTTATGTAAATTAAACGACAAATATACTGTTTATAAACAAATAACCAAACATAGAAGGGACAGAAAGTGTTCGTGCATCTACATTAATGGTCAGTTGTGTAGCCTTTCAGGTGAATTACTTGGCGCAATCTCCCCTTATAGCCCTCCATGATCGTTTGACAGTACTCGACTGGTATTTTGTTCCATTCTTCTTTACAGAAGGCCTTCAACTCTTGGAAGTTTTTCGGATGACGCTGATGAACCCTGGTCTTCAACTCATGCCAAACGTTTTCAATTAGGTTGAGATCGGGTGACTGCGATAGCCACTCCAGAACGCTTATGTGGTTCCCCTGCAACCAGGATTGCACATATTTCGATGTGTGCTTAGAGTCATTGTCGTTCTGGAAGATCCAACGACGCCCAAGCCGCAAGTTCCGAGCATCATTCTTGATATAAGGGCTTAATATATCAACGTACTCTTCTTTTTTCATGATTCCGTTGACGCCGTGAAGGCTGCCTACACCAGAAGAGCTGAAGGAACCCCATAGCATGATCGAGCTATCTCCGTGTTTAACTGTAGGGACGGTGTTCTTTGGAAGATTTCGTTTCCCCTTCTTACGAAAAATATAGCGATCATCATTGTGGCCGTAAAGCTCGATGTTACCCTCGTCTACCAAAGAATACTCTTCCAATAGGTAAAGGGTTTATCTACATGCTTTCTTGCATACCGCAATCGTCCTTCTAAATGGATAGGCTTTAAATATGGTGTTCTACGAGGACGGCATGCTTTAAACCCAGAAGAGCGTAAAATGTTTGTAACTGTAGAGGCGCTTACTTCAACTCCAGTTTCCCTTACCAGTTTCTGTATGTCATTACGTGTTAAACGAGGGTTCCTACTAACTTCTCTGAAAACCTTCATCTTGGTTCTCCCTGGTTCTCACTTAATGTGCCGAAGCAATACCAGAAAGAGACGCACGAGACTTGTATTTTACAATAATTCGTTTTTTTTTTAAATCACTGGACAGTTGTTTCCTGTTCGCCATGATGACAAAGCAGATAATAACGGAGACTGCGCTAAATTGCCGGAAGTACATTTCTTGCTGACTAAATTCCAATAATTATGAACCCATTGTCAAGTTTTGGAAGGGTATAACGTAGTTTATTCGCCAAACTAAACAAAATTTTTACGGGAATATCAGTTTTGTCACACGTTCTGAACTGTACGAACACTTTCTGCTCCTCCTAATTTTTGTTTATAAACAGTTTATTTTTCGTTTAATTTACATAAAAAGTTATGTAGATGTGTGTTAGTATAATATTTATAATATATTTTACTTCTATTAGTCTAATCGTGATACTTTTTAAGTTATGAGCAAAAAAGCACTCGGGACGCAGGGGTATGAACACTTTCTGTCGTAACTGTAAGTAACCTGACAGTTCAGCCCACGTGTACATAAAGTATCGTTCAGAATGGCAAGTTCGATATCAACACTGTCTGTTTGGAAGAAGATTTTAAATGTTTAAGACAAGCTATGAGCTTCTGACCCAGGAATTTCACCAATGAAATCGTTCAGTGAGCTTCTTATCCACGCTTTTTACAACTTAAGGAGAGACATTCGATTTCTTACTCTACATTACTACATTTCTAATCATTTCATCTTTTTCTTTCTTTATTTTATACACTAGATACAAAGGTAGAAACTTCATGTGTTTTTCACCAAGAATAACACAAAAACCGAAACTTAAATGAAATAATTCAAGTAACTTGTAACTCTAGTAATTTATAACTGTAGTAATTAGTTACTCTAGTAACTTCTAACTAATAACTTTTATCTTTAGTAGTTTGTAACACTAGTAGCTTGTAACTCTAATAACTTGTATCTTTAGTAACTTGTAGCTCCAGTGATTCATAACTGTAGTAATTTGTAACTATAGTAACTTGTAGCTCCAGTGATGTCCAACTCCAATATTATTACTTTTATACACATTTTCAAATCTAACCCGATTATGTTATAATCAGTCTTTTCTCAGCTTTCTTTCCTGAATATGTGTTGTGTTAATATCACAGATAGATAAATTATACGAACGTGTCATTCACTAGCAGTGACAACTTACCATGATAAATGGATTACTTGAACGTGTTATTCATTAGCGGTAAACAATTTACCATGATAACTGAATTACTTGAACGTGTTATTCGTTAGCAGCAAACGATTTACGAAGAAAGATACACTACATTGCCAAAAGTATGTGAACATCGCTTCTAATTACTGGGTTTGGCTATTTCAGCCACACTCATTGCTAACAAGTGTATAAAATTAAGCAAACAGCCGTGCAATCTCCATAAACAAACATTGGCAGTAGAATGGGTCGTACTGAGGAGCTCGGTGACTTTCAACATGGCACTGTCATAGGACGATACCTTTCTAACAAGTCAATTCGTCAAATTTTTGCCCCGCTAGAACTGCCTCGGTCAATTATAAGTGCTGTTATTGTGAAGTGGAAACGTTTAGGAGCAACAACAGCTCATCCACGAAGCGGTAGGCTACACAAGCTCACAGAACAGGACCGCCGAGTGCTGAAGTTCGTAGCGCCTAAAAATCGTCTATCCACAGTTGTAACACTTACTACCGAGTTCCAAACTGCCTCTGGAAGCAATGTCAGCACAAGAACTGTTCGTTGGGAGCTTTATGAAATGGGTTTCCATGGCCGAGCAGCCGCACACAACCCTAAAATCACCAAGCTCAATGCCAAGCGTCAGCTAGAGTGGTAAAAAGCATACTTCCATTGAACTCTGGAGCAGTGGAAACACGATCTCTAGAGTGATAAATCACGTTTCACTCTCTGGTAGTCTGACGGATGAATCTGGGTTAGGCGGATGCTAGGAGAACGCTACCTGCCTGAATGCACAGTGTCAACTATAAAGTTTTGAGAAGGAGAAAATGTTAATGCTACAGCATACAATGACATTTATGTTCCAACTCTGTGGCAACAGTTTGGGAAGCATTCTTTTTTTGTTTCAGCAAAGCGAAGTCCATATATACATGGTTTGCCGAAGTTAGTGTGGACGAACGTGATTAGCCTGCACAGATCCCTACTCTCAACCCCATCAAACACCTTAGGGATGAATTGAAACGTCGACTGCGAGCCACGTTTTTTCGTCCGAACTCGCTAATGAATGCTCTTTTGGTTGAATAGGAGCGAATCCTCGCAACCATGTTCCAAAATCTAGTGAAAAGCCCTCCTAGAAGAGAGGAGGCTGTTATAGCAGCGAAAGGGGTACCAACTCCATATTAATGCCCATGGTTTTGGAATGAGATGTTTGAAAAGCACATATGGATGTGATGTTCGGGTGTCCACATACTTTTGGCTATGTATCATTCGAACCTTTCTTCTACCACCACTAAAAGCTTAATTTTATTATATTTAGGTAAAAGCACAAAAGCTTGAACTACAGCTGGTATAATATAACGTCACATGAGATCTAACACTTTGAGTTTTAAACAAAAAGAGACAAAATATATGCATTCGCTAGCATGATTATGAAATAATACCCTCATATTGCTTCATTATAGAAATTATCTAACAAAATCAAATATGCCCAAGAATATTACTATGATATATACTTCTTTACTGCTGTGATATAAAAAGAAATTTCTCTGAGATACGTTAATCTTCTGACTAATATATTAAAATAGAATTTCAGACGAAATTCTCATCTTCCTCCGGCTTGGAATATTTTGGACGTCAATGAAGCTCGTTGTACAGCCTTGATCAAAATGTTTACATACCGTTCTGTATTGATGTTATTGTTTACATGTATAGAATTATTACTGAGTAAATGCTTAAGTAGCAACAGAAAATGTAGCGTATGATCGGACAAACATTTGCGAGTTGTTATTATTGTATGTATAAGTTGTTTTGAGCATATGTACTTCAAAACACACATGTATTCCTTTTCGTACAAAAGAATTTGCTTTTAGTATAATATATTTAGCAACAGATCAACGCTTTGTTAAGATAATTTCTATGTACTTGGAATAAAGTCGTGCCTCGTCACGTGTCAGACGTTCTAGGGCGTCAAACTGTTTGTCAAAGTAGCGTTTCAGGACTCTGGACTACAGGAAACATTGTTTCAAGTACGTCTATTAGAGACACCGAAAAATTACTGCCCGAAATGACCATGTTCTGATCAGGTTAACAGGTCAAGATAGAAGAAAGTCTTGTAACAGCTTATAATAACAATAGCATAAGCACATTAATAACAGGTTGTCCAGAAGAACAGCGAATAGGAGACTGACCAAAAAGGTTATTTTTTAAAAAGGGGCTAATTACAAACCGATATTAACCAGAATTCGTTACAGTTACAGTGTTACTTGGACAAGACATCATACCAAGCTGCAGTTAGGACACTGACGACATGTCATATTTTCATATAAGTCCTGTTTCCGGGTTGTTAAAACTAATGTTAAGATTTGTGTCCGTCGTTCCTTGGAGAACAGAAGAGGGAAGATTGTCAGGAAATTCACAGAAGCTGGTGTTTTATATGTTTGGGCAACTATTTATCACGGTAAAAAATAATCTTCTCATATCCTCAAAAGAAACGTCAGTGGCGCCTTCTATATGGAAACGATATTTGTGCCATATGCTAGACCAAGATTTGGGAATAACTTTGTGTTCCAGGATGTCAATGCTACTGCCCTCAGTGCACCTACTGTACATGATTATCTCGACTAAGATGATGTTACAAGATTGTCATGGCCAACAAAGTCGAGATTGTTGAGAACTATTAGGCTAAAAATCAACTAGAAAATTGCTAACCTAGACCCTAAATCAGTTATTAAAGCTGATTTGCTTCGTCTTCTAGTGACAAGTTATGATGAAATCACGATGGATTACATCAATAACCTCATCTACAGCATCCCACGTAACCTTAAGGAGATTATTAGATTTGTTTGGTTTGTTTGGAAATTTCGCACAAAGCTACTCGAGGGCTATCTGTGCTAGCCGTCCCTAATTTAGCAGTGTAAGACTAGAGGGAAGGCAGCTAGTCATCACCACCCACCGCCAACTCTTGGGCTACTCTTTTACCAACGAATAGTGGGATTGACCGTCACATTATACACCCCCACGGCTGGGAGGGCGAGCATGTTTAGCGCGACGCGGGCGCGAACCCGCGACCCTCGGATTACGAGTCGCACGCCTTACGCGCTAGGCCATGCCGGGCCGAGATTATTAGAGCTCAGGGAGGACCAACCAAATACTGATCGTTTAATGTGAACTGATATAAATTTACAGATGCTTTCTAAAATAACTTGCTATTATATTTTATCATTATATATGTTTCAAAATATTTTATTGTGGTTGGTGAATAATGAATTGCACATATTTTTACAAGTGTCTGATAGAATTGTTTTCTGTTCTAATAAATCATTCATAATGTTTATCGATCTTCTCTCATTATATTTTATATAACATACATTCTTCAGTTTGACAGCACTAAGTGTATTTCTATTCCATTTTAAAATTAATAATTTTTTTCAAAATATTCAAAGCTTTTGGCCGAGACTGCAAAAAATTTGAATATAACTTCCATACTTAATGTGCTTTATGTAATATAAATAAAGCACTAAATAATAGCATTTTCATGACAAAGGGCATTAATTAATTAATTTTTAAATGTAAAGTCCAAAGAGGGAAGGAGGTAATACTTACCCAACGATTTCCAAAACTGTTACTTTTCTTAATTTGGTATGTACTAGTCATGTATTGCAGCTTTCATGAAAAGTTTGATTGCACTGTGGTAAATAGTAATAACAACTTAAATGAAATACAGAAAGAACTAATTAGTATAAGACAGTGTCCCCTGTTGGAAAAGCGTAAGTCTACTGACCTGGAACGCAAAATCCGGGATTTGATTTCCCACGGTGAACACAACAGATAGCTCAATATGGCTTTGCTACAAAAACAACAAACAGTACAAGATGAGTAAAATGTCTACAACTGGATATTTAAAATTTTAACCCCTTGTAACACAGCAGTGAGTCTGAAGACTTATAACGCTAAAACTCGAGTTTCGATTCTAGTGGTTAAGCATAACACAAATAGCCTTGTGCTTAACAACAGACCAATAACCAAGTTTACTGATTTAGCTGTATTTATTTCAATAAATTTAACCGAACATAAATACAAAATGTATTGTTCTAATATTAATTTTATCTTAACAGAAGTAAAACTTTGAAACTGTTACCAAATTCAACAGCATTTTTAGTTCTAGCATCAGAGGTGTTATATATAACTTGTGCTGCATCATTTAGGCCTGTAAAAATGGGTTTTGATATCTTGAGGTCATAGGTCATTTTTCTCATGAAGGGAATTTTGTGAAAACCATGTGACATATGCTTTGTGTGCACAACATACCACAGCTCTTACTCTAGGACCTGAAATAGTGTCTTACTGAAATAGGTGAATTTGAATTGTTCGAATGCTTTGACTACATGTCTCGACTTGATATTTGCAAGTGAATTAACATAAAACTGTTTCCTTGCTGACACAAATAGGATATATACCTTCCATTTTCAGAAACATTTTTGCTTAATCTGGTAAGCACCAAACGCAAGGGAACAAAGGATATCTTCAGAAGATTGTTTAAAACTACATAATGGTTTCCATCTTTTCCTGTAGTTGCTTTCAGTGAATGATTCCCTGAAGTACACATTTTTCTGCAACTTGTTTGGCAGTTACGAGTAATTTCTTTATGCTACAGTAGAGTGATCACTTACATTTTGTACATAATTAAAACACGAACATTTGGAAATAGTACTAAAAGTTTGGAAGTAATCGTCTGTGAGAGGCATTTTTTGGTTGGTGATAATAGTGATAATACCTTTATTTGTTTTGTGCCGCCATTACCTTTCTTGGACATCCAACATACTTTGGCAACTAATCTTAACAGTCTGGATTCTTTATCCGTTAACGTCCTTAACAGAAAAAAACACGCCAACTATTTTCCAAATCCATGGTCTTGCGTTAACCAAGACCTTGGTTTAGAACATTAATAACATCTTCATTCATCTTAGCATGTCTTCAAAGTTCTTTTAAAATATATATAATTTAGCGTATGAGCGGCCCCCCGCTAGTACAGCGGTATGTCTCCGGATTTGCAACAAGGTATCTTGCAATGTTTTTTCGTTTGTTTTTTTTCCATATGCTAATTATTTAACTAGTGTTTTATTTACTGTATCACTATAATGGTAGGTTGGTAACAAAGATACCTGTTATGTGCTTTGTTAACATGAAGTGTATTCTTTTCTACAAGTTTTCTTTTTTATCACAAGTGTTCCATTGTTTTCTTTGTTTTATTAATGTTTTTCGTGTAATTTGATTTAGATACTTACCGCTAACCATTACTTCTTTTATATTTTCTAATTCATTTTATACCTTTTGTTGTAATTTTTTAACAAGGTGGTATCTTGCAATGTTTTTTCTCCATATGCTAATTATTTAACTAGTGTTTTATTTCATGTATTTTTGTTTATACCCCCTCTTTGAGGTGGGATGAATAAAGAGAAAAAAAAATCTGGATTTGCAACGCTAAAAGTAGGGGTTCGATTCCCCTCGGTGGGCTGAGCAGATAGCCCTTTGTGGCTTTGCTATACGAAAAACACACACACGCGTATGAGCATTGTTATTTCTTCTTTCAACAAGGTTCTGTCACATAATCGACACGGTTTATCCATCTTTATACACGAATATCATCAGCTTTACAAGGGGTTGTAGGTGTTTTAACTCCATCGTTAAGATGTATATTTAGGACTTTCTTTATATGTAGACCTATGTGCCATCTACAAATAAGTTACCATCATGCATGCTATAACCCTTTCGTTTTACTGTATAGTTTGCACTTTTTAGTTGTTACGTATTTTATTTTATCTGGGACGAGTCTCCAATTTATTATGTTACGTATTACGATTACAAATAGCCTGAAATTGAGACAAATTGTAATTTTAATTTATAATTTAATTGAATGTAGAGATATATCAAGTTTATTATATTTGCCAACAGAATTGATACACACACTTTTATTTCTTAAAACAAATCTATCTTAATATACAAACAATAATACAGGTTATAATAACGGTTAACAGAATAGTTTTTACGAATAATAACTTATATACAAATGTTTTACAAACTTACATACAATATTGAGTCTTCTATCCGATCCGGAACTTTTTGATATCTTATAGTGAGACAAGCGAATTAATTTCGAGTTGATTTAGGCACATTTCAGGAAGCTAGCTAGCTCTTCATCCGTAAGTTTTATACAGCTGAAGTTGTATAATGTCTCCACAGAAATACTAACATCCGAAGTTAATCCGCTAAAGTTAAACAGTTTGTAATGTTCGAAATCTATAATTGTTTTTGGGCAAATATTTGTAGATTTTCAATTAATAAGCGTTTATCACAGTCATAGCTTCCGAGGATTGTAGTATACCAACTGTAGCAAACCAACAATACATACTGTCTCTTCACGTATTGCGATGGCAACCTTTTGTAATCGTTAGCCGAGGTTCTCGAAATTTCAGTTGCCAACAATACTGACAATGACTAGTGTTTACATACACACGTAGTATATTTTTGATTCTTACATTCGACAGCCCTCTACAACTTAATGAAAAGGCAGTAATTTGGAAATGCATACTTAAGTTATAAAGTTGCATGCATTTCTAGATATATATTTGACAAAACAATCATCGAAATTAAAATAGATATATAATATTAAATTCATTACATAGTAGATAGATATATATATCATCTAGAAGAAGGATCTTGTTTTATCCCTTTAATCAGTTATCAAGCAGGGGTGTGAATTATCTCTCGACGTCTGATTTGCTAAAACACAAATAAAATGAAAAAAAAGTCACTGATCAAGGTTTCACGAACTATGATGGCTGTTCTTCATATGAAAACAAAGAACCTTTAAGTTTAAAACTATTGTCAAGATCATATTTAGCAAGCCATTACGAAGTTTAATCAAGGAGACAACTAAGTATATCCGCGTACCTTATAAGAGTATGGAAGCTTAGTTAATAAGATGTCAAAATGACATATTTATAACCATATAAGACTGGAATATTACCCATCTGTGGGTTTGTGTGCCCGGTCTTAGTGTATTCTTTCCTATTCCTGCACAGTTGTTACAGTATTTTGCATCAGTCTTGTAAACGTTCCTTCAGCTGAGTCGGTTGAATGGAGTCTATACAAATATATATTCTATTTATGTGACTGTAACAACATCTTATTCCAGCAAGAATAATAATATGTTGACCTGCAAACATCCAAGATCTGACTTCAACTGGAATAACAGTTAAATTCCCACGTTTGGGTATACAACACGCTTGGTATTACCTGTTTCTATTGATCTAATACTTAGTTTCACACACTTTAGAAACTCAACAAGTAAATAACTATTCTTGACGTTTTCAATGAAGAAATATGAATATGGTCAGTTTTGTTCATACGGTCATCAACTGAAGTAACTGACGTTATGTGTAGAAGGTCATTTATACCGAAATACTGCTGATACCATTCTCTATGGATTATCACTCAGAAGATAAAGTTTCTTTTGACGTTACGATGTTCAGAAGCTGATCTTGTCCCCCGTGGGTTTTGGTATAAAATGGCAACTATTACATCTGTATTCTTTAGATATCATGAATCAAGTAACTTTGTAAGTATTGGAATAAAAGCGATAGGTTTATTTTAATGAATGTAGCTAGCAATGTGGTAAATTCTCATTGGTTGACAAAGTGAACATATGTCATATACCAAATTGGCAAAAACCTTCAAAACTTGTGATTTATGATTGGCTGTACAGATAACACTATTATTTATTTAACAGGTATTTTAGACTCAAAAAGTATATAAAGTACAACATTAAAATCATGAGAAGTATCAAAAGTACGACATTAAAATTTATGGAAGTAACTGTACAGTTTAGTTATTGCGGTAAAAAGTCTGATATTATTATTAAGGGAAGTGTTAGCACAAATAAATCATTGTCGGGAAAATTAATTAAAGTTCAGTGGAATACTAAAATGCAGAATGTTAAGTTCAGATAAATTAATTACGTTTGAAATAAATAACAGCGCTTTACTTTGACTGATACAGCTAATCATACAAGAAAAGAATACACGGTACAAGATCGAATCACTACTCGCTCCTGCCACTATGACTGTGGTCGTTACCTCTTTTGTAATGAATACAATCAAATTTCACCGTTTTCCTTTAAGTGTTTCAAGTATAAATTATAGGGTATGATTCCCAGAGATGAATTTTTTCACGTATATAAGTACAAGATTGTTTCTTGGTACGAAATCTTGATGTCGCACTTTCTTTCTAAATTTGATTTTAACAATTTCCAAGAATTTATTAACGCTTTTTAGACAAACCATTTTTTACAAGTTTTCTTTATAAAACATTAATAACAATAGTAACAACTTAAAGGAATAAAGATGGCAAAGACATCAAACAACAGTTATAACGGTAAATGTGTATTTCGGTTACTGACAAAAATTAAAATTGCACTTGTTAATCTATGGCGAATTATACGCTCCATGCCCCCATACTACTAATCATTTATGCAAAAACTGAAAACACAAAATTTAACTTGCTAAAAGAAATATGTTTCAGTTGAATTAGCTCTATCGTTTCGGACTTACCACGCTAAAATTTGGGTTTGATTTCCCTTGGCAAGGAGAGAACAGATAGCGCATTTTATAGCTTTTCGATTTTTATTATCGTTATTACTAAACATTATGTAGTGTACAGGCGTACTCTCACCACCCACTTTATCCAGTGTTACTGCTATTAGCGACAGATAATTTAGCCAGTACAGAACAAAGATTTCACGCCCATGATAGTATCAGTAGACTAAACGTAATAATAAATGTCCGCTTCCAGCAGGTAATAGTGACTTACTGTACCACGGAACAATTACAAACTATACTGCTACCCAGGGTTTCTTTAGAAGTTAATATTTATGCCATGTGGTGAACAAAATAATGAATTCTAAGAAAAGTATTTAAGAGGTTTGTTTTAGGGTTGATTTATTCAGATCGTGTGAAATGTTTGAATCTTATTTATGCAATAAGTTTTATGTTTGTTTTTTGTTTAATTCCTTGCTCTTATAAGAAAGCATTATTTTGATAAATTGAACCACTTGGCCAACTTTGATCAACAACCAGTTTAATAAATGACGATAACCTTCAACTTCATGAAAGGTTAAGAGTCCTTTTAGATGTTTATAATGCCTAATAGAAATAGCAGTGATCAATGACTTGTTTGAATCTTATTTATGCAATAAGTTTTATGTTTGTTTTTTTGTTTAATTCCTTGCTCTTATAAGAAAGAATTATTTTGATAAATTGAACCACTTGGCCAACTTTGATCAACAACCAGTTTAATAAATGACGATAACCTTCAACTTCATGAAAGGTTAAGAGTCCTTTTAGATGTTTATAATGCCTAATAGAAATAGCAGTGATCAATGACTCTAAAGTGATCATGTTTTGTCTTTAGTTCCAACACCGGATTGACAATTACTGTGATCTTAAAATAGAATACTCCACACCTCAAACTGTCAAGTGCAAAAGTTACCTTGTAATAATGGTCCTGTACAATCTTGTAATAATAGTACCGTATACCAGGTACAATGTAATAATGGTCCTGTACAATCTTGTAATAATAGTACCGTATACCAGGTACAATGTAATAATGGTCCTGTACAATCTTGTAATAATAGTACCGTATACCAGGTACAATGTAATAATGGTCCTGTACAATCTTGTAATAATAGTACCGTATACCAGGTACAATGTAATAATGGTCCTGTACAATCTTGTAATAATAGTACCGTATACCAGGTACAATGTAATAATGGTCTTGTACATCAGGTACCTTGAAATAATGGTCATGTACACCAGGTACTTTGTAATGACGGTCCTTTACAAAGACTAGGACGGTGATTGTTTCAAGCTGCGTGTGGTGAGAGAACGAAATCATACAGAAATAGAAATTCAAAGTGCAATAATATAATAATAATATTTCATAAAAATTGAAAAACATCATTGTCTCTAGTATGTCTGAACAAAGTCACACGAAAATCTTATTCATCCTGCACTTCATCTTGTACCGTATAGAACCAACCGTGAATCTTTATCTTCCATCATATATGACTATATATCTTTGTCTTTTTCCGTATAAAACTGTCCATCTTTATATTTCACTATATAAAACTGTACATTTACATCTTCCACTACATACTATTGTATACCTCACCTTCCACCAGCTGTCTCTCCTCTTGTCTTGCACTGCTAAATTAGGGACGACTAGTGCAGATTGCCCTTGTGTGGATTTGCGCGAAATTCAAAAATAAACAAACTTAATGAACATTCCTGACTTGTACGCTTTAATAATAATATTTATAAAAGTGAATGTTTTATTCAATAAAATTACAAATATGTAACATATACATTTCTTTCTGCCTCTCTCTTTGTGTGTGTGTGTGTTTGTTGCGCGTGCGCGTGATATCTCATATGGGAAACGTAAATCATTCAGTATTATGTTCGTGTTCAATTGTTATACTTTAAACTATTACGATTGATTTTCGGTCGACTTGGGCCCTTTTCACCACTCTGAAATGTAGCTTAAAGTATCACTCAATGTCTTGAATAATTTGAATTCCAAGAACTTGGATATTTTGAGTCATTTAATTTCAATGTAAATGTTTCCCGTACATTATTGACCACATCTTATCAAAGAACTTTAAATAACTAAATTTATATTTTTGGAAATTTTGTCCTGAAGTATAGGCACTCTAATAACACTTGAAGTGATGTTCAGCAAACCCCTGAATCTGTTAAACAAGCGAAGAACTCACTACTGGTGATCGATAACGTTCAAGGCGACTTTGTAATTTACGGTTATAGAACTTGTATGACTGCAATGACATGTTAGTTGCTTTCGTCTTACGTTGTATTATAAAGATGATAATGTTGTTTTTTTTAAATCAAAGGCTGATTGATCTTAACCAGTAAACTGATCACTTCACTTACCTCTATATTTAGAATTCGATCAACAGACCTATTCGCATCCGGTCCTAGCTCTGCAATTGTTTGGCTGAGAGAATCCAATAAAAGAAAAACACATTCAAATGGATTTTCAATTTCAGAAATACTTGGGATCTTTGGCAGTTCTTGTTGTTACGGACGTAAAGCCTGTTTGTCATGAACCAAGAACTGAGTCGACGCATTTCTCACATCTTATCTCGGCTTTCTTTTGCCAAAACAAACACACATTACGCTGCCCAAGTCTGTGAAGCAGCAAAATGGATTTAGTCAATTTCTAGTTTGGAGACGTTGGAAAAAGGTGAGTAAACACATGGCGAGTTTTTAAGAAAAACAGTAAATGCAAACTTCCGCCCATCAAAAACTTGATGCTTCTGTAGCGTGTTGCGCGTGTTCAGAACATTTTTACGTGAATGTTGTTGAATATGAATAAAACTTTGCCAGGTAGTTTGAAATAAGATGCTGCAACACATGCGTTATAAACATATCTTGTTACTTGCGAAATTTGTGGCACATGTACCGATCGCCTGATAAGCTATTTAACTAAAAGCACTTTGCAAATACCGACTTAACAAACAATTTAATTAAAGGCACTTTACAAATACCGAGTTAACAAACAGTTTAATTAAAAGTACGTTACAAATACTGAATTAGAAAGCTGTTTGAATAAAGGTATTTTATGAATACTGAATTAAAACGTTGAACACAAAAGTATTCTAAGATAATTATAAAATTTCGTATAAAGATTGATATAACAGCATTTTTAACAGCACATATATATAGTTATTATATTATGTCAAAATACAATACATATCGTCTACTGGATTGCACATCATACCTACGGTAGCTCAGAACGTTTGCAAATCTGTATCAAGCACATACTCGAAGCACGCCGCATAACTCAGTACTGTAAATATATTCAAAAGCTCTCAAAAAGTAAAAAAAAAAAAATAATACAAAACATGAAAAGCCATTAACATGGATTACTTTCGTCACATCCATGCAGATGTTTCATGTTCAAAAGTTCTTTTGCTTTCAGGATGAATCATAAACTTGTGGCTCCAGGTGATTTTAAAATGTCCATCCGTCTTTTACAGTTGCGAAGCAAAACTTAAAAGTGAGAAAACTATATATTTAGTACTAATGTAAGTTTTCCTCTATTAACTCTGTCCTTTAAAATCCTATATTGAAGAGCCTGTATATAGATAGATAGATACGTTGTGCAATAAAAAATTTGAGTCAGTAAAGGTGGGTTGTCTTGGATAATAAAAATATTCATTTTAAACTGCGTAGAACGGTAAGTATATAATATATATAAGCCAGTTGTCTTTTAGTAACGCTACGTGCGCCTGTGTCGCCTAGCAACAAAAAATATCACCTGATATTGTTACCCTAAGTGTGCATATAATGATACTTCAAACATTCACGAGGGTTGGCTTGAAATATATTGTTTCCGATTGTTTTACATGTTAGCTTATGCATATACTAAGCTTGACATAACTGTTTCTTTTAAAAATCTAAATTATAGGCTATTGATGATAATTCGCATGTTTTCATTGTGAGTTTTTACGTCTTTTTATTACTTCTTTGGAGACTTTTCTTTTCTTCTTTTTCCCAAAAGTTTAGCCATTAATTTTAATTAACAGTGGTACTTAAAAAAAATTCAGGATTAACAGTATTGATAATTTTTTTTAATAAATCCTAAATTTATTGTTTTAAAAGCTTCGTTAAATTGTAATGTTTAGGTTAAATGATGTAACTAGAAACATAAAGTATGATGATATTTTCTTTACGAAACTCTGGATCAACTTCTAATAATACCGTAATTTGTTTAAAGTATTTGTGTAAGGCAGTTAAATACTGCTTTGCGTAAACACGAGGACTGATATCGGTTTCAAACTCTACCAGCTACTATATATGTAAAAACGGCTCGTTTGGGTTGAGAAAATATTTTACATAGAAGAGCGAACAACGTTTCGACCTTCTTCGGTCATCGTCAGGTTCACAAAGAAAGAGGTAACTGACCGGAAGCTGACCACACGTTTGAAAGGGGTTGTGTAACTGAGTGTCGGAATGTAGAGAGCGGTGTTAGATGTTTGAATATATAATTTTATTGCACTGAAACTGAATCTCTCCATCTTTTCTATCTCCCTCTCTCTCTATATATATATATATACAATGTTGTAAATACAAACATTCTGCTAGACAGTTTATCAAGTAACACTGACACTATATCTGCTGCATAAAATGTTAGTAAGAAATAACAGTCTCAAAAGTTGAAATATAATTAGTTAATCAGTAATATCACTATGTCGAAAGTTGAAATGTAAATAATCAGTAATATTACTGTCTATAATGTTCAAATATAAATAGCAAGCAATATCACCGTCTCTAATTTTGAAATATAAATAGTCAGTAATATCACAATCTCTAAAGTTGAATTATAAACAGTTAGTAATATCACTGTCTCTAATGCTAAGATATAACTATTTAATCTGTAATAACACAGCCTCTAAAATTGAAATATAAATAACTAATCAGTGATATCACTGTCTCTAATCTTGAAATATAACACTATCTAAAATGTTGAAACATAAATAGACGGTGATACGGCTGTCTCTAACGTTGAAATATAAATAGTTAATCAGTAATAACACTGTCTCTAATGAAATATAAATAGTCAGTAATATCAGAGTCGAGAAAGTTGAAATATAAATAGATATTAATATCACTGTCTGTAATGTTGAAATATAAATAGATATTAATATCACTGTCTGTAATGTTGAAATATAAATAGATATTAATATCACTGTATGTATGTTGAAATATGAATATTTAATCAGTAATAAAACTGTCTCTAATGTTCAAATACAAATAGTTAGTAATATTTTCTCTCTAATCTTGAAATATAAATAGTCAGTAATATCACTGTCTCTAATGTTGGAATATAAATAGTTATTCAGTAATATCACTGTCTCTAATGTTGAAATATAAATAGTTAGCAATAACAGTGTCTTTAATATTCAAATATAAATAGTTAATCAGTAATAAGACGTTCTCTAATATTTAAATATAATTAGTTAATCAGTGACATTAATATCTTTAATTTTGAAATATAAAGAGTCAGTAATAGCACTGTCTCTAATTTTCAAATATAAATAATTAATCAGTAATATCACTGTCTGTAATGTTGAAATATATATAATATCACTGTGTCTTATTTTCGAATATAAATAATCAGCAATATCACAGTTTCTAATGTTGAAATATAAATGGGTAATCAGTAACAACACTGTCTCTAATGTTGAAATATATATAGTTAATCAGTAATTTTACTGTGTATAATGTTGAAATATAAATTGTCAGTAGCATCACTGTTTTTAATGTTGAAAAATAAATTATTAGTAATACCACTGTGTCTCATTTCAAAATACAAATAATCAGTAATATCACTATCACTAAAGTTCAAATACTAGTAATCAGTAATAACGCTGTTTCTAATATTTATATACAAATAGTTAATCAGTAATATCACTAATATAATGGTGAAATATAAATAGACATAAGTAATAACATTGTCATTAATGTTCAAATATAAATAGTTAATCAGTGATATTACTGTCTCTATTGTTGATGTAAAAATACTCAGTACTATCACCTACTCTGAGGTTCAAGATATAATTAGTTCGTAATCTCACCATGTATAATTTTGAAATACAAGTATCCAGTAATATCATCATCACTTTGTTGAAATGTAAATAGCCTGTAATACCACTGTCTCTAATGTTCAAATATAAATAGTCAATAAGTAACAACACTGTGTCTAATGTTGAAATATAAATAGCTAATCATTAATATGACTGTATCTAATAATGAAATATAAATATTAATATTACTCTTTATAATGTTGAAATATAAATAGTTAATCAGTGATAACATTGTCTCTAAGTTTGAAATATAAATAATCAGTAATATCACTGTCTCTAATGTTCAAATATAAATAGTCAGTCAGTAATATCACAGTCTCTAATCTTGAAATATAAATTGTGAATCAGCAATTACCCTCTCTCTAATGTTGAAATATAAATAGTCAGTAATATTATTATATCTGATGTTCAAGTATCAATTGTTAGTAATAATACTGTCTCCAATGGGGAAATATAAATAGTTAGTAATGTGACTGCCTCTATTGTAGGAATATAAATAGCTAGAAATATCACTGTCTCTAATGTTGAATTATAATTGGTCACTAATATCACTGTTTCTAAGGTAGAAATATAAACTGTTAGAAATATCACGGTCTCTTTTTTGAAATATAAATAGTCTGTGATACATATCAGTGTCTCTAATCTTGAAATATAAATATTTCATCACTAACGTCTCTGTCACTAATGTTCAAATAAAATAGTCAGTCAGTAATAGAACTTCCTCTATTATTGAAATATAAGTAGTTAATCAGTAATAACAATGTCTCTGATGTTGAAATAAAAACAGTTATCAATATCCCTGCCTCTAATGTTGAAATATTAATAGTAAGAAATATCCCTCTTTCTATTGTTGAAATATAAATTTTTAATCAGTAATTACAGGTTTCTAACGTTGATATATAAAGTCAGTACTATTTTTATATCTGATGTTGAAATATAAATAGTTAATAAGTAATAACACTCTCTCTAATGTTCAAATAAAAATGATCATAAATATAACTACCTACAATGTTGTAATAGAAATATTTAATATGTGATATTACTGTCTCTAATGACCAAATATAAATATTTAGTAATAACTTTTTGTACAATGTTGAAATGTAAATACTTAAGTTGTAATCTCACAGTCACTAGTGTTCAAATATAAAATAGCTAATCAGTGATATTACTGTCTTTAATGTTGAAATATAGAGAGTTGGCAATAACAGTGTCTCTAAAATTGAAATATAAGTAATTAGACATAACAGTGTCTCCAATGTTGAAATATAAATAGCCAATCAGTAATAACACTGTCTCTAATGTTGAAATACAAATAGTCAGTAATATCAATGTCACGAAATTTGAAATATAAATAGTTAATTGGTAATATAACTGTCTCAAATATTGAATTATAAATAGTCAGTAATATCACCGTCTCTTATATCAAAATATATATAGATAGTAACGACAATATCTCTTAAGTTGAAATATAAATAGTTAGTAATATCACAGTCTCTCATGTTGAAAAATAAATAGTTAATCACTAATAACACTGTCTATAACGTTCGAATATAAATAGCTATTTATATCACGTTCTTTAATGTTCAAATATAAATAGTTAATCAGTGATAATAAGGTCTCTAATGTTGAAATATAAATTGTTAATAATAACACTGTCTCTAATTTTCAACAATAAAGAGTTAGTAATATCACTGCCTCTGATGTTGAAATATAAATTATTAATGAGTAATAACACTGACTCCAATGTTGAAGTATAAATTATCAGAAATATCACTGTCTTTAATGTTGATATGTAAATAGTTAGTAATATCCCTGTCTCTATTATTGAAATATATATAGTTAATCAGTGTTGTCACTGTCTCTAATGTTATAATATAAATTGTCAGTAATATCACTGTCTCTAATGTTGAAAAATAAATTATTAGTTATATCAGTATCTCTAATGTTAAAAATAAGTAGTTAATTAGAAGTAACATTATCTCTGATGTTGACATATACATAGTCAGTAATATCACTATCCCTAATGTTCAAATTCAAATGGCCAATAATAACACTGCCTCTAATGTCTATATACAAACACTTAATCAGAAATATCACTCTCTCTAATGTTGAAAAGTAAATACTTAATAAGTAATAACATCGTCTCTAAGGTTGAAACATAAATAGTTAATTAATAATATTACCCTTTCTAATTTTGATATATAATTAGTCAGTAATATCACCTACTCTAATGTTCAAAATATAAATAGTTAGTAATCTCACTCTGTCTAAGTTTGAAATAGAAATATTCAGTAATATCACCATCTCTAATGCTGAAATAAAAATATTTAGTAATATCACAGTCTCTAACGTTGAAAAATATATTATTAGTAATATCAATGTATCTAATGTTAAAATATAAATAGTTAGCATTATCACTGTTTCTAAGTTTTAAATATAAATACTCCATGAAATCACTGTTTCTAATAATGAAACACAAACAGTTAATCAGTAATAAAACTTTCTCTATAGTTATAATATAAATAGTTAATCAGTAATAAAACTTTCTCTATAGTTATAATATAAATAGTTAATCAGTAATAAAACTTTCTCCATAGTTATAATATAAATAGTTAATCAGTAATAAAACTTTCTCTACAGTTGAAATGCAAATTTTAAATCAGTAATAAAACTTTCCCTATAGTTGAAATATAAATTTTTAATCAATAATAAAACTTTCTCTATAGTTGAACTATAAATAGTTAATCAGTTATAACACTTTCTCTGATGTTGAAATATAAATAGTTAGTGATAACACTTTATTTAATGTTGAAATATAAATAGTCAATAACATTATTATCTCTGATGTTGAAATATAAATAGATAGAAATACCACTGTCTTTAATGTTGAAATACAAATAGTTAATCATTAGTAAGCCTTTCTCGAATGTTGAAATATAAATAGTTAAACACTAATAAGGTATTCTCGAATGTTGAAATATAAATATTTACTGATAATGCTGTCTCTAATGTTGAAATATAAAGAGTTAATCAGAAATATCACTGAATCCAATGTTGAAATATAAGCAGTTAGCAATTTCACTGTCCAAAATGTCAAAATATAAATAGTCAGTTATATAACTGTTTGTAATGTTGAAATATAAATAGTGAGAAAAAACAGTCTCCAATATTGAAATATAAATACCCTGAAATATCACTATCTCTAAATATTAAGCAATATTACTGTCTCTAATATAAGTCATCAGAAATAACACTGTCTTTAATATAAGTGGTCAGAAATAACACTGTCTCTAATGTTGAAATATAAATAGTGAGTAAAAACACTGTCTCCAATATTGAAATATAAACAGCCTGAAATATCACTATCTCTAATGTTGAAATATAAACACTTTATCAGTAATAAACTTGTCTCTAATATTGATACATAAATATTAAGCAATATCCTGTCTCTAATGTTGAAGTATTTATAAGTGGTCAGAAATAACACTGTCTATAATGTTGAAATATAAATAATTAATCAATATTATCATTGTCTCTAATCTTGAAATATAAATATTTAGTGATAATACTGTCTGCAATTTTTAAATATAAATATTTAGTAATAATACGGTCTGCAATTTTTAAATATAAATAGATATTTATAACACTGTCTATATTTTTGAAATATAAATGGTTATTTATAACACTGCATCTAATGTTGAAATATAAATAGAAATGTAGTAATATCACTGTCTCTAATGTTTAAATATAAATAATAAGTAACATCACTGTATGTAATACTGAAATATAAACAGTTAATAAGTAATAATAATGTCTATAATGGTGAAATATAAATAGTTATTCATAACACTGCTTCAAATGTTGGAATAAAAATGGTTAACAAGTAACAACACTCTTTGTAATGTTGAAATGTAAATACTTAATCACTAATATTATTGTGTCTAATATTGTAATATAAATAGTCAATAAAATTATTTTCTCTAATATTAAAGGATAAATAGATCGTAATAATACTGCTTCTGATGTTGAAATAAAAATAGTTTGTAATACGATTCTCTCTTATGTAAAAATATAAATAGATAGTATTATCACTGTCTAATATTCAAATATAAATAGTTAATCAGTACTAACAATTTATCTGATGTTGAAATATAAATAGTCAGTAATATCACTGTCTCTAATGTTGGAATATAAACGGTTTATCAGTAATAACATTGTCTCTAATCTTGATATATAAATAGTTTGTGAGCAATGTCACTCTTTCTACTGTTGAAGTATAAACAGTTAACCAGTAATAACACTGTCACAAATGTTGAAATATAAACAGTTAGGAATATTAGTGTCCCTAATTTTGAAATATAAATAGGTTACCAGTAATGTCTCTGTTTCAAATATTGAAATATTAATAGTTAGCAATATCACCGTCTCTATTTTTGAAATATAAATAGTCAGTAATAACGCTGTCTCTAATCTTGAAATATAAATATTTAATCAGTAATATTACTGTCTTTAATGTTTAAATATAACTCATTAATTAGTAATATCACCGTCTCTAATGTTGAAGTGTAAATAGCTATAAATATTATTGTCTTTAATATCTAAATATAAGTAGTTAATCAATAATATAACTATCTCTAATGTAGAAATATAAATAGTTAGTAAATGATAATACTGTCTCTATTGTAGAAATTTAAATAACTAGAAATATCACCGTCTCTAATATTGAAATACAAATAGCTAGTAATATCTCTGTCTCTAATGTTGAAACATAAATTAGTTACCAATATCACTGTCTCTAATGTTGAAATATAAATTAGTTATCAATATCACTGTCTCTAATGTTGAAATATAAATAGTTAATCAGGTATAACACTATCTCTAATGTTAAATATATATAGTTACTCAATAATAAGACTTTCTATAATGTTGAAATATAAATACTCATTAATATCTCTGTCTCTAATGTTGAAATGTAATTAGTCAGCAATATCACTTCCTCTAATGATGAAATATAAATAGTTAATCAGTGATATTACTGTCGGTAATGTTGAAACATAAACAGGTTGTCAGTAATAACACTGTTTCTAAGGAACAGAGCATAATATCGCAATCGAGGTAAAAAAAATGATTTACATTTGTAACTCAAATGTCGTACCCTAAAATAAAATGAGAATGTTAAGAGTCGAGAACCACAGACATTATTTCATGCTGAACATTTATATTATACAGAAGTAGGAATGAAACAAAAATACATCCCTTTCGATGTTGTTGTATTTGTTACTGATGTTTGGGGATCGTTATAAAAGTAGAAAGGATGAGCCACTAAAACGGAAAACGATAAAACGTGCCATTTTCTTCAAGGAAACATTACCAATTGAATTACAAAATTGTTCAAAGAGACACTATTTCTGATAAGTCCATTTTCCGTTTTATCTGAACTTTTACAACAATCAGATCGTGGACTTCATCATATTTATAATATGCTCGAATAACTTTTATGTTGGAAGACTTAAAGTTACGTCTTTAAAAATCGTAAATATAAATTTATTTTTTAAATGTTCCTACAAATTTGTAATAATAGAATAATAAGTCCTTCAACTGTTTAGTCCTTAAAGCTTGTTAGGATAGACAGATTTTATTCCAGAAGAGTGGAATAGCGCATTAGATTTTTTTTAAATACTTCTTTCCTACTTCTTATTATTGTTTCAAATGATATAACTATTTAAAACTTCTAATCCATTTCTCTACGCTAGTCCATTCAATGCACATGACAAAAACTTGCATATGTATCGTGTTTTTGTTGTTGTTTTCTTTTCGCATATTTTTTTGGCAATAAAGGAATTTCGTTTGATGCAGCTATGCGTGAAATGACTTGCTGTGCTGTTTTACTGACTGTATCATTTTTCATGAACAGTCTCGACAATGATAAATTAAATTCTATACAGTAACAATCACATAAATTATTATTTCTTCTTTCTGTAAATTTGTTCCTTTGTCTAGTTTTATTTAAACAAGTTATTTTATGTATTTTCTGATATAATATTGACAAAAACAAAAAATAAATTCTGTAGTATTTTTACTGATAAATTTGTTTTTGTTTGGTTTTGAATTTCGCACAAAGTTACTCGAGGGCTATCTGTGCTAGCGTCCCTAATTTAGCAGTGTAAGACTAAAGGGAAGGCAGCTAGTCATCACCACCCACCGCCAACTCTTGGGCTACTCTTTTACCAACGAATAGTGGGATTGACCGTCACATTATAACACCCCCACGGCTGAAAAGGCGAGCATGTTTGGCGCGACGGGGATGCGAACCCGCGACCCTCAGATTACGAGTCGCACGCCTTAACGCGCTCGGCCATGCCAGGCCTTTTACTGATAAGAGAAAAGTATTTCTTTTCCTTAAGTAAGACAAATTGTAAAGGTTTCTGTACTGAAATTTACTACAAAAGATCTATTTTAATTTCCTTTATGTAAAACTTACTGATTAAAATTCCTAAAGCGTCGATCTTGATACGAAAAGCACGTTTCTAAATAATATATTGAAGAAAGTGTCTGTTTGCTAATATGAAACAAAAGTATTTATTTAAACACTTGATGCAAGTATTCTCATGAAACAAGCAAACATTTTTATTCGCGTGAAAAAAGTAATTAACACGTTCGCTCCCAAGCCTACTTTGTAGATACTTTCCAGGGTCCATCTAAAGAAAAAAATAGGTGGACTTAGAAAAAAAAATGTCCTGATGTCTCACTACCAGCCAATAAGTGGCCCTTTAACAAAAAATATAGCACGACTCACCCACCCATGGATCGTGTGGGTCTTACTGGAATGCTGTTACGACTCATCTGTGGGTCGTATGGAAGCCAACGTGTTAAGTAACACTGAAACAAATTTTTAGTTCCTCGTTCAAAAAATATGATTATTTACTCACCCTAAGCAAATTATTGTTTAATAAGACGTTTCAGCTATTTACACATTTTAAGCAAGCATTTAGGTCTAGTGGTATTTATTTAGACACAAAAGCAAATATTGATCTCTTCACAAGATCAAATTTATTTGTCTCGAATTACAAGTATCTATTACTTACATTACTTTATTTACTCCTTACCTAAAACAAACATTTATTAATTTTCTTAAGGCAAATATCCAGTAACTCATATAATACAAGTATAATTTACTAACATGAAAGAAGTTTTTATTCACTCATGTTGTGTAAGTATTTACATTTTAATAAATTGTTATTTATCTGACCCAAGCGGTTTTAGTATAATAAAACATATATTTTTATCTTCATACAAACAAGCATTTATTTACATACACGAATAAAGTATTTCTTTAAGCGCATTATGGAAATACTTATGCACTAACATAAATCAAGTATATATTTACTGACATGATACAGCTATTGATTTACTCATACCATGCATTTATTCACTTACTTAGACTGATAACACGAGCCAAGTATCTGTTTATTGACATAATAATAAAGCTGTTTATTTTCCTTATTTTTATTCACTCACCTTAACTAAGTATCTATAAACACGTAAAACAATTTTTTTACACATGACGCAAGTATTAATTTACTCATCTTTAACAACATGCACCCTCGTCAGTTCTGTACAAATTATTGTTCAAAGCCTTTACCACGAAGCTATACTGCTCGTGTAAAGCAAAATCTAAATTCATAGCTATTCACCTACTGCTTCAGAAAGCTTTACCTTATTATAAGTTCGTTTTGTATGAGTATCACTAAACCTAACTGGCATTATAAAGTACTTCTAGGTGAATGACTTTGAATGCAACATATTGCTTCACTGGAGACATAGAGAGTAGTCCTTCCAAAAATTCATCTTTTATGAACATATTAAAATGGAAAGACTCAAATACAATAAAAACAAATATATTTAATTTAATACATTCGTTTAACTGTGAGGAACTGCTAGAAATAAGTGCTCCTATAATTATAAGCATACATATATATTCCCGTATTTCTTAGGTTTCATGAATAGTTTGTGCCATTAAAATTCCAACCATGTTTTTTCTTTTAAATAGAAATAGAACAACGTATTTAACTGGAACAGCTTTGTATGTGAATAATAATTATTAAAAGGGAAAATTAATGTATTTATACGATCTTGTAAAACACAAGTTTTCAGTAACGTTAGTTCAACATTTCAAATGGAAAAGTTTGTTTGTTTGGGAATTTCGCACAAAGCTACTCGAGGGTTATCTGTGCTAGCCGTCCCTAATTTAGTAGTGTAAGACTAGAGGGAAGGCAGCTAGTCATCACCACCCACCGCCAACTCTTGGGCTACTCTTTTACCAACGAATAGTGGGATTGACCGTCACATTATACACCCCCACGGCTGGGAGGGCGAGCATGTTTAGCGCGACGCGGGCTCGAACCCGCGACCCTCGGATTACGAGTCGCACGCCTTACGCGCTAGGCCATGCCAGGCCCCAAATGGAAAAGACCAGGAAAACTTATACTTGTATATCATTTGTACAATTACAATATAACACCAAAATATTGTTAACACATAACTACAATTGATTCCTGAATTTTCGTGAAAAGTATTGGAATTTTCTAAAGCTCTCTCCTCAATTTGTATATTAAGTGTCTTTACAACTGAACTTCACGCAAACTGTAAACTGACTTATAAACTTTAGTTCTCAAATTGTATTTCAAGTGTTTTTGTAACAGGTCCTACACAACTGGTAAACCGACTGTATAAACTTTAGTTCTCAAATTGTATTTTCCAACTAACCTTACACAATTTGTAAACGTAATGTGTAAAAATTAGTCCTCAATTGGTATTTGAAGTGTTTTTATAATTAACATTACACAAACTGTAAACATATTGTGTAAAGTTTAGTCTGCAGTTAATAACTTGTAAACGTACTGACTGTGTAAATTCTAGTACTCAATTTGCTTCAAGTGTTTTCATACATTACCTTTCAGTTACTGTAAATTTTTGTGTAAAATGTTGTCAGTCCTTTTTCGACACTTCAAGTGTTTTCACAACTGATTTAAACAATTAATAAACGTACTATGTTTAGTCCTCAATTTGTACTAACTGACCATTACGTTAATAGGTAAGATAACATTGAAGTTTTACAAGTCTTATTACCCTCTTAAGCAAATTTATCCTATGTAAATTTACGGAAAGTATTTAAACCGATATTTCCATCCGTTTTCGAAGAGGACTTCCACATTATATAAAAATTAACATAAACAGAGAATTTATTTGCATGTAAGGTACATAGATATATTTGAATTTTCGGAAATATATTAGAAGCTCCTAAACTCTATTGTGTCGTTCATCGCACCAAAAGGATTGTTTGTTTCGTTTTTTGAATTTCACGCAAAGCTACACGAGGGCTATCTGCGCTCACCGAAATGAGAACTACATGAAAGATAATTTTAATATGTTCTAATGATGTAGTTGGCGTGTCGAGTGCACTTGTTAAAATCATATATTTAAGTGTAAATGATATGGGATATGCATTTTTCGTAATTAGATATAATTAATATACGAAAATGTTATATGTGTTTGAACTTAACCAGTTCTTGTAGTTTTTTGTTTGTTTGTTTTTTTACCGGTAACGAAGAAAAAACTGTTTAAACAAGCCATCTTGAAAGTCCTAAGTTTACCTTATTCGTGTTTTCTGGACACTTACACAAGCGACTGGAAACCGCGTAACAGAATATGTTTACATACATACACACACACACCTTTAAGAAGTAGAAGACAGCCATCTTTAAGTTGTCTCTAATACTAAAGATGGTACGCTGTTTTTGAGTTGTTGTTTTTTTTTCTTAATGAAACATAATCGCCAACTGTGTGGTTCCCTTCATATCGGAAGCCAGAACCTACTAATACATTAAATTTGTAAAATTACTCAAAGTACTCTGTGAAGTAATTTCTTAATGGCTTGTCAAACACACGGAAATTAATGCGGTTCTTCAAGGGGAAAAGAAAAAAACAACAACGGACACTTGATTCTTAACTTCACTACGCTCGCAGAGCTACCTCTTGATTTAAAATTTTATTTTATTTACCTTTGTGCTGTATATGTATGTATATATATATATACGTAAAAGTTTATAATCGAAATAACGATAATTTCTGATAATAAAAGTACTATATGCATCATTTAACACTATTGATTAAAACTACTAATCTGAAACATGTTTTATCTGAAATTACTAATCTTATGTAGTTGTTTCGACATAAAATAGGCTTCATAGAAAATGTTATATGTCTTCTTAGTAAAGTTTATACAACTTCATTATAAAGATTATAAAATTTCAAAGTCAAGGCCACAAAATTCCACAATGAAGGTTATGCAACTTCAAACTAAAGGTTCCAGAGCGTCCTTCATTAAAAAAAATTAACATCCAGCTCACAATAGTTTAACATCCACTTCCACCATAAAATAAAAAATTTAAACTCTCAGATCACATTAGTTTAACATCCACTTCCACCATAAAACAGATAATATAACACACAAGTAACATCGGTTTAACATTCACTTCTTTAAAAAACAAAACAGTTAAACATCCATTTCCACCATAAAACAGATAATATAACACACAAGTAACCTCGGTTTAACATTCACTTCTTTAAAAAACAAAACAGTTAAACACTCGGCTCACATTAGTTTAACACTCACTTCCAAAATAAAACAGATAATTTAACACACAGCTAACACCGGTTTAACACTATGGAACTTGTGATACATTTATTCTTAGGTTCGCTTCATAATATTTATCTAAATGTTAATTAATTATATCTAGTTCGTGTTTCCTTTATTTGTATGTTTAACCATTAGACTAAACACTACATACTTGATATAGGTAAAGAATAATATAATAACTCTATGATAAATAGTTCTTCAAACAGAAAGTAATGGCATAGCGTGCCTAGAAAAGTTGCCGTAGAGAAGGCTGGAAGAACATATAATCTCTGAGCTAGTTAGAGAAGGTATAGATGGTGTAACACACAAACTCTGAAAAGATTTTTTAGTGTTGACAATTTTTTTGCATCTTCGGCTCTTTGTCGGATGAATTATGAAGACTCAAACTCCTTGAGTATCTGTGGTCCTTACTTGGGTGTTCGCGTCTCCCCGTTTATGAAACACGCACAGTTGCGTGACGAAAATGATGAGGAAAGATTTTCACCAGATGGCTGTTCCCCTGTTAAACCTAACATTAAGCGTTTCACTGTCGGAATTGGACACAGGTTTTCAATGTTCTGTAGATATATCGCTTGATATCACTCCCGTTACACCATTAGCTCTTCCAGAGTTGACTACGCGCTCTCCACTCACAGATAGGTGCAAGTCGATTCTTTTCTGATTAACGAGCAAAGACAGAGTTTGGTGGAATATACACATGTTTACTCACCGTAACTTGTATCATAAAGCATGTAACTTTTCTGAATATTTAGAACATGAATTTAAAGATAGCTCCTGTTTATAATAAAATATTGTAAAAGTTTATATATATAAATATGTGAATTTTTTCGAAATCGTGGGATAAATTTTCATCCGCTACAATTATAACCTTAAGAGAAAGATATCGTGTTTTAATTTGGACATTCGTTTAGCCATGCGCACCTGTAATCTAACTTTCTTTAGCTCTGTTCTTCAAACACCTGTTTTAGCTAATGAAGCTTTCTGTCCACGAGCACCAAACTGGAACTACTTTGTTCAGTTATACACGTGGGAGTAACATTAAGATAATTTGTTTATTTGAAGTTAAACAGTAAGCTATGTGTGCTCTGCCCATGACGGGTATCGAAACCAGAATTCTAGCATTATCAGTCTGCAGACATACCAATGTGCCACCAGGGGACGTAAAAAGAAACCAGTCGTTAGTGTTTAATCAGTCCATCGTTATTCGTGCTTGAGTTTTCACTGACCACAGGTCACTTAGTATGCAGCATAGACCTCACTGAAGAAGTTTATTCAGTCTTTCACGACATAGAAGATTCTTATCTCTATATAATAGGCACTTTGTTTACTAGGTATCAATCTTATCGAAGAGAAAAACAACAAACCAGTAGACCATTTTGAACGAATACTTATCGATAACATGGCCTGGCACTTATCGGAGAACATCGAGAACAAAGTTCTACATTGTATGTAATCACGTCGGAAGAGAGTATATTAGATCACGATAAAATCTTCCAACAAATTCTGCAGCCCTGATGCTAGCAGACAGCCAGTATCCGCTGGCAAGTAAACCGCCGGTGCACGGGATCCCACAACTGCCGACGTGAGGAGGTGGGGAGCAGAGTTGGCGATCCTCTCGAACTCTATCTTTTATGTTTTATTTTTTCTTCTTCTGCAGTAGCAAGAGATAAGAACAAGGATAATTCACTTTTAACCTTGATAATAAAAACTTGTTTAAAAAGGCTGGATTAATGTATCCGTGTATTAAAGTTCGTAAGTAACGCAGGTATCCTCGACTAATGTTGTTCATACAGAACACTTGGGAAAGAGTCAACTTAGCTGCCACAAATGAAACACTACTGGTCCAAACATATATACGTATCAGTATCAAATCAATAAACGTATCAGTGACATATATACCAGTGTGTTTGTGAATATCACAAGAAGAGTTAAACATCAGTTTGTTTTTATTTATTCTAAAGGAAAGTTAGTTATTTAGTTCACCATCGGTAAATAATAAAAATGTGTATAATTATTGTTGAATTGCTTTTCATTCATAATTCCACACGTAAAAGGCCTGTGGCACAAATTTACAAAATGTTAAGAGTCATATCTTTGAACATTTTACTAAAACATATTAGGTTTAAAGTTTCAATCAAAATAACAGACGTCAGAAAAATATTATATTTCTTTTGGTGTTTTGATTCACTTACGTTCCGATAATCCCTTAGTGTCGTAAAAATACACTACGTGTAAGAACATGTTGAACTAGCCTGAACCCACAAAATCCTTATTTTTATTGTCATTGTACAGAGAGAGATTGCAGTTGTAGCACGATCCCTAAATCTTCACATAAAACAACTACAATTCTCTGAATAATCCAAGTGAAACAGCACCAAGTTTGTTTTAATACTTATATAATATTTTCAACTAAACACCTTCCAGGTTATTTCAGTATTTTTATTTTGAATTAAAATATCAGAGTAAAAATTAATAATTGACAATAGAGGTTTTGTAAGAGATACCTTTCGGATGATTAACGACACGCAAAGAAGAAAGACACATTTCGTACCTTTTTTATTTTCTACAATATCCATCTAAATAATGATACATCAACAATTAGGCTTCGTTTAGAGACAATGTTATATATCAAGCGGGAGACATTTATTAGTTCATAGAAGAATAACTTTAAAAAATTACACATTATGATTTAGATTTTTTAGCGAAAATGTTACATATAAAACGGGAGACATTTAGTTCATACAAGAATGATTTAAATAATGAACATCAAGAATTAGGCTTTGTTTAGTGAAAATGTTACAATTAAAACAGGTGACACTTAATTCACACTTGAATATTTCCGTGACAAAAGGTAGGGGAACCATTTCGAATCTTTCATATGCCTGAATGTTAGGATCTAGAGTTATAACATAAATAGGTAAAACTTACAAAAATAATTTTCCTTTATTTCTTCAAATCTGTATGGATAACAACTGATGTTATTGTTCAGGTAGACAACAACAATTAATTATTAACGGATATATTAAGCATTAACAAAGACAATTCATTTTATTGTTTATGAAAAAAACAAAACAAGAATGATATTTACGCATTATAGAGTATAGAGAAATATCACGAACTTTACTGTCCATTGGAATATTGGACAAAAAAAAAAAGAGTTCTTCTTCCGTAAGTGTCTCTAACAGGAAATAAGTAATTATTCATATAAAGATCAGTAAAATACTTATAGCTTTTCTTTTTTTTTTAATTCAAGAAAGCCCTGGAAGAAAGAGACACCGACTTTAAATATTCGTGCAAAATTCATTTTATTGTTCCAAGACTAAATATAAACACGTGATTTTATATCTTTTGAATTCGTCTTAAATGCAATTGTTTTCACAGAGTTTACAATTCGTATATATATAGAAATATAGAAGATTTTCTTCACTGGTCATGGAATTAACAGAACTACCATTTTGAGGGTTTGGGAATAATGTACATTTAGAACAGAATACGTAAAAAAAGCTTAAAAGTACTTCTAAACTTTCTAAATGGAGCATATGTTGACTTTTTGAACATGAAACTGCTTATTTTACTCTAAACATGGGTGTTAACATTTACTAGGAGGCTTAGGAAAACAAAACTGCGCTGTTCTCAGGATCGAAAATATGTATATAGGTATGAATAAATTGTGAAATATTCTAAGGTCCAATAAAAGCATAGATGTGGTCGATAAAATCTATTAGAAAGAGAAAAACATCGAGATCAGATTTATATGATCAAAATATAGCTAGTTCGTAGCAGACAGTTATTTCGCCTTCTTTTCAATCGCCTCCACATGAATGAGCGGATTTCTCATCAGAGCCACAACGTAATCAGCCAGTGGTAAACGTAGTGTGAAGAGAGGCTTTCGCTGGAGAATTGGCTCGACAAGTCCGTAGTGTAACAAAGGAAGAATTTCAGAGACGGGGCCCATACTTGCTGACAAAGGATGGCCGCCGATAGGTATGGGAAGATTCGTTTTTCTTTTTACGGCGGATTTTCTAGTTTCTGTTCGACTTAATTCGCTTTTTTTTTCTCTCTCTCTCTCAAAGCGCGAGATCCATCAGGACGAAGTGCGGAGGCTAAACACCCTTAGAGAAAAAACATATAAATAGTTCCGAAAAATATTGCTATACGTGAAATGCGGATTCAAGAAAGCTTCAAACCAGATCTGGCTTCTACACATTATTCCCGCCACAAATAATAAACGTTCGATAGTCATTACTTGTATTTCCACGTCACGTTCGCTAACTATGGTTATTTAGTTATTAGTTTCAGTTATTAAGACTGAAACGTTATTAATTTTGATAGTTTGTTTGTAAATAATCACAAATATACACAATGGGCTATCAGAGAGCAGAGATAGGGAAAACCGGTTTCTAGCGATCAAAATTCGTAGACATACAGGGGGAAGGGACAAAATTATTGATTATATAAATTTATGAAATAGAACCAATGACATATAATTTAAGGTTCTTAATCTCGTTATTACCTGATGAAGTCCTAGAAAATCCTAAGACTACTGATGAACTGGTAGAAGGAAAAGGTTAGGTTTCCCCACAACAAATTGACCTTAATAACCGTCTTAGATATTCACTCTTAATAATACTACATGCATATAGAACCTACTAGAGTGTCCAAGACATGGCTCGTATCTTCTTATTATTTGTATTCTAGGCACATGATCTTTCATATGAATGAACTAAAATGAACTAAATATTCAATGAGAGTTCTTGCTGCATTTTCTGTGTACATTTTTGCTTTTAATTCGTGCAACAAAATGTACACTGGTTAAGAATTAGTGTTATTCCTTTAACAGTTTTAAAATAGTTATGTACCAAATGCAACATAACTAACATTATGTTTTAACCCGGGTATGACGCAAGAATTTAAAAATATTCATATATATTTTTGTTACAGGTTTGTATATGTCTACTCTGTTAAATACTGTTGTTGTTATTTTTAAGTAATGAGAATATCCCAAGTGAGAAAACTGGATCAAAACTTTTCACTATCAAACAACCATTATGAAGCTGGATAAAAAAGTCAATGAGTAAAAATGTTCTCATAAGTTAAATGATAAAAAATCTGTCATAACGTCATTGATATCAATATTTTCACCCAAAGAAGCGCAGTGGTATGTCTGTGGACTTATAACTCTAAAAACTAGGTATCAATACTCGCGATGGGCAGAGCATAGATAGCCCACTGTGTTGCTTTGTTTTTACAAAAAAACTTTTGGACAGGTATGGCCAGGAAGTTAGGGCGATCAACTCGTAATCTGTTGGTCACGGGTTCGAATCGTCGTCATACTAAACATGCTCATTCTTTCAGCCGTGTGGTCGTTATAATGTTAGGTCAATCCCACTATTGTAACATTATAGTAAAAGTGTAGCCCAAGAATTGGCGGTAGGTGATGATGACTAGCTGCCTTCCCTCTAGTGTTACACTGATAAGTTATGGACGGCTAGAGCAGATAGCTGTTGTGCAGCTTTGTATGAAATTGAAATCAAACAAACAAATATTTTCAATGATTTTTAGGAACTTTTAAAATGGCCAGCAGGACGCAACTTCTAAATATCGAATGCAAAAGTAGAATAATATAATATGTTATTTTAGGAATTAAAAAAAAAACACAATTTTTTTTTAATTTTATAATCTTCATTGCAAAGTGTACACTGCATGACTTCGAACAAGTAACTCAAATATTTACCTTTGTGACGAAAGCATATTACTACTCTGAGTTTTAAAGCCCAAGTATGTAACGTAGTTAAAACTAAAAAGTTTTCTGGAAGGAGTTTGCATGATGCTAATTTATCAAGCGACAGAAATACTTTCTCGTGCATGAGCGAGCGAGAAGCAGGCAAGGCAGGGTACTCAAATCAAATCATTTGAGATTAAGAGTATGTTGTACACAGAGAGTTGAGGTCGTAGTGGAGTTCGAACTTAATATTAAACCATTTAAGTCGGTGAAATCTTTGTGTTGTTATTCCATACAGACAAAACAGAAAGCACCCTAGCGACAGGGTTTCTTTTTTCTAATTTTGCATTGAATCTCAGGCGTGACATAACCAGATGGTTAGGTCGCTCGACTCACAATCGGAGGGTTCAAACCCCTGTCAAACCAAATATGCTTGTCCTTTTAGCCGTGTGAGCGTTATAATGTTACGGTGATTACTACTATTTGTTGATAAAAGAGCAGCCCAGAAGTTGGTGGTGGGTGGTGATAACTAGCTGCCTTCTCTCTACGCTGCTAAATTAGGAACGGTTAGCGAAGATAGCTCTCGTGTAGTTTTACGCTAAATTAAAAAATAAACACTGAATTTCTATAAACTACCGATAAGACCTCCAAAGAATATAGATTTTTAGTTTACAAAAATGAAATTATTTGTTTGCTTTTTTACAAAATTCTATTATACGCATCGGCCCAGATAATATAAGCTTTAGTTTTTTTTGTGTTAGTTAACTACAGTGAATATATGGCATTGTTTATTTGCCAATAATAATAATAATGCGTATCTTTGAATTGAATATTTATGTTCTAATGTCACGTTGCCCTGCTAGGAAACACGTCTTTAAACACGCAACAGATGTGGTAATGTGACATATTCCTTGTGTCACTAAACCATCTCCAAATCTGAGTAGTAGTAGCCAAAGGAAAAAAAAAAACACATCAAATGTTAGTTGATACGTGTGTCTGTGTCATCTTCTTTTTCTAGAATCTTCTGGCTTTGATTCTGCGTATAAGAATCCCCCAAGAAAAAATAAAATTGACAAAACACATACAGTATATTTGCTTAAATCTCTGTGGTAATGTTGACCTAATCAAGCCAATAAAGTCTCTTTAAAGCTATTTATGAGCACCCCTCCAAAAAAAAAGTGAAAAACACAGAGCAGATATGAATTACATCTGTGTTGATATACCACCTTCTCCTGGTACACATTTATATCTTTAAACCGGTACAAGTAACCTCCCAACTCCCACACCCCTCCAGAAAGTGAGAAAACGCAGAACGTATATGTGTGGGAGCTAATGCCACATTCTTGTGCTAGAACGGTCCATTTTTAATCCAGTGTGCACATGATCCCTCTCTTCCCGCAAAACCAAAAACAGAAAAATGAGAAAACAAAGAGTAACCGATATTTAATGATATGTGTGGGGTTATTGTTACCTTCTGCTGTCAGAAGACACGTATGAATAAGCCCAAAAATGTGAGAAAACATTGAATAAATGTGTTTTTGTGGAACATAATGTTACCTAATTTTATTACCAAACTGTTTATCGACCACATGGTAACATCAGGCTTACTATTCTATGTTGTATCAACAACTGCTCAGCCTCGAAAATTTACTATCGTCACAATCTACGGCTTATAAGCTATCGAACTTCTTGTTAAAATAATGTCTACGCTAGATAAAGGAGATAAAAATCTAATACTTTGTTGTAAGAACTGGAATACAAATGTCTTTCTTTTTAAGATAATTACGTCTTTAAAACTAAGGAGCTGACAAATATTCCTTAATATCTTGATCAGGTTTTTATACATTTTGTTCATATCCAAAGACGTTTGTTTATTGGATCGAAGAGAACCTACAAGCGTTACGTAATTTATGTTTCGCAGTCTTTACTTTATCCTTCAGAACTTTAGGGAATTATACTTGCTAATACACGACAACGAAAGTTTTGTGTATTTTATCTCGTAGTCCCCGATGCATCAAATCAGTGACAGCAAAAATACTCGAGATACATGTTATGTTTGCGGTACGTTCACACGTTTCTTTCACACGTCTCGATCGTGTGTCTCAAAAGACAAAAACAGAGTTGTTAAAAAATTTATCGTTAACTTTCCACCTGATAAGTTTTTGTTTCACGTCATGCACTTTAAAGTTGTATACGCGTGTGTGTCAGTTTGTGATAATAGCATTAATGACCAGTGCAGTTTTCTTTCTTATTGTAACTTACACCATGACCAAAGAGACTGAGTTGAAAGAATACCAGATACGACGTCAGAAATACCATATTGTTTTCGTTTGGTTTTTTGAATTTCGCGTAAAGCTACACGTGAGTTATCTGTGCTAGCTGTCCACAATTTATTAATATGAGACTAGAGGGAAGGCAGCTAGTTATCACCGCCAACTCTTCGGCTACTCTTTACCAATGAATAGTGGAAGCGATCGTACAGTATAGCGTTCGGACGGCTGAAAGGACGAATCGATTTGGTGTGACGGGGATTCGAATCCGCCACTCTCAGATTGCGAATGGAGCGTACCAACTGTCAGGTCATGCCGGGTCTTATTGTTTTCGCGAAGGTAAAATATATTAAATAATGTTGTTTGCAGCAACTCAAGGTCTAAATCAGACATTAATTTATTAAAAAATAAAGTTTAAATCAAAAAGGAGACTCCTACTAATATATTACGATTTTTTTCTGCCTACGATTTACGAATAAAGTCTATTACTTGACTTTATTAAACGACTAATAAATGCGATTCAACGCTTCGTACTTACAGTTTAGCTCAAGAAACAAACTCATAAATAAATTTAATGAAGTATAACAAAATTCTTTAGTTCAATCTAGACTTCGAAAAAAAATTCAAACTATAAAAAAGTGATAATAATTTTCAAAATAAAAATATCATTAAGTTTAGATCAGATCGGTGTTGGCGTATTCTTGTGGTACAGCAATATGCCTACGGACTTACAATGTTAACAATCGGTTTCGGCCCGGCATGGCCAGGTAGTTAGGGAACTCGACTCGTAATCTGAGGGTCGCGGGTTCGAATCCCCGTCGCACCAAACATGCTTGCCCTTCCAGCCGTGGGGACATTATAAATTGACGATCAATCTCACTAGTCTATGGTACAAAGTAGCCCAACAGTTGGCGGTGGGTGGTGACGACTAGCTATCTTTCATCTAGTCTGACGCTGTTAAATTAGGGACGATTAGCGCAACTACTCTTTATGTACCTTTGCACGAAATTCAAAACAAACAAATAATTGAATTATAAATAACAGAATTATTTTATAAAACTGAACCTAAACATACCACCTCATTTATATATGAAATATTTGTAACTGAGAAGAATATCCCCAACCCTGTAATTAAGCGTAAGTCATTTTGCTAAAAAACAAGCTTCGATACACGTGCTGGGCACATCACAGATAGTTTATTGTGTAACTTACGCTTAACAGCAAAGACAAAAACTTACAAGAAAAAAATGTACATATATTGTTAATTTTCCACTGTTAGCACAATCTATTCTAAGACTTTTATGTTATAAATATATAAATAAAGAAATCTGGACTCGAATATATCTTTTCAAAACTTACGTTTAGTTATCGAGCTTAAAAGTAGCAGGAATTAAATGTTTTTATATATAGTTTCCATTTTGTAAAAAACAATAACTGGCATTTTATTTGAAAATCCTAACGAAAATATAACACTTTTATCTTTTTTATATTGGGGTCTCCTCTAATAAGAAAATCATCTAAAAATCATTTCCTTTTAATTCGAGTTACTTTGGTGTTTATAGGCTTTTTGTCTCAATCGAAGAATTAGTTGCTCCTCAATCAGAGTTACAGGTAGGTCCTCCAGCTGGTGAATTTTAGGGAATCTGTTCCATGCATATATATACACCTCAGTATAACCACATATAAGCTTTCTATAATGTTTTATAAAATTTGAAAGGCAATTACATTAAATATTGCTTAAATTAACGTTGAAAAAAATTGAACTTTTCAGAAATCGAACATCGTTTTCTTAAAATTCAGATTTATCTGGAAGATATATTTTTAAAACACATGATTTGATGAACTTAAACCTTCAAATAAAACTGGAAGGTGGATGTTTTATTTTATTCTCTTCTAATGTCCGATTCCTTTCTATACATCTGAACTGTTTCAAGCTCAGTCTACATTACCGAAGAAAAGAGATTCAGTCAATATATATCGATTATAATTTCATGACAAATCTCTTATAGTAAGAGTTCGACATGAACCATCAGTAACTGATGGCAATAATCAAATAGTAAATTGAGTTTGTGGCAAGTTTGTCTCTTTTTTTTTTATTACGATTTTTGTTGTAATGTATATTGTAAAACTTTCCACGATACAGAACTTTCTAAACTTGCTAATCAGAGTTTGTTAAGAACAATTGTCATATACATTTGTCTACGAATGAAGTCTATTACTTGACTTTATTAAACGACTAATAAATGCGACTCAACGCTTCGTACTTACAGTTTAGCGCAAGAAACAAACTCGTAAATAAATTTAATGAAGTATAACAAAATTCTTTAGTTCAATCTAGACTTCAAAAAAATTCAAACTATAAAAAAGTGATAATAATTTTCAAAATAAAAATATCATTAAGTTTAGATCAGGTCGGTGTTGGCGCATCCCTGTGGTACAGCCATATATCTGCGGACTTAAATGTTAACAATCGGTTTCCGCACGAAACAGCAGAATAATTTGGTTATATGAACAAATCTTATGTTTTTCTTTATCTATTTACAACACACAGTCAGAAATTATACTTCCTAAATGCAACAAGATGTAACTTCATGTGTATTTCCTCATCTGATAAACCAGTACAACATTTCATTTCTTCATATAATAAAACCAGTACGTCGCTTCAGGTGTATTTTCATTACCTGATAAACCACTACGTCACTTCAAGCGTATTTTTTCATGTAAGAAAACAGTACACACTTAAAGCATATTTCCTCATGTGATAAATCAGTACATCTTCAATATATTTCTCGTAATCAGTTTTCATACGTTATGCTTAACAAAATGTTTTGAGATATAACGTTGTTAATTTATATAAAGGTTGAGATCCTGTAGAGACTGCAACGTTCTGAAACTATTAGATTAAGTAAATATTGATTATTTTATTTGGTAAAAATGTTGGCATTATTAAATTCTAGAAAATAAACGTCAAGTTTTACTCTCATTTTTTAAAAGAAATGTTATGTTCATTTTAAATTACAGCTAAACAAATTATAAATTTTAATACCCTAACGTTAAGTATAGAGAAATTAGGTCTAAAAGCCCAAGTCAGGTTACTAAAGAGAATACAATACCTTGTAACAATATCCCAAAAATGTGCCGGCATTATTTTCTGATCTCTGTAACATGATATATGTCTGACAACCAGCCCTTGTCTGTGTTGTTTCTTGCAGAGACTCGTTACTTAAAGTAATAGGATGGTATACATCGTAAATGATTGTGAAGCGTACATTCTGAGACATCAATTTTTTGTCTGTAAATTAGTTAGAAAACTCCAACGTGTTATGCCCACTTTGAAACTCAAGCATGATTACAATTTTTAAAATGCTAGAAGAGTATTTTATGTACATGAAAATAAATTATCTCTTCGAAATCAGATGCTAATCCAATAGTTTTTTTTAAACGAAGTAACTAATTTGAACAATTATATTTATCTATTTGTTTCTGCTAGGTCAGAACTGTATCGCTACTATTTGTAAAACATTGAAACAGAACACTACGACGCGTGTATATTTAGAAAGTTTTTGGTGTTTAGTTCCTTTAAAGGAAAGCCACATTAGAATATCTGCTGTAGCCATTGCTATGAATCGAACTCCGGATTTTAGCGTTATAAGTCCATGAACTTACCGCTGTCGCACCATTAAACAAACATTGGAAACTCAAATTTATTAACTACAGTCGATTCTGTGTATATAAAAATAATAGGTTTTATACTGATATTTTATTAGATACTTCACAGGGTTGCTCTTTGTCTACTGGCTAGCGTGTCAGGCTGTAATCGAAACGGCCGAGGTTCGAGACGATCTTTCACATGTTGGTTATTTTAAGCTAGAGTTAACCATGTTGCTCGGTACTTACATTGGGAATACTTTTACCAGGCTAAATTCCATCTGGTCAGCAGTTCAAAAATAATAAACAACTTTGGCTAGTTCGTCCAGGATTTTGATCTAGTCGCTTAATCTACACACTCACAAATCGCTATTCTATCAGTACCAAATATCCTTTGATTGGTTACTATCCTACCTCTTAAGGATTGTTTGCTTCTTTGAAGTAAAGCACAAAGTTACACAATGAGAAGTCTATGCTCTGCCCGCCACGGATATCGAAACCCGGTTTCTAGCGTTGATAAGTCCGGAGATATAACTTTGCGCCACTGATTGTTTCTCATCTTACTCCCGGCCCGGCATGGCCGGGTGGTTAAGGAACTCGACGCATAATCTGAAGATTGCGGGTTCGAATCTCCGTTGAACCAAACATGTTCGCCCTTTCAGCCGTGGGGGCATTTTAATGTGACGGTAAATCCCACTATTCGTTGGTAAAAGAGTAGCCCAAGAGTTGGCGGTGGTGGTGATGACTAGCATCCTAAAGGCGGGTAGCGCAGATAGCCCTCCAGTAGCTTTGCGCGAAATTCAAAAACCAAAACAAACAAATCTTACCTCCCATTTTTGTCATCTTTACACTAGGTAATATTTTTATTAATGTTGCCTAGCGCCAAGATAATATATGTATTGTTATTATTATTAATTCTTTTATTCCTAAGCCTCATTTTGTTTGCTGGATTACCTGTACTGTTCTCATTCTAAAAATCTAATCGTGAAATTTATACCTTTACTCTTGAGCCTTTCTTTATAAAGCAGTCTTTTCAGATTTGCTTAAATATTTGATTTGCTGCATTTAATATTTTGTGATACCAGCCCTACTTATTGATATTTAAAAGTGTTTATCGATACTGAACATACGCTGTTTTTAAAATGAACTGAAAAAAAATAGTCTCCTACTATTTCCTTATAACATAAAGTGTTGCCAACTACAAGTTATCGCATTACATCCGTTAACGCCCCGGCATGGCCAGATGGATAAGACACTCGACGCGTAATCTGAAGATCGCGGGTTCGAATCCCCGTCACACTGAACATGTTCGTCCTTTCAGCCGTGTAAACATTATAGTGTGAAGATCAATTCCACTATTCGTCGGTAAAAGAATAGCCCAAGAGTTGACGGTAGATTGTGATGACTAGCTACCTTCTCTCCAGTGTTACAGTGCTAAATTAAAGATGGGTAGCGCAGATAGCCCTTGTGTAGCTTCTTGCGAAATTTAAAACTTCAAACCAAACCACGCGTTTCCTAGTTCAACGAAAAATATCACAACAGAGAAAGAGAATGGTTTGGCCTTTTCAAAGGTATTGAAAATTATAATGAAGACCTATTGTAAATTCGGGTATTTGACAAAGGCTTAAATATTAAGAGAAAACTAATCAAACCCGTAACGTTAATGGTATAATTTGACGTTGACATTCACGAGGCATGTCGAAAAAGGCAAAGACCACATGTAGTACTCGTTTTAATGGTCGAATTTAGTCTAAAATACATGAGGTATGTCAAAGAAAGTAAAGTTGACTCGTAGTATTTGTTTTAATGGTCTAATTTGACGTTTAGATTTAAGAGGCATATCAAAGAAGGCAAAGGTCTCATTAAGTATTCATTTCAATGGTCTAATTTAGCCTAATATTCACAAGACATGTCAAAGAAAGCAAAGATCACGATCTTAATATCGAAAAATAAGTTTTAAGTGTTTATCTACTATAATTTGAGAGTCGTGGGTTTGAATCCCGGTCGCACCAAACCTGCTCGCCTTTTCAGCTGTGAGGGCGTTATAATGTGACGGTCAATCCCACTATTCGTTGGTAAAAGAGTAGCCCAAGAGTTGGCGGTGGGTGGTGATGACTAGCTGCCTTCCTTCTAGTCCTACACTACTAAATTCAAAATAGAAATACAAATTATCTGCTAACTTAAAATAATGTTCTATTAATGTGTTTCCAAATTGTGAAGGAATTACTTGCCTTATACAATTCTTATATTACTTGTTTTTTCTTGCTAACTGGTGAAAGTGTTTTATTTCACTTTGAGAAGCGTCAACAGATAGCAAATGAACTAGTGTGGATTACTGAGGCAGTTTTTGACGTTAGTAGCTCATAAAAATAAGTCTAGCAATGAAATAAAATCACATTTAGGCACAGAATATTTAAATATTCCCCTCTACTCCCCTCATCTATGTTCGAAGTTGAAGCCTTGTCATGTGCAAAGTGGTTGGTTATAAGGACGGATCATTTTATAAAAAAAATAAGGAATATTGATGCACATGTTTCAAGAGTCGCTGCTGACGTCTGGTGGAGATCTCAGCTCGTTGCCCTTAGAAATAAATTCATTAAACAACTTGCACTTCTTCGTGATCAGCGAGGCCGATTTTTCTATATAATTTTCTTAATCATGTCAATGTTCACTTACGTATTGAATCTTAAGCTTCGCCCTAATGGGTTCTAAGCCTAATCATATCAACAACGTTTGAGCAGCTACAGGTTGAAACTTAATCGTCCCAACAAAATCCTTCATAATGCCCAACTATGTCAGACGAGTGAAACTTTAAATTAGTTAAAGGCTCTTGAAAGGTAAGTCGGCTGCAATGAAACGCAATCATGCTAATTACGCTTTGAATCTTCTCTAATAAAGGCTTTCTAGTTGAACTCACATGAAGAAGTGTGTCCTCCAGATATCACGCAGTGCAATTTAATTCTCAAAAGGAACGCATTGCCACAACTTATTCCCCTGCGACACAGTCACATAAAAGACGTCAAGTGAGAAAGAAAAACAACGAACAACTTGTATTATTCGTAGTACATATCGTTCAGTTTTGTCTGTCTGTTAATTTCTTCAGCTCTTTTCTCACGAGTTTAAGACTTTACCAATTTCATATGTGTATGAGTGGTTTCGAAAGAATTATGTGAAAATACTGATTCAAAATGTTTAAGGTGAAACACAGATACTTAATTCTTTAGATCAAATTTGAGAACATTGATTCAAAACCCTCAAAGTCAAATGTGAAAACAGATTCAAAATATTTAAGGTCATATATTGAAACATAGATTATAAAACCCAAGATTATATATAAAAACACAGAACCAAAATGCGCGATGTGTCAAACAAGCATGAGCCACATGCTTCGCCACTATTTTCTTCATAATTCTTACTTCAATTGTTACTCAAGTTAGTTAGTACCGTGTCATCATCATAGGCTGTGTTTGATTCACTTTGAATTTTCGAAGCGTGAAGAAGCATGATGGTATATAATATTGTTTCCCTGTAGGAAAACTCCTCCAACTAATAAAGAATAGTAGACTATTCACTCCAAGCACTGTCAGTCTTTATAATTAGTTAAGCTAGATGCTCGTAGGTAATACTAGTAATACTCAATGAAATAATACTGTACAACGTTATTTTAGATTTATTTCTTGTCTACATACATTTGTGAAGCGGTTTTTTCAATACGAATTGCAACAGTTTGGATTGACTGTAATAGTCTAAAGGGTTTTAATAAATCTATGTTAAGGCTCCTCAAGACATTTTATGCATTGACTTAAAACCACCTGAGATTCCAAATAGGTTGGACGTTTAAGGCCATATCTATCGTAGCTGGTGGATTAGGCTTATCTGTTTTGAATTTCACGTAAAACTACACGAGGGTTATTTTTGCTAGCCGTCCTTAATTTAGCAATGAAAGACTAGAGGGAAGACAGTTAGTCACCATCACTAACCGCCAACTCTTGGGCTACTCTTTTACCAACAAATAGTGGGATTGATTGTCACGGCTGAAGTGGCGATTATGCTGGGTGGAACAAGGACTCGAAAACGCGACCCAGACATTGTGAGTGAAGCGCTCTAACCATTTGGCTATGATAGGTCGTAGTTCATTACAGATTTCCAATCTAATAGATGAACTAGTTACTCGAGTACATTTGGAACAATAAACACAAGTTACAGAACTGGTACGTCTGAAGAGTTTCAATGGAAATTGAATATTAATGTTTTATTTCTACTTTTTTTAAATATGGAGCTTTTGCCAATAAAGCGAAATATGTATTTGTCAATAGCTTTTATAATAGTAAGGGCTGAGCTCATTTTAAATAGGTTTAAGCGATTTTGTTATTATTTCGAAGATGTAGTATTCGTACTTGAATAAAACAAGAATTCCCTTGTCGAAGCCAGATGAAAGCAGTGTGATAGGTTTATGCAGATAGTACAGCCTGATGGAACCAACCTACAAACCCGTTTATTGGGAAGAGGGCCTTTAAATATAGCCACATGCTGTCAGTGGATAAAGTTCGGCCATCAGTATGATAAAACATAAATTTTATGAAGTTGATGTCTCATCCCGAGGGAGTCAAAGTTCGTAAACACCACACGAGAGTGCTTAATTTTGTTTTTAACTCCGTTTTGAGCGTATTCGACAGCATCTTCAGTGCATCTTGATCTCTGACTGAAACCTGACATATACTCTGTTATCTCTGAAATATTCAGTTCATTTTTTAAATTTTTGAATAACTTAAAAAATATTTCTCGATCCTACTATAAACCTTTGTTTATTATTCACTGCTAGTCTTAATAGTTTCACTATTGTTTTTATTTTTATTGATTTTTACCGTTAAGGACCAAGCTATAAGGTGTGATCTTATTTTGTCCAATAATTTCAGTTGCAGTTTTTCAGCGATTTTTTAAGGCTACTCTGTTGTTCAATCACCCAAACAGTAAAAAAGTCATATTTTATACTCTTGCTGACCCATTATTAAATTGGCGGGCTGTAAATCTGAGGGTCCCAGATTTGCGTCCCGTTGTTAACGTAAAAAGCATTGCGTTTGGTACTTTATGGTCGTGGTTGCGTTACAAAAGAAACTGTCAAATTGCACTATACGACTAGAATCGTTTGTGATGTCTATTATGCCTTCCCACTAGTCTAGTACTTCAACAGGTCATGGCCAGGTGTTTAGGGCGCTTGACTGGCAATCTGAGAATTGTTGGTTCAAAACCTTGTACCATCAGATATGCTCACCCTTTCAGCCGTGGGAACCGTCATAATGTAATGGTTAATCCCACTATTCGTTGGTAAAAGAATAGTCCAAGAGTTGGAGGTAGGTAGTATTGGCTAGCTGTCTTCCCTCTAGTCTGGCAATCTGGCTCGGCATGGCCTGAAGGTTAAAAGCCTGAACTTCTTTAGTTTAGTTTTTTGGATCACGAAGAGAGAAAAAAGCACACCTTTTGACTTAAAGTAACACAAAACAGTTAATCAAATATATAAAATTAATAACTGTGTATTGTGGAAATAAAATTTGGTTTATAAACACTAAAACACAAAAATTTGTAAAATTAGTAATGGTGTATTAAGGAAATAAAATTTGGTTAATGAAAATTAAAAAAACAAAAATGTCTAAAGTTAATTGTAGAAATAATGTGTGATTTAAAAAATAGCTTTGATCAGAATACATAGATTCGCTATAATTCCAACTTTTACATCACATCACGTACAAACTTAACCACTGAAAAATTGATGTGTAAGAGCTCTCTGTCACGGACGCTCGGATCGATGAATGACGGGAACTTACTGCCTCTAAATAACCTTCCTGTCATTTTAAACATCCATGTATTAAAAAGACACTTCATAAAAACGCATTTGCACGCAATATATCAAGAAACAATATATATATGTTAACTTCAATAGAAGTAACATTCTATAATTAACCATGAAACACTTCGTGTTTCTGAAGTCTGGGATCAACCAAGTGACTGTTTCAAATCAGTCTAATTTATTCGCACATATTTTTCATGTTTTAATACTCATAATGCATCTAGGTAGTGTTAAATAGATAAGCTGCACTTAACACTTTCTGTAACTTCACTTGACATTTTTGCTACAGACTTTGTTATGTTAAGCAATGCCCTACGTATTTTAGCTTTAGACTTAGTTTTCTTGTTTACTGCGAAAATCAGTTTACTCACCTCAGTGGCCCACCATTTAGTTTTCTTAATTCTTGAATAAATAATTTGATTTCAAATTTTATTTGTTGACGAGAAGCCTACTGTGAGTCTGTTTCTTTGTTATTAAGCACAAAGCTACACAAAGGTCTGTCTGTGGCCAGCCCAACACGGATATCCAAACTCGGTTTTTAGCAGTATAAGTCCGTAGACATACTGGGGAGGAGCACTACGATTAATGAAGTTTGGAAACAGCTTGTATGGGTAACTTTGTTACACGTTTAATAAATTAACGAAGATACAAAGTACCTGATGATGATCAAACCTTGTAGAAACATCGTACATTTGTTACTGTGTTAAACATGTAATTAGCTTTTCTTCCTTATCCATAAAGTCATCTCTAAGCTTTAATAATTAGCTTTATTGCTTCACTGGAAATAAAAACATTTCTCGATTTTTGAATATTCTCTTGGTGATAGCGCTGCACGATAGTGTTATTGAACCACATCAAAAACCAGAGCCAATTCTTAACTTTACTTCACACATGTAGCACGAGAAATAACTGTGAAATTAGAAAATAAAACTGGTATAAAATGTAGATATTATAGGGCTGCCCCAATATTTTTTATAATGAACTACTCCAGGATGTAAACATATGCTGAAAGTTTACCCCTCTTAGCAGCTGCAATTCAACCAACCATGGAGTGATATACCAGCATAACTTACATAAATGTACAGGTAATTATACTATTCCCAGCACTAGTCTGATGATCACTCGCTACCCGTAGAGACATACAACTTGACAAATGTTTATAAAACAAAGTGAAAGATTGAGGTGAGGCTTCATGTTTCAGTAGATGTGATATGGAAACTCGAAAAGGGGAAGTACGTGAAAATAATACTGTTTACAATAAGAGGGTTCCAAATGAATAGCCCACGCTTTAAAAAAGGGTTGTTTGTACACGAAAATCTAACACTACGGGCGTTTTGTCCTGAAGGGGAAGCAAAAGCATAAAAGGTAGATTACAAAATAAAAATATATATATACAGGACGGGCAACAAAAATAAAATTAATTACTTGTAGTCATTAAACATATTCATGATTAAGTACTTCCAACTAAAGATAAACACAAGACATATTCATTAAAAAGACAAACACAAGACATATTCAGATACTTATTTTATTTATATGATAATTCCATCCTCCTTTCCATTTGATTGAATAAATTTATTACTTCATAGAAATTGTAAGTTTTTATTTCCAGGTCATTTTGGATTACATTTAACAGGCCAGAAGAACACTCGATTTCTCTAAATAGAATTTTAATAATGGATTATATTTCTTGGACAAATTTACCATTTCTACATAAATGCCACGGTTAGCAGACTCTAGTAATTCATCACGACCTCTAAATGCTATTTGTTGTTCACCCAAGTAACAAACTATTATACAAATAACATAGTATTATACAAATAACAAAGTATTACACAAATTACAAACTATTATACAAATAACAAACTATCTCATTTATTATTTTTAAAATGTCTCTATTCCTCTTCACCTTTTCATTGTACATTTGCACATTTATTTTGTGTTGATCATTTAGTTGGAACTCATTCAGCGATTCTACAAAGCTAGCTGCCCCCCACTGGCTCAGCGGTATGTCTGCGAACTTACAACGCTAAAAACCGGATTTCGATACCCGTGGTGGGCAGAGCACAGATAGCCAACTGTATGGCTTTGTGCTTAATTAAAGAAAAACAAACAACAAAGCTAGCTAGGCCTAGAGTTGAAAATATATGACTGGAGGAATTTTCATATCTTTTAACTGCCTTATGCATATTATTTAAATCATAAAATCCTCTTGAGTTCCATGTCCCAAATTCACTGGTAAATAATAAACACGGCCAGCAGGAAAGCTTCCGCAAGTTTGGACAAACAGTTCAACCAGATGTCCTGCCATATTGGTTTACACTAAATTTTCGAACACGCTGCTTTGTTTTTCCAGTCAGGCTTAGAGCTATCATCGGCCTACTACCATTTCTGATGATGCTTTCTTTATCACTAAAACTCTATGTACTAAACTTGTTCACTAATAAACTTTCAATAATACAGTTACATATTTTCCTATTATCTTTTAAATCCATATTAAAATCTGAAATGTAAAACTTTAAAAAAAATGCATACAAAAACAATAGTAGCATTGTCTAATACATATCTTGCCATAGGCTGCCTACCTGAAGTATAGATGTGAATGTTGTCTCCAGAATAGTGAGATACATATACGCGATAGAGAGGCCAAAACAACCTGATGCAGGCAGGACACACTGTGTCTTTTTAACGGGAGTGATATGTTTAGCAATATTTCACTTTCCTCAGTTCAGGGTGCGGTATTCCAAACTATCAGATATTGACAGTGGATATACTCTATTGGGCCCTTACTTAACATACCAAATTTTAAGGCAGTGCATTAGGTAATACACCAGACATAAAATCTCCAATACTGACATTTTACCTTGTTTTTCTTAATTTGCATCGTAAGAACGGAAAAATTATTTGATAGAAAAATATACTTACCTTTAAAGGTTTTTTTTCAAATTTAGTGAGCTTATAAATATTTAAAACAAGTAATTGTCAAATTTGGTCTAAATATTAGCCTCATGTGCATAGTTATTCAACAAAAACCTTACTTTTTTTGACGAAACTTTTGAACAAGTCTACGCAAAAATTCACGTGAGCTATGTGTCTGAAATGTTTACTATAGCTTCATATAAGAGTAAAGGTAAACTTTCGTTAGTTTTTATCATTCGGATTAAATACGCTGATTAAGAGCAGCAAAATTATAAAGTGAAAAGCTGCACGGAAACATAAGTATTTCTTAAACCAAACAAATTAGATTAGCAGTTTCTAGCTTACGTTTCAATACAATCACACGGGAATGTGGTTGTTATTCATTACTCATTGTCAAATTTTAAGTATAAATTTGCTGAATTTTATAAAATAATTTTTTTAATTTTCCTAACTAAAGAAAGTGTGGCGTCACGTGATATTAGATTAAGCAATTAGAATAACTAATGACACTTCATACGGCTGTACGGAGTGCTTGGGAATGATAACAGGAAACTGTTAATCTAGATTCAATGGTATTGCAATAAAGATTGTTTTAAAACTGTTTAAGAAAGGAAAAATATCATTATATATTTTTTTTAAAATCTGGTTTGTTAGAATAATAGTGTTACAATCATAATTTTAATGTTGGTTACCAACGAGAGTCACTTTCTTACTTGCTGTGGTTTGTCAATGTGTAGGTATTAAAACAATGTAGACAAAAAAGGAATGAGCATGCGTCATGAAGGAATTAAAGTATTTGATCAAATGCACATTAGCACTAGGTGGCCTAAATGAATGTTTAAGAGAGATAACTAAACTTGAAACAAAAGGAAGAGCAAAGCTGCAAGAAGGTCCTGTTTACAGATAAATTCGAATTGTTTAGCCATCAACCATAGTTTGTTTAATGGTAGAGAAACAGTCAACGGATAACATTTATAGTGAAACATATTGCATCTCAGCCAATGGTATTGGAAATGTACACAAAATTGATGGCACCAAGACTCCTGGCAGATACAAGCTCTTTCTTAGCCATCATATTATTCATTTACAAATAAAACTGTTGGGTTTATCTTACAACTAAACGGTTACTGAAGGGATCTAACTAAGGCTATGGACCACTCATAACCATCGCTTGGCTTCCAAAAAGTCATGATATGAATATTATTAAGACTCTAAGGTAACCAAGCAAGTTGGCTGAGCTTTGGAAAGTAACACACGATATTTTAAATAAATTTTCACAATTATTTAATAAAGATACTTCGTCATAAAACTACGTGTAATGTTCTCAAGAAATTAAAAAAAAATACTACTGTACTGGCAGCTTATTTACTGTTAATTTGTATTTTGTACAGTTATTCATTTTACCAGTGATAAACTGACTATTTGTATCTCAGAACGGCTGGTATGGGTATTAAGACTTTTATTGATAAGAAGAGAACAATGTTTCGACCTTCTGAGATCATCTTCAGGTTAACAAAGATAAAATTTGTAATTGACCGTTGATGGACATATGTCCTAGGGACGAGAGTATAAACAGGTATGGGACTGTAGGTGGCGTTGCAGGTGGTTGTCAGGTTGTCAATTAGTATAGGTATAAAGGTGTTTCTTTATATTGGTTTAATTTTGGTTTTAGTTTCAGTATAGTACGGCTTCTTTAATATTGTGTTTGTTTATATTTGTTTCCCTACTTAATATCTGGTTTGTTTGTTTTTCAAATAAACACAACATAACTATAGAAACCACCCAGATATTAAGTAAGGAAACAAATATAAACAAACTCAAAATCAAATAAGCCCTACTTACACAGCAACTAAAACCAATAAAAAGAAACACCTTTATACTTATACTGGCCCGGCATGGCCAAGCGTGTTAAGGCGTGCGACTCGTAATCTGAGGGTCGCAGGTTCGCATCCCCGTCGCGCCAAACATGCTCGCCCTTTTAGCCGTGGAGGCGTTATAATGCGACGGTCAATCCCACTATTCGTTGGTAAAAGAGTAGCCCAAGAGTTGGCGGTGGGTGGTGATGACTAGCTGCCTTCCCTCTAGTCTTACACTGCTAAATTAGAGACGGCTAGCACAGATAGCCCTCGAGTAGCTTTGTGCGTAATTCAAAACAAACAAACAAAGCTTATACCTATACTAATTGATAACCTGACATCCACCTGCAACGCCACCTACAATTCCGTACCCGTTTATACTCTCATCCCTAGGACATGTGTCCATCAACGGTCACATTCAAACTTTCTTTTTCTTAAGCTGAAGATGACCTGGGAAGGTCGAAACGTTGTTCTCTCCTTATTAATAAAAGTGTTAATACCCATACCAGGCCTTTTGAGATAATTTTTTTATTTCAAGTGGGTTTCTCGTCATCAAAAACTGACCATTTAGTTAACTCTAACTATTCATTGTTACTCCTGTACGTATACCTACGTTTCAATGCTGTATATTTGACCAGTTATACTTTATTTTTATTTTCTGGATTCTATTAAAGTAGCGCGTTTAACAAGTTCGCTTAGGTTCACGAGCATAAGAGTAATGGATATGTATATTTGCAGAATTAATTTTACGATGCCACAAAGAAGTGTACGAGACAGTTTTGAAATAAGTTCCATAAAATTAAATAGTCAACACAACAAAAGCATAAACTACAAGGATTAATGAAATGCTGAAGGTTGCTTTGGACGAAATATGCAACGCCCCCAAGCTTTTTCCCTTGATTACACTTTATTTGTTACACAACGCTATCCTAGAGCGATTAACATTATAAAAGGATACTGTCAAAGTTTCAAAATTCAACGCATGATTAGCCTTCAGTCTATTCCCTCGGATATCGATTAAAAATATTAGTAAGCACGCCAAACAAATTTAATAATTAAAATCGTTTACCATGCAAAAGAACGACGTATCTAAAAAAAAAATATAGAAAGTGCATTAAGAGTGGAAGGAAAACCTTGCAAGAAAGAAAATCCAAAAACCGAAACAGCTTATCATTGGTTAACCATGTTGGTATGCTTTATAAACGTATCAGAGTAAGATCGAAAAACAAAACATTGGATTTCACAAAATTAGGTTAAAGGGCTTCAAAATTTTTAAATCGGCCAAGATGGAATTGAAAAAAAAAAATAACACCTTAGATTTTAGTTGTTTATAAATCTTAATTTTTAAATACATGGGATGCCTTTGATACTTACTCTTAAGGGAGTGTTTCTGTGTGCATTGATCTTCGAAACACGTGTATTTAAGTGAGTCTTAGTCATACTGTAGCTAATCTAAAGATACACATAGAAATTATTCGTTAATGTCGGCCTGACATGGGCAGGTGGTTAAGGAATTCAAATCGTAATCGGAGGGTCGCGAGTTTGGATCCCCGTTACACCAAATTTTCTCGCCCTTCCAGCTGTGTGGGCGTTATAGTGTGCGTTCAATCGTACTATTGGTTGGTAAAAGAGTAGCTCAAGAGTTGGTGCTAGGTGGGGATTACTAGCTGCCTTCCCTCTAGTCTTACACTGCAAAATTAGGGACAGCTAGCGGAAGTAGCCCTCATGTAGCTTTGCGCGAAATTCAAAAAAGCAAACACATTATTAGAATCAATTAACACTATTTTTTACTTTTTCTTGTCCCTGGGCAGAAAGTAGTGTTATTTCCCAATTGATTATGCCTAAAGTAAATGGAAAAGACCTATTTTTCTCTTCAAACTTTGCTTTTGTGACCTGGATAATTAAATTTTCAAATTTACCCATTTTTTCAGAACATTCCAGGAAGATTCAGTGCTGAGTAGCTGATAGAGAACTTTCTCGAAGTTACAAGAATGTTTTAGAATGTTGTAGAACTTACGAGAATTTTCTAGAACTTTCCATAGTAATTTATTTATATATATACAGGGGCTCACCACTCACCACTTCAGTTCAGTTCTAGCTGCCTAAGTGAGCACATAGACCTACCTGATTTTATCAGAGATAACATTAAGAAACTGCAAGGATTCTTCAGACGCATTCCGCTATGTATGTGGCCAATTTATCAAGACAAGAGCGAAAGAGTACTCTGTCACAGCATTTGCTAAAATGTGTGAAGCCTACAAGGCATATTTCGGCATGCCTGCTTTTACCACAATGTATCTGGTCTGTGCGAGGCAATTGGAATTGCCTTTAACCCGAATGACTGGCGCCTCTTCATTGATTGCTCACCCAGAAACCTCAAAGCTGTGCTGCTTCATAACGGGAATAAGTATCAATCTCTTCCCCTGGCTCATTCGGTGCATCTCAAAGAGGAACACAACAGCGTCAAGACCTTGTTAGAAGCCTTGAAGTATACAAAACATGGCTGGGAGGTTATCGGAAACTTCGAACTGGTGGCATTTCTGATAGGTCTCCAAGAAGGTTTTACCAAGTTTCCCTGTTATCTTTGTCTTTGGGACAGCAGAGACACCGCAGCGCATTAAAACAGGAAGCACTGGCAACAACGGACCGAGTTCTCTTTGGGAGCCACAATGTCAAGTGTGAGCCACTAATGGACCTCCAGAATGTGTTGTTCCCATCATTGTACATAAAATTGGGTCTTATGAAACAATTTATCACAGCTTGGTAAGAAGTCTGTAGCCCTCAAGTACCTTCGAGGCAAAGGTCAAAGCTGGTGTTTTCGTTGGACTACAAATAAAGAAGATCCTGGACTGCACAGAATTCCCCAAGAAGCTCAGTAGGGAGGAAAAAAAGGCTGGGGCAGCTTTGTCGCAGTGGTTCGGGGCTTCTTGGGCAATCATAAGCCCGAAAATTATGTGGAACTGGTTAAGGCTCTGGTGAAGAACTATGGCAAAATGGGCTGAAGGATGTCCCTGAAAGTCCATATACGTAACGCTCATCTAGATAAATTCAAACAAAACATGGGAGCATACTCAGAGGAGCAAGGCGAGCGCTTTCGCCAAGATATACTGGACTTTGAACGCCGCTACCAAGGAGCGTATAACGAAAACATGATGGGAGACTGTATTTGGGGACTGATACGTGAAATTGATTTACATTATAGTGGAAAATCTTGAAAAACTACTCAATTCTAAACATTTTTATTCATTTTTGTATAACTTTAGTATAAATACATGTAAATCTTGATTCATATGTTGTTTTATTCAGACCTTATGTAAATGAAAATGTGCAAATTTGCCCTTTTTTAAGCATAAAATAGGTTAATTTCAAAATTTCATTATCCAGGTCACAAAAGCAAAGTTTGAAAGGAATAATGGCCATTTTCTGTACTTTTACAACACGAGCGATTAAGAAATAACACATACTATCCAGGAACAAAATTTCTGTTACATAGTGTTATCGAGTGAAACTGCTACAGTTATACGTTTCTACTATCGTCTTCAGTTGAAGACGATAATTAGCTTAAAAAGAAACTTACCTATCTATCCATTATTGAATATGTATGTTTTAGAAGCTAAAACATAATAGACAATAATCATGAATATAATTTTCCTAGTGTCAGATTTTCCATCTAATTTTCCAGTTATCTTCCTTAATCTGGAAAGACGAAGAAAAGGGATGTTAGAGAGTAGGGGTAAAAGTAGAGGCAGAAAAGAAAAAAAAAACACGTGAAAGAGGAATACTTTGTAAGTGGAATTTTATTGAGTTACAAGCTATCCCTGTCGAACTTACTGATCTCCAGAGGACACAAACGGGTTCACTGTTTCACTTCTACTTTCTTTCTGAAAAAACTGAATCCCCTTTCTTTTGATCCTTCAGTCACAGAAAATGAAACTCTCTTCTATTGTAATGAAGAAAAATGTGTTTCGTTGGTAGCTCTTGTATAATTCCCTTGTTCGAGGGAATTCGTGAATTTTACTATTTTAGATAAAAAAGAAGAAGACGAGAAACAAATTAGTTCTAACAACATTTACTTGAACTGGTAATAAAGGTCCTACCCCTTAATCATGTTAATATATTTAAATATTTACTTTGCAGAAGCATTTTTAAAAAAATTAATATCTAAAAATTTCGTTTCATTTTTTAAATTATAGTATAGAAGAAAGCAACAGATGAAAGGAACCATAACTCTTAATATTCAAATCTAATCCTGTCATTTTAGGTATATGATTAATTAATATTAGAAATATTGTTAATAGAACGTTTGATGTTCAGACAAGTCAAAAACTAAGACGATTAGTAACACGGAGTTAAAGGATTTTCTATTAATTAAGGAATGACAAAAACTAACAGTCGAAGGAATTTATTCTGGAGGTAAAAGAAGTTATTAATAAAGTCATTAATAGAGCAGGTACCTTTTTAATGTCATTAGAATTATCTAATCTATGCTTTCGAACTACTTGGTTCACAAGTCGATAGTTGGTCTACGGTATTTATGTCAAATTATGAATTCGAAGATCCAGAGCTCTCCCACCGTTCATACAAAATCGTGATCTGTACTTTGGGTATGTTATATGGGTGATAGTCAAAGTCCACTACTTATTAGAATAGTCTTAATGTTTGCGTTGGATACTGTTGATTAGATTCCCTCCCTTTGGTCTATCTGTTTATAACTAAGGGGGCGACTAAAACAAATAATACTCTATAGATTTATACACACACACACCCCCGCCAGTGGCCCAGCGAAATATCTACAAATTTATAAAACTAGAAATCAAGTTTAGATATTCATGGAGGTCTGGCACACATAGCCCTTTGCGTAGCTTTGTGCTTAATTATAAACAAAAAACCACAAGCCCCCCTCCCAGTGGTACAGTGGTATGTCTGCGGACTTATACTGCTAGAAATCGAGTTTCGATATCCGTGTTGGGCAGAGTAGAGATAGCTCTTTGTGTAAATATGTGCTTAACTAGAAACAACAACTACAAATTTTAACAACTATTAGAAAACAAAAGGTATAAAAGTATTTCAAACCTATGGTACAAAATTATTAAAGTAAGAATCACAAAGAATGAGAAAAAAGCTCAAAAGAGAGAAAAATACTAACATATAAATTTTAATGTTAATTTTATCATAATTCAATAACAAGTCTATCCTGAATAAGCTTAACATTATAGGTATTTTTCTTATTATCGGTCTTGAGAACAATTTGTAAAGGTTCTCTCTGTTGTTAAATAAAATTATACTTGTTTGTAATTAAGCACACAACTACATACTGGATTATCTGTGCTGTACGTGATTTTTTAGAGTTATAAGTCTATAAGTTATTTGAACCACTGGGATAGGCATACAAATTTGAACTATGATTGTATAGCAGACAAAAAACTTCTAAGGAAAGTTTGACGTTTTTCTAATTGTTTACTAGTATAAGAGCCCGTCAAAAATGACTAAAGGTCGTTATTGAATAGTTTACGAAAATTATTTGCAATCTAAATTAAGCTTGAACGAAACGTAAGGCTTAGCTGAAACACTACTTGCTAAATTTTATTTTGTTTTTGGCTACAACTTAGTGTTATAAAAACTTTTGAATTAAACTATTTTTCTGTTATGTCGCCCAAATAAAGAATAAAAGCAAACCTTTCTAACAATTCAACATAAGCATCATAGTTGGCTTAAGAACAATCATGTGATAGTTGTGATTCTAAGCAACGATGTATATTATTGAACATTGTCAAAAGCAGAGTGTCAAAGCATTCTCGACAGAGTGACCAAGAGAATAAGTTTTTTTTTTTATAATTAGTGATTTGTTTTTCAGTTCCGTGAACAAAATTGCCCTGCAAAAAAATGAAGGAGAGAGAATTTTTTAGTCCTTTTGTTCGACAGGTCTGAGAGTAACATCATCTACTCCACGCCTTAATCATGGATTTTCAAATGTTTTTTACTCTATTTTTCTTTATTGTATAAACGCTGTTTTTAACTTTCTTTTAAAGGTGGGAAGAAGATGCAAGTAGAGAAAAAATATACACAGTGCATGTACAAATCATCATGGTTGATGGTCTAACACATTTATCACCACTAGTAGCAGAAACTGATAATCTATCCAAACACATACAAACCGCATCGCTACTGCACACCTGAAAAATAAAATAAGTAAGTAACGCTCTTTCCAAGCTGCAAGAAGAACAAACTTACTATCTTAGTATGTATAAGAGCTAGGCTCGAAATATAAACATCTCTGTAAGTAGAATAGCTAGGTCTGAGTCTTTCCAACTGAGAATAAACTTAATGTCCTCAGTGAGAAGAATAGTTAAGCCTATGCTGTTGTTTTTTAAACTAAAGACAAACCTAATCACCTTGGTAAGTACAACAGCTGGGTTTGAGTCCTTTTAGCTGAAGATAAACTTAGTGTCCTCAGTAAGTAGAATAGTTAGGCCTGTGTTCTTCCAAGTGCAACAACTAGGACAAACTTGAATATCTCAGTGAGTAGAGTAGCTAGATCTGTGGCATAAACATTCTACTGTTTCCAAAGAGCTTTAATAGATTTTTCAAAGAATGTACTTATTCATTTATTTGAGTTGCTACATAGACAACTTTTACTTCGCTTAAAGATACTGTCGATCAGGTATACTACGCTAAAAACTTAACAAGCATTTGGTTTCCTCCAAACTGTTAGTGCTTTTGCAGTTCAAATTAACCCATAATATATAAATAAATATTAATTTAAATTAATATCTGTAGTTTAATATAACAGGTGAGTTGAAATCCTTCATGTAAAGTTGAGGAATTTTAAATATTTGTAAGGGATTTAAAACTTGTGTTGACAGGTTGGGACAAGAACTACGAGCGTTCAAAGATAAATATGTCATTAACGCTAATTATATTATAAAATGATGGCTTTTTGCCCAGCTTGTTTTATTGAATTACTTATACGTTCCTACCAATTTTATTCGAATAAAGCACAAATAAAGCATAACTATTTAACTGGATTAATATACACATTAAACAGTTGTACACTAATGTGTTCGTTCTGAAATGGCTTATTTTGTTGTGCCATGTTTTATATTTATTAATTCACCATTAAATGAGGTGATCTCATTCTGCACATCAGGTTTTGGACTCTCTCTCTTGTGGATGTAAAAACAAACTATCAACCAGGCGTTTAATGTTTCTGATCGGGTAACTTTGAGTAGGTTTTGATCCCAAGAAACTCCAATAACCATGGCAGAAGATTTAGCCAATGAATATAACTCCTCTTGAATATTATATACTTCAGATTTCACCTCACTGGTTATCAAGACCAAAGCTGAGCGGTACTATTAAGCTACGTCAATTATCAGAATTCGTTTAATTAATCTAATTTTCTGTTAGAGAGCGAAGTAAACTGTCAGGTCAGAAATCCCCGGTTTGACTCTCTCAAGATCTCAATTTTAAACTTTTCAGAATATGTGCGTGTTATTTTAAAACTTTCATAGCTTTAACTCTGCGTATGACCACACCCACTCGAAAACACGTAAAGTTTAAAACAACATAGGAACACCGAAACACGGAATTTTCATTTCCTAAATACAAAAAAAAAAACATCACTCAGACGAAGAAAATTGTGTATCTTAACCTATGTTTCACTGGAGTTCAAAATATTTAAGTTTTACTCTTTTAAATTGAACTCTGCATACCTATATATTCGTGAAGACATACTTCTACTTTATTATTGAAGAGCACAATAAAGTAAGGAAATATCGAAGTATAACACCAACTAATTATAGTAAATAGAATGAATGTGTTGTTCTCTTCTGGGCATATACGTATTCCTAACTTTAGATGTTATTCATTCTTACCCTAACAACGTGATTTTTAAACAAACTTGGCAACGATTGCATTACATTTGATTAATACAGCTCACATCATAACAGTAGTTGTTCGTGAAACTTTAATGGTATTAACAACGTTCAGACTATTCATGTATTCGTCGTATTCAAGCTGGCCTGAAGAACCCTGGTATTTGCGAACAGTGTCGTCAGCATTATGCATGGCAGATGAATTCTGGTTCGCATATCATAACATTTTCTTCTTTTCTTTTTTGCTTTTTTTATTTGTTTGTTGAAATTAAGCACGGAACTATACAATGGGCCATCTGTGCTTTGCCCACCACGGGTATAAAAACCCGGTTTTTAGCAGTGTAAATCCGCTTTTTACTTTTTTCAAAAACTTTTACCTATGATTTTTTTAAATTAAAATAGTTCTTAAGGTGACCGCATTGTGGCCCCAGAGCTATATTTCTGGATTAGGGTTCCCATTATTCTACTAACGTCATAAAGTAGAAAGCACTTCGCAATTTGGGGTCTAGAATGTGTAGTAAAGATGACATTCAAATCATATTATTCTGTCAGAATTAAAAATAATTAAAGGAGATAGCACTTTGGTATGAAACTTTATAGAATGGACGGCAACTGCCTGTTGTGGAGACACTATTAAACCTTCACTAAACAGAGATTCCAGATTAGGGGTGAGTAGCTTGTGGCTGCCATTGGTTGAATCTACAGGAAATCTCTCCTCCAATCAGAAACAGTGATAATCCAACTAAACATAACACGCTCTCCACAATCCACCAGGACACTATAAAGGACCGATAACGCCTACACACACACACACTGACCTGAAGACACAACAGGCAGTTGCCGTTCACGCTGCAAAGTTTCATCATTAATACTCTGCCTAAACAATCTATCAAAGAAATGCACTTCGGTAGCTTTGGACGAAGATGAAAAAACACAAATACATTGAACGTTGATACTCCTTTTTTATTACTTTCAATGTCTTACTGTGTATTTTTACTCTTTCCAATATCTTACTGTGTATTTTTACTGTCTTCAATATCTTACAGTCTATTATGCTTGCTTGTTAAGTGCAAAGCTGCACAATAGGCTATTTGTGCTCTTTCCACTGCAGGCATCGAAACCTGATTTCTATCAATATAAGTCCTTAAACGTATCCGTGGAACTACTGGGAGGAGACTTTTTTATGTGGAAATATATATATATATATATCCCTTTCTCTACTGTAAATATATTTTTTAACTTTGTTGTTTTGAATACCAGGAATTCATTATGTCGGTTGAATCTTTTTGCCGAAGATCACACTAAGAATTACGCATATTTAAATTAGTCTTAAGGGAAAGTATTTTCGTCTACGGAATGTTACATCTTACTTTACGCCAAATCTCCTATAAAGTATTCTTTTTGAAACATAAAAATAACGTGTGACACATCATGTCACATTGATTTTTTTAATAAAAATTGTTGAGAATTATTACGAATGAGCTAAAAAATAGTGATTTATTTCTAGCACCAACTTTCCTTCCTAAAAGTATTCGCATTTAACTTTCTCGAGGTGTGTAATACAGTATGTTTGGTTTTGTTCTTGTTTTTTAGTATAGCTTTTCAAATTTTCACACACCCTTGTACGATTTCTTCTTGAACGAGAATTTAAGCCCATTGGGCTAAACGTAGCACCGACATTTATTAAGAAAATACATAAAGTAACCAGCTGAGAACAGTAATTTCGAACAGTCTCTCGCTCTCATCAACCGAGCAAGGTCGTTATGGTGTATGACGCATGCTCATTGACACACGTACATTTTGTCTTTGTTGTTTTATTCTTGTCTTTCGTGAAATTTTTTACTCTTTCTATTTTGAACTTAAGATCGCAAAGAAGATAAAATTTTGACAACAAAACACGTGATAAACGAAGATCTGTCACAACGTGTCCCCTATTTTACAACTTCGTTAATGTGTTACCCGCACCTTACATAACATTTTTCCAGTTCCACATTACTAAAATTTGAATTGGAGAGAAGAGACAAGAAGCACACTTGATCGATGTAATTCAGTATGTTTAAGCTGCCTTGTTTAATTTATAAATGTCTCTTTTTGTTCGTGCAGGCTGAAACAACGTACACGCGGTGAGGTGGGGATGAAGTGCCATGTTCCTTAGCTCGTAGAGAAAATGGGGCGACAACACCTTGCACTTCATACTTTCTTATACTCTCCAGAGCTCTTACAAATAATCGTTACCAGTTCTGTCCTCTCCTGTTAACTCGGTGGTCACTTAATCTGCTCCGGGATCTTGAAGGTTACTGTATTAGCTCGTCCGTTCTCCTGAATAAGTAAGTTAATTGGTCAATATAATAAATAAAATAAATAAACGGTAATTTTACTTGATCTTTACCCTAATTCTGATGTATTGTGTGTCACAAATGAATGTGATGAAATTTTACACTTCGCTGATATAATTCAGTTTAGATCGAAATTGTTGTTACCTGAGCAACTTGATAATATAAATATCGTCTCGGCCACAAGTGCGTTTGTCATCACCCAAGCATCAGAAAGATCCCTGGTATTGACGAAAAGTTTTGTCGGCATCGGATAAAGAAGACTTGATACGATTGAAATATTAACATATATATTCATCTTTACTTTCACTCAGAAGTTAAGGCCCAGCATGGCCAGGTGGGCTAAGGCGTTCGACTCGTAATCTGGGGGGACGCGGGTTCAAACCCCGTCGCATCAAGCATGCTCGTCCTTTCAGCCGTGGGAGCGTTATAATGTTACGGTCAGTTCCACTATGCGTTGGTAAAAGAGTAGCCAAAGAGTTAGCGGTAGGTGGTGATGACTAGCTGCCTTCCCTCTAGTCTTACACTGTTGAATTAGGTTCGGTTAGCGCAGATAACCCTCGTGTAACTTTGCGCGAAATTCAAAAACAAACACCATGAAGTTAACATAATTTATTTGTTCGATACATCAAAGACTTACCAAAATTACTGTGATGCATGTTTTGCTTAGAATATCTACTCTTAAAAGGATAAAATATCCTCTTAAAACAATAGTCATCAAAATACATCCTCTTAAAGGATACATCGTGATAATTTTCTTTAAGAGACACATTTTTAACGATACATACTCTGATAACAATAAGGTGTCCTGATACATGTTCTGTTAAAATAGATTGTGGTGATAAATTATCTATATACGACGATAAATCCTCTGATAAAAAAATATAATTAAAAGGCGACTGAATTTTGTTTAGTTATAAGGTTCGTTTTCAGTCTTTGTTCAATGATATCTGGTGTTTTAGTACAGTCACTAAACTGAAGAGCATCGTTGTCTCTACTGTTTTTAAAACAGATACACTGAAGAGAGTTTGCTGTCTCTTGTGTTTCTAGATGGAATCTAAACTGAAAAGAGTACGCTAACATATGCGTTTTTAATGCAGTCACTATCCAAAGTGTGTAACGTTTACATCACGATTCTTAAACAGTTTCTTCTTTAAATATAACAGGCTTGAGCAGAGAATTTAGGTTTTACACTTTACTGACGTATTGTAAACCAATATTATTCAAATAGACACACGTACATAATGACTACTGTAGCTCTAGAAATTATCAAAGACTTTCAACTGTTCAGAAGATTTAATGTTGTTATAGTTGGGTATTTTTAGAGGGGGAAGAGGCAGAAAATGTATGATTTTATTACCAATGTCCAATGAAAAAGAACATACTGCACTCTTTAATTGGTGTTAGTCTGGTGACTTGGTAATGGTTTCCAAGAGACAGAAAATGGTTTCAAAAGTATCGTCCTATATATCTTGCACTGTTGCTTCAATGAGTCAATCTCTTCTCCAACTTCACGCCTTAGTGCCCTGCTCTATGACTCTGCAACCAGTAATTTTGTGTTAACAAATTCATCAACACCATACCCAACCTGTCGTGTTGTTTTGTCTACTGTTGTATGCGAGACTCACTTGATGGAGGAACCGTTAGATTCTGCAAAGAGCAAAGCATAGATGTTACTTCTGAAAGCACTTATTTTTCTTAGCGTTTCGTTGCTCGTAAGTTACTTAGAAACGCTTTCATTATCATAACTCTTCTCTTCAACACCTTCTGGTGCTGGTTTGTTTTATTTACTGTCGGTTTTGTACTTTTGATTTAAATGTATCACCCTACATAACGTTTACTTTTCTTACTGTATCCAAGTTTCTACCCTTTACAATCAACATATTCATAATATGGTTTTTGTCTCAATACATAAAAAGTTGTTCGAGGCTACTGTATGCGTCTACAGATAAGAGATTTTATTATCTTTTTTCAACAACAAATTAAACAATTCGATTTAGTTATGACTCAACCAATGATATCTTAACGATTACACAGAGAGTGTTATCTATCGAAAAGCATTTTATTTGATTATAGCTAAACAGATATAATACTTTTAGCCACACAATTATATTGGCTACAACTAGAATGTTATTATTATTACATGACAAAATGTCTCTCGTATGAATGTTACCTGTCGGTTGTGAGTGGTACTTCATCTCTGCAAATGATTGCTGATAACTAGAATTACGATGTCATTCTCATACTTCAGATTGCAGTTGTACTTGATCCTTATAGTCAATGTTATCACTAAATATCGCTTGGCTGGTCGTCGGAGATCTTTTCATCGGTTAGAAAAGCTACCTTTAAAGGTGTAAAGCTTATACCAGCTTTTTTCTCTACCATTAAAACACCGTGTTCTTCAGGAAATTTGAATCTAAGGCTAAAAACCCTGAACATAACAGTGTTCTCAGGACACATTTTAAACAAGATGTCTGTGAATAATCTATACAACTCACTTCAACTACATGAAGTGCACGATCCAAGCTAACTGAAGCATGTCAGATGTCATATCCTCAAGCATACGTCTACCTCCCACGTAGCGGATCATTACTAACGTTCTCATGAGGGTTTCTCCATCATGACAGATTAAGCTTATACAATAGACAGTTTCAAAATAGAAAATTCCAAGAACGTCAATAACAGAAAGCGAGGAATGATAATAAAATTTATATTAGAAGTACGAGAATGTCCACTCTGGAATTGAATTTCCAATAACTCTTTAGGATTCAATATGATCTGTGTATTCTATTCAATCAACAAAGAAAATACATACAAACTGATATATTCAGAACCTTCTCATTACAACATTTCATTTCCTGTGATAAGAACTGTAAATTGTTTTGTTGGTTATTTTTAATATTTTGAACTTATATGATTTCCAACAATCTGGTTTTCAACGAACAGTACTATCAAGTAAAAGGTTATTTACCTTTATTTTTTAAGTAGGCATTTTATTTCATTTCATATTTTTCTTTTTCTTTTAAAGAAATGCACTTTTGTGGTGAAGGATCCAGTCATACAGAAATTCCTTGTCAGACAGATGATGTTTTTACAACTATCATCATTGTTAGATTTTATCCAATCAGGCTACCAAAAAAATATCGTTAGCAATGCTTTCTTTGGTAAATGCTCCACTCATGCAGAAATTCCTTGTCGGAAAGACTACTTTTTGTGTGTTTTTTTACAGCTTTGACCATCATACTACCAGAGAACACACCGTTGTTTAAATACAAGTGCAGAGGTAAATAATTTATCGAAAGAAAAATCCTAATTTCTTTCATTTCTAATACTGAATGATTGCTGTAGAAATTTGGTCCATTCAAAGATCCTGACGGAAAGATAAAGTGTACTGAATATGGAACTAAATAATGAATGTTGAAAGTTGTACTATTCCGCGCCCAGGTTCTAGATCTATGACAGAAGATAAAACTATGGTAAATTATATGCAGACAAATAGGTTTCGAGTTATTTAGTATTAAAACTACTACTACGCATTAAAACACAACTTTCTCTCTAATGTCTATTTTATTACCAAGTTTGTGGATTAATAAATTCATGGTACTTCATCCTACATCTAGCTGCTCATCACGATCCCTGATCGAGAATGAATTCTTTCGTCTCGCCTCGACATCAGTGTACAGTTCGTCGCGTTATAAGCAATTTGTTCCACCTCCTACGGGAAGGACATAACTTTATGCTGGATGTGTATTGTTGAATGACATAATCTGGACAAGGAAAGAGATTTGTTTGTCAGAAGATCTAGAGCGACATGCCAAGCTGAACAATCGATAGATGGCACTTCATTCCAGAGCCTGCCATTTATCATTATACTAGCCTTTAAAAAACAATTAACGAAACAGGATATGGTAGTTTTTACTCGGTCAGTAAAACTTCGACAGTTTTTTCTAAACTTTTATCTTATCACTACTACATTTTCTTATTGTTTTTGTTTGACCAGCAACACTTGTTTTACAACCCTGTCTCTTATTACAGTGAGCAGATTAAACGTAGTGGATATTAGGTATATTTATTTCTTTGTCAAATCATTGGCTTTTTATTACGAAATGAAGCCTTAGTCGAAGTAAAATAAAACAAAAACAAAATATGAAATGAGCAAAAGAAAAATAAAACAAATCGAAAACAAAGAAAGTGAATCATCCTAGGGGATATTTAATACTTTGTTATTGACGATAAAGTACAGTCAGCAGCTAAGATGGATGTATTTAATTTTATTTAGTTGTTGTATCTAACTTATTACACAAGTAGAAAAATAAACTTTTAATAATCATTATGTACAAAATAATCTTAAAGTAATGATAAATAAATACACCAACTAAATTCCATTGTTTAACTAAATGTAATAATAATAGTTAAAACTAAATGCTGAAGTAATCTTTAATTTTCCAATGTTTGCAGTTGTCAACACTCCGAGCAAGGAGCGCTTTTACATACAAAATCAGTTATTGTTTGTAGAGCCCTCATAATCATAATGGAATAAACACCAGTGATTACAAATAGAACAAAACTCAGATACATATTTGAAATACGTTATAAACTCTAAACTGATGAACAGTTTAGGTAAATACTCCAAGTTATTTAACGCCGTGATTGTATCAGTTGCTGCCAATATTTTAATGGCTACTTCTAATCAAGATGGTAAGACACCCTCAAGTATTTTCACTTCGTTATACGGCTTATCAAGAGGGAATAACTTAACGAAGAAAAGAAGCTTGTTGAGATTTTGAAGAAACACCAAAACAGTTTTGTCGTTGCATAAGAAAAATAGTTACAGTGAAAATTTTATAAAAATATCCACCGATCTTTTTATTTTTCCAATATAAAAATGATTACCACTTTTACATGTTTTATTTTTTGTAAACCAAAAACTAGAAAACACTTTTGACTACTGCTTTATTATAGAAGACAAGATCAAAGCAGTGAAAATTCTACACGAAAAACAGAATAAAACTGGCTTTTTGCTTTAGAGTATTGTGATGTACAATAGAGGTTCCTGAAAATGAAACTGGAGACCCCATATGGAAGCGATATGGTTTCACGTGAGGAAGTCCTGCACTTAAAAAATATTCCATCTTAAATAACTCTGACATTTGAAAGGTGCCTTCGCTAATACTAAGTACCATTGTAACAGCATAACGGGGGAGGTGTTGTAAAGGGAACAAAATAGCCAACAATAACCTACAGCGAAGTAAAATGCTCACCTTCTGTGGATGCAATGAGTTGAGATGCTAATTGAAAATATAATAATAATATAATAAAATATAATATAATAGACCAGCAGCAACGAACGAGATGTGAAAATTCTTGATTACATATCATCGTTTAAGAAAATTATATACAGAGTAAGTATTCTAGGTAATACTGACTTAGAGATATTTACATATGTACCTTATATTAGATGAAATGTATATAATAATATCATTAAGATATACACTCGTATAGAACGCAAGCTAATTTTACTTCCCTACAGTTTTGAAGGTTATAATAAATAACCAGTCAGGTTTTAAAAAAGCGCATAGTTTATCTGACCATTTATCGTTTAACAGCTCCAACAAGAAGGAAGATGTTAATTTATCTTTTCTTTAGATATTAAACTATATAAGATCGATCATGAGATATGGGTTGAATATGTTATATGAAAATTATTTTAGGGTTAAATACATTGAAAACGATTTTACTGCTTCTCCGTCCAGTGTCACGTTCGCTATGATGACCAAGTTCTTAATAGTAGCCCTGCAGCGTGATTTCACTATAGAGGTTTCATGTTCAAAGCGCCCTTTTGTTTCGTGTCCATTTTCCACAAGCCATCTAGTGTACGAGGACGACGACTTCCCAACGCATGTTTAATACACTACGATCACACAAAAATCCATTGGCACTGCGTTTTGTGATAGTATTGATACCCGTTATATTCTCTAGCTGTTTGGCTATGTGACAATGGAAAGGTTGTGTCGGTGAAAGCAGTTTGCGTACGCGTAAGGTTTGTTGCCGTAACATACGGAGACTCTTCTCTATTATGTTGCGAACAACTAGATCGTGCATGTGTACAGCTTTTGCTACTGACGGACTGGCCTCGGTGAAGCTACCATGGCTGGTGCCGGCAGTTCAACCATGTTTCTTTTTCTTACAATACTGAACAAAATCCGGACTAAACGTTTAATGTTGTGTTCGTATAACGGTGTCAAAATTTTTCATTCTTGGAGATGTTATTATTATAACATGCCTTCCCTCTCCAAAAAGTAACCTAAAATAGATAGTAAAATAAATTCTAGATTAAAGAATCAAAGACGAACAAAAATTTAAATCTACTTTGATATCGCACATCTCTATTATTATTTAATTTATAACACAGAGATTGTGAACCCATGAATATCTTTTAAGTTCGCACAACAGGAATTAATTTGTAGTTGCTTGTAAATATATTTTAAAAATTAACAATATTTAACACAACAAATATATTTGAACAGAGAATCACCTTTTAAACATAATAATAATAAGTCTAACGTAACATTTTAACACTGAGCCCACTAGACTGAGCTTCAACGTGTTGTCTAGTACCCCAACCATTAACAATAAATTGAATAAGGTAATTTTCAACGTGTTGTATAATACTTCAATACATTAACACCAAACCGACTAGGATAATTTTCAACGTGTTGTATAGTACCTCAACACATTAATACTATGCTGACTAGGGTCTTTTTAAACGCGTCAAAGGAATTTTGCTGATTTCACGTATAATATCTGAACAGACGTAATATATATATATATATATATATAATATATCTGAGTTATGGTTTCATGTGGAAATTTTGCAATAAAAAATACACTTTAATAAGTGCTACGTTTCACTGGTGAAGGTAACGCTAGTTAGTTTCACGCAAATTTAAGATAATATCATAGAGAGTGGCCGATTTATTTGCGAGATGGGAAATATAATTCAAGAATATTACTTTTTAACTATGGAGCAAAAATTTAGATGTACTTGTATACTGTTATATCTCATAATGAAGTGATTGAATATATCTTACTTCATATATAGTATGTATATATATAAACATCACTAACCTAATGTTGCCCCATTCAAGCGACTCAAGGGTAAAGTCTGAAGGCTAAAACTAAATTCTAATACATGTGATAGGCACATCACGATAAGTCCAAACTCATTGTTGTCTCGGGTTTTAGTTGTTAACCGTATATAAGTATCATTGAGTTAGTGTTGTCTCGGGTTTTAATTTTTAATCAGATATGGACATCACTGATTTAGTGCTGTCTCGAATTTTAGTTTTTAATCGTATGTAAGTATCATCAAGTTATTGTTGTCTTGGGTGTTAGTTTTTAATTATATACTGGTATCACTGAGTTAGTAAGTATCTTGTGATACATAAGCAATATTTTAGCAGTTCTCCAACGAAACCGCAGTGATACTTGCTGCCGTTATTGACTACAGTGCAAATAGATATTTTAACAGTCTTTAACTACAACAGTTGCTGTTACACCAGCCTCTGCTTTATCGGCATCTAAACTACATAAGATTACCGTTTTCTCAAAATATAACAATAGGACACCCGTATGTTAAATGCTAAAGGTAACGTTTGAAGATAGTCTGGTGGTGTTTAGTACATAAACAACAACACAAAGAATCGAAAGTTATGTTTAATGAGACGTCAGAGAACAAATACCGGAAATAGAGGACGGATGGTAACAGTATCTCACACACTTGGGTAAAATATTAGGGTATGCCAGTCCGCCTAATGGTAACACTATTCCACACACACTTAGGTAACATTATAGGGCTTGTAAGTTTGTACAACAGGAATGAATTTGTAGTTCTAACACAGGAGTTAACTCAAACAAAGATGATTAGCTTTCTCAAAGGCCTATGATATCAAGGTTCCAATCAAATTCACGTAAATAATATATATACCCATAAAACATAATTTCGAATGGAATTATCAAATAAGGATTTAAAAATAACTTGTAGGATCACTTACAAATAATTTCTCATTTTATTGAACATGTTTCTTGGTTCATTGCTTTTTATTAAATAAATTATCATCCAATTCGCCCCCACCCCCCACTGAGCAAACTGTAAGTTTACGGACTAACAACGCTAAAATCAGGGCTTTGATTCCCTGCTGTGGAGAAATCATAAATATCCCTTTGTGTTGATTTGTGATAACACAAAGAACTTGTCCAATTTAATAAGTACAATTAAATCCAACAATATTTGTCTTTTAGTTCAGAACGTAGATGCCCTCTTTTGTGGTTTTGCGATAATGCAAACATTTTGTCCAATTAATAAGTAAATACAATTACAAATTCATTTTTCTAAAAATTAGTCTGCAGTCTCCAATACACTCGACTATTACACACGAGTCATCTTCAGATCAGTTTCAAATAAAAAGAGTTTTACTGAAACAATTTGTCCTTTTTAATTCTATTTATTTATATATTAATTTTACACAAGGGTTAAGGAAGAATTTTGAGCTATTCAGTTTACTTATAGAGAATTTTGATCACTCTTCCCAAAAAAATGTTTCAAGAGTCCTTTTAGATTCTAAACTGGAAAAAAATGTTATAAAAAATTCAGAATTTTCATATAACGACTGGGAAGTAACTAAAGTGGTTCTCTTATATGTAACATTTTGTTGTTGTTCCAGAGCTTGAATGGTAACAAAGCCAGCAGAAGTTAATGTTATACTAAATGGATTAACTACAACATAAATTGAAAAAAAAAAAAACATTTAAATACGATTACTATTTCAGTTTGTAAGTTTTCGGTACTTTTGCACTACGATAAATCTGTTTTTCAAAAAATAAATAATAAACAAGTCCATAAACAAAAGGATTTAACAATGAAGTGTAACGTTAGATAAAGAAATATAATATCTAGTTTAATTTTAACTTACAAACAACAAGGACATCATTACCGGAAAACTTTCAATAAACCCCCGACGACATTACCGAATGAAATTATCAATCAAGAAATGGTTTTAAAAACAAAGCTTCATAATTGGTTATCTGGACGGTGGATCTACACAGGATGAAACCCTGGATTTTAACTCTCAGACTCAGCATATCTCACAGGAAATCGAAGGAATGTCTCTCAAAGTAACTTTTTTTTCTAAAATCTGGTATGTTTTTTTTATTCTTGAAACATACAGGTACAGAATGTATTCAGTAAATATAATACCATAAACAGTTACAGTATGTTTCAGTAAAGATAATACTGTTAACAGTTAGAGTACGTGTTCAGTAAAAACAATTATATGAACAGTCACAGAATGTGGTTGGTAAACATAATAAAATCGATGCGTACAAATCGTGGTCTCTAAACCTAACAAAAGCCAACACTCTAATGATGATAAACGAACACGTACTGATCATAATCTTTAAAAAATAAAGGGTTCCAACAAGGATATGCAGCAATTCTTAGACAGCTGTTCTGATATATATATACCTGTTTGTGTGTGGGTTTGTCTCTTAATCTGTGTATCTCTAAAAATTGTTACAGTTGTACGTATACAAATTCTCTTTTAAGTGTTCAAAGATCTTAAGACAATGGCTTCATGACATCTTTATAATTAGCACAATTATGATTAGTAGAACACAAAGTTTGCTTTGTTCATCCAGCGTCAATTTTTCTTTATTTTATTAGAACTTTTAGAAACCAAAAAAACGATATTTAATCGTTAGTAAGTATCTTGTGATACATAAGCAATATTTTAGCAGCTCTCCAACGAAAGCTGGAGCACCAAGAGCACCAATTGTAATCAGTGAATAGTAACATGAATATTTCCAAAAATTTACTACGTGTCCTAGCAACACCTAAGTAGGAAACCCGTTTTAATATTTCATTTACTGATGCATTGTAAGCTGAAACAAACACTTATTTAGCATTATTACATTTTATCTTTTCGTTTGACTTGTAGACTAATTCACATAAAATCACTTGCGACTGAAAATAAGGAATTTAAGTTAATTACAATTTCTGGAGCAGCAACTGGCCATGTTTCATTGTCTGTTCTGATAAACGCATTTGTACAAATCTACTTATTTCTTCTTAATCAGTCGTGTAGGAACTGCAAAATCTGTTGTCAAGCAGTAAAGAGACAAACTTCATAAGTTACTTAGCCAACCATTGGTAATCCACTTAGTTCAGATAACCGTAAACAGATTTTTGTTTATATGGAGGGGAGGGGGTAGTATCTGATTCATCCAAGCTTGCTGGACACAGCAAAGCATATAGTTTTCATAGTTATCTGTAATTTCATTAAATATTCCTCATGATAAGATTGGATTTGTTAGAAGTATTATGGCATTCTCATCAGAGTACAAACTGAAAACGAGAATCTCAAAAGTGTTGTTAAACTACAAATCAACTAAATATGCTCGACAAGTGTAAAAAAAAATTCAAACGCGTTATTAAATACCAATCAACTGCACATGCTCGACACATGTAAAAAGAAGAATTTCAAATGCATTTATAAATTATAAATTAGCTGAATATGCTCGACAAGTGTAAAAAAGGTAATTTCAAAAGTGTCGTTAAACTACAAATCAGTTGAATATGCTTGAAAATTGTAAAAATTTCAAAGGGGTTCTTAAACTACAAATCAGCTGAACATGCTCAACAAGTGTAAAAAGGATAATTTCAAAAATGTTGTCATACTACAAATTTACTGAATATGCCCTACAAGTGTAAAAATCTCAAAGAAGTTCTTAAACTGCAAATCAACTTGATATGCTCGGCAAATATAGAAATGATAATTTCATAGCTGTTCTTAAACAACAAATCAGCTGAATATGCTCGTCAATTATTAAAATGGTAATTTCAATTATGTTGTTAAAATACAAATCAACTGAATATGTTCGACATGTGTAAAAATTTCAAAAACAGAAATCAAATAAATATGCTCGGAAAGAGTAAAAAGTGTAATTTCAAAGGTATTGTTAAGCTACAAATCAACTGAATATGCTCCACAATGTAAAAAGGTTAATTTAAAGGGTGTTGTTAAACTATAAGTCAACTGAATATGTTAGAAAAGTGTAAAAATTTCAAAGGTTTTCTTAAACTACAAATCAACTTCATATACTCCACAAGGTAAAAAGTGTAATTTCAAAGGTCTGATAAACTATAAATCAACTGAATATGCTCGCCTGGCAAGTGTAAAAATTTCTAAGGTGTCGTTCGACTTGAGTAAAAATTTCAAAGCTATTACTAAACTACAAATCTACTGAATATGCTTGACAAGTGTGAAACTACAATAAACTAAATATTCTCGACGAGTTTAAAGAGGGTAATTACACAGGTGTTGTAAATACAAATTAACTGAATATGCCCAACAAGTGTAGGAAGGGTGATTTCAGATGTATTGATATGCTGCAAATCAACTGAATATGCTCGACAAATATAAAAATGATAATTTCCTAGCTGTTGTTTAGCAACAAATCAGCTGAATATGCTCGTCGGTTGAAAAATGGTAATTAAAATTATGGTGTTAAACTAAAAATCAACTGAATATGTTCGACATGTATAAAAATTTCAAGTGTTGTTAAAACAGAAATCAAATGAATATGCTCAAAAAGGGAAAAAGGGTATTTTCAAAGGAATTGTTAAACTACAAACTAACTGAATATCCTCCACAATGTAAAAAGTTTAATTTCAAAGGTGTTGTTGAACTATATGTCATCTGAATATTCTCGACAAGAGTAACAATTTCAAAGGTTATTTTCAACTACAAATCAACTGAATATACTCTACAATGTAGAAAGTGTAGTTTTAAAGTTCTTATAAACCATAAATCAACTGACAATACTCGAAAAGTGTAAAAATTTCATATGTGTTGTTCGACATGAGTAAAAATTTCAAATGTATTGTTATTCAAGAAATCAACTGACTGTGCTCGAAAAGAGTAATTTCAAAGGTACTGTTAAACTAAAAATCAACTGAATATGCTCGACGAGTGTAAAGATCTCAAAGATGTTGTTAAACTGCAAATCAACTAATTATGCTCCACAAGTGTAGAAGGGGTAATTTCATAGATGTTGTAAATACAAATAAACTGAATATGCTCGATACATGTAAAATAAGGAATTTCAAAGTTGTCGTTAAACTACATATCAACTGAATATCCTTCACAAGAGTAAAATTTCAAAGGTGATGTTAAAATAGAAATCAACTGAATATGATGGACACATGAAAAAGTGGAGTTTTTAATTTATTGTTATATATAAATCAACTGAATATTCTCGTCATCTGTAAAAAGGGTAATTTCAAAAGTGATGTTAAATACAAATCAACTGAATATGCTAGACACATGTAAAATGAGGAGTTTCAAAAGGTACCCTCTTAAACTATAAATCAACTGAGTATGCTCGACAATGTATAAAAAGAATTTTAAAGGAATTGTTAAACTATAAATCAACTGAATATGCTAGAAAAGTGTAAAAAGTTAATTTCAAAAGCTTTAAAAATGATAATTTCAGTCTTGATAAACTATGAATCAATTGAATATGGTCGACAAGTGTAAAAATTTCAAAGGTGCCATTAAACTACAAATTAACTGAATGTGGTCGACAAGTGTAAAAATTTCAAAGGTGTCATTAAACTACAAATTAACTGAATGTGGTCGACAAGTGTAAAAGGAGTAATTTCATAGTTGCTGTTAAATAAGAAATCAACTGATATGCTCTATAAATGTTAAAATCTCAAAGGTGTTGTTAAGTACAAATCAACTGAATATGCTCGACAAGTTTTAAAAGGGGTAATTTCAATGGTGATGTTAAATACAAATCAACTGAATATGCTCGACACATGTAAAAAGAGGAATTCCAAACGAATTGTTAAGCTATAAATCAACTGAATATGCTCGAGAAGTGTAAAAAAGTTAATTTCAAAAATGTCGTTAAGCAAAAAATCAGTTGATTATGCTTGACAAGTGTAAAATTTCAAAGGTGTTATTATAGTTGAAATCAACTGAATATGATCGACATATGTAAAGAAAAAATTCAAAGGTTTTGTAAAACTATAAATAAACTGAAATACTTGGCAAGTGTAGACATTTCAAGGGTATTGTTAAACTAATCAACGGACTATGTTCAACAAGTGAAAATTGCGTAATTTTGAAGGTGTTATTAAGCAATAAATGAACTGAATATGCTCTTCAAGTGTAGAAATGGTAATTCCAATGTGTTGTTAAACTACAAAATTAACTGATAATGTTCCACACATGTAAAAAGAGAAATATCAAAAATTTTATTAAATATAAATCAATTGAATACGCCCGACATGTGTAAAAAGGTAAAGGTACTATTAAATTTCAAATCAGCTAAACATAGTCAAGGGCCCAGCATGGCCCTGTGGGTTAAGGCGTTCGACTCGTCATCAGAGGGTTGCAGGTTCGAATACCTTTCGCACCAAACATGCTCGCCCTTTCAGCCGTGGGGAAGTTATAATGTGACGTTTAATCACACTATTCGTTGGTAAAAAGTAGCCCAAGAGTTGGCGGTTGGCGGTGATGACTAGTTGCTTTCCCTCTGGTATTACACTGCTAAATTAGGGACGGCTAGCGCAGATAGCCCTCGTGTATCTTTGCGCGAAATTCAAAACAAACAAGCAAATATAGTCGAGAAGTGAAATCATTTCAAAGGTGTTTTCTAACAAAAATTGCTTTTATAGGTGCAGGTAAACTAGAAATTAACTGAATATGTTCGACAAGTGTAAAAATATCAAAAGTATCGTTAAAGTACAAATAAACTAAATATGTTCGACAAGTGTAAAAACAGAATTTTAAAGGAATTGTTAAACTATAAATCAACTGAATATTCTCGATAATTTAAAAAAAAAGGTACTTTCAAATATGTAGTTAAACTACAAATCAACTGAATGTGCTCTACAAGTGTAAAAAGGGTAATTTTTAAAGTGTTGTAAATACAAATGAACTAAATGGGCTCGACCCATATAAGAAAAGATGAATTTCAAAAGTGTCGTTAAAGTACAAATGAACTGAATATGCTCGACAAATGTAAAATTTTATAGGTGTTCTTAAACTACAAATAAACTAAATATCTTCAACAAATGTTAAAAGGGTAATTTCAAAGATGTTGTTAAACTACAAACAATTAAATATGCTCGACAAGTGAGAAAGGATAATTCAAAAGATATTTTTAAATTAGAAGTGAAATCAATATACTCTACAAGTGTAAAATTTTCAAAGGTGTTTTTGAAATATAAATCAACTGAATATTCTAGACAGGGGTAAGATATCAGAGGTATTGTTAAAGAACAAATCAACTGAATATGCTCAACACATATAAAAACAGGAATTTCAAAAATACAGTTAAACTATAAATCAAATCAACGTGTTCGACAAGTGCAAAAATTTCTAAAGTGTCGTTCAAACACAAATCAACCTAATATGCTCGACACATGTAAAAAGAAAAATTTCCAAGGTATTGTTAAACATAAATCAACTGAATATTTTCGACAAGTGTAAAAAGGGTACATTCAAAGGTATTGTTAAATTACGAGTCAACTAACTATACTCAACGAGTAAAAATATTTCAAAAGTCTTTTCAAATTACAAATCAATAGAATATGCTCAAAAAGTATAAAAATTTCAAAGGTGTTGTTAAACTACTAATCAACTGAAGATGCTCCACAAGTGTGAAAAAGGGTAATATCAATGGTACTGTTAAACTTTAAATCAACTGAATATGCTTGACAAGTGTAGAAATCCTAATTTCCAAGATGTTGTTATTCCACAAATAAACTGAATGTGCTTGATAACTTTCAAAAGGGGATTTTCAAAGTTGTTTTTAAACTACAAATCAATTCAATATACTCAACAAACGTTTAAAAAGTAATTTCAACGGTATTGTTAAATTGTAAATCACCTCATTATGCTCTACAAGAGTAGAAAGGTAATTTCAAAGATATTGTTAAAGTACAAATTATCCTAATATATTCCATATCGTAAAAAGGATAATTTCGACAAATGTAAAAATATCAACTAAATATTCTCGGCACATATCAAAAGAGGAATTAGAAGATATTGATAAATTAAAAAATCAACTGAATATGCTCGACCTATGCAAAAAGAATAATTTCAACAATAAATGAACTGAATATTCTCGACAAGTGTAAAAACATTAATTTCATAGGTGCTTTAAAATTAGAAATCAACTAAACATATTCGACATGTGTAAAAATTTCAAAGGTATTGTGAAAACATAAATCAACTGAATATGCTTGACACATCTAAAAAGAACAATTTCAAAGGAATTGTTAAACTTTAAATAAACTGAATATACTCGACAAGTGTAAAATGGTTAATTTTAAATTTTCTTAAGCTATAAATCTATTGAATACGCTCTACAAGTGTAAAAAGAGTAATTTTATAAGTACTCTTAAAGTAGAAACAAACTGAATATCTTCGGCAAGTGCAGAAATTACAAATGTGTCGTTAAACTGCAAATCAACTGAATATGCTTGACAAGTGTAGAAAGGGTAATTTTGAGGGTGTTGTTTATCAACAAATCAAATAAATATGTTCGACGAGCGTAAAAAAAAAAGGTGTTGTTAAACTACAAATTGACTAAAAATGCTTGACACATGTACAAAGAGGAATTTCCAAAGTATTGTTAACCAATTATAAATTAACTGAATATGCTCGAGAAGTGTAAAAAGGGTAAATTCAAAGGTATTGTTAAATTACAAGTCAACTGAATATATTCGACGAGTGAAAAAATTGCAAATGTTTTTTTTTAAATTACAAATAAATTGAATATGCTCGAAAAGTGTAAAAATTTAAAAGGTGTTGCTAAACTACAAATCAACTAAATATGCTCCACAAGTGTGAAAAAGGGTAATTATAAAGATGTTGTGAAACTTGAAATCAAATAAATAAGCTCGACAAGTGTAGAAAGAGTAATTTCAAAGGTGTTCTTTTACAACAAGGCAACTGAATATGCTCAACAAGCGTATAAGTGGTAATTTTCAAGGTGTTATTAATCTACAAATTGACTGAAATACACGACACATGTAAAAAGAGGAATTTTCAAGGTATTGATAAACTCTAAATCAACTGAATATCCTCGCGCAATGTAAAAATTTCAAAGGTGTTGTTGAACTATAAATCAAGGGTATGTGTACATCACGTGCTAAAAATTCAAATGTGTTCTTAAACTATAAATCAACTAAATATACTCGACCCATTTGAAAAAGGGAATTTATAGGCACTGTTAAACAATGAACCAACTGAATATGCTCGACATATGTAAAATCGGGAATCTCAAAGGTTGTTGCTAAATATAACATTTACTGAACATACGCGAAAATTGAAAAAAGTAAAATCTTAAAGATGTTAAATCGAAAAATTAACTGAATATACTAGAAACGTGAAATGAGAGAATCTCAAAGATATGGTAAGACAACCGAACTCGCTCAACTCATGAAAATGTAAAATCTCAAAGATGTTATTAATCCAAAAATGAACTTTTTCTGACAGTGAACTAAAGATGATGGTTTTTATTTACTAAAACAACAAAAAACAAGTGGAATTATAATTTTAGGTTATTTATTTAATTAATGATAGACGTAATAATACAGAGGAGAAAATAAGAAAAGAATCGACCCAAGTAGTAAAGCGAATTACCAGCAGTATTTGAAATTAGCTTTCGTTTTTCAGTGTCTCTTTCGTCATAAAAAGGCTTGTTAATTGAAGCTCCAAAAGACTAGGACACTGTATAGTTCTTATTGCACTTAACCTTTTTGCGTTTCACTGTAGAAATGACTTAAAATAAATTCCCTGCATGTTGTTTATAATACGGAAATAAACTAAATCACTTCTATTGGGTATCATTTATCGTATAGTAAGCACTTATTATCTCCTGGTTTCACTTTTGGATAGTTTAACTGGTGCTGTACTGGTGCCATTTCTGATTATCTTTAACTAATGCTATACAGGTACCACTTCTAATTACCTTTAACTGGTGTTACACTGGTACTAATTCTGATTATTCTTACCTGGTGCTATACTGGTACCACTTCTGATTACCTTTAACTAGTGATATAGTGATACCACCTCTGATTACCTTTAACTAGTACTATAGTGATACCACCTCTGATTAGTTTTAACTAGTGATATACTGGTATTACTTCTGATTACCTTTAACTGGTGCAACCTCTAATTAACTTTAACTGGTGCTAATGTTGTACCACTTCTGATTACCTTTAACTGGTGCTATACTGATACCATTGCTGATTACCTTTAACTTGAGCTATTATGGTACTACATTTATTACCGTTAATTGGCACTATACTGGTATCATCTCTGTTATCTTTATCTGGTGCTACACTGATACAAAATCTGATTTTCTTCAACTGGTTTTATACTGGTATCATTTCTGATTGTCTTTAACTGTTGCTGTAATAGCACTAATTACTTTTACTGAAATATCTATACTTTACTGTTATCACCTCTACAGCCTTTCTGGAACTCATACACACATATATCAGTGTGTCTTCACAATCTTCCATAACGTTGGGTTGTTTCCTTTGAGCTAGTATCTAAATCTCATCGTTCTAAAACCATATCAGCTTTCTTGCATCGTGGATATCGTAGGTACGTGTGTTGAAGACAACCAACCAACGGTTCTTAGGAGAAACACGCGCTCATAGATTTAAGGATCTCAAAAACTGAAGAGTCAATTTCAGAGACACGTAGTGATAAAATCTTGAGCACGTAGTTTTGTTCTCTGTTGTTTTTTCTTGTCGTTGTTGTTGTTTTGTTTCTAGGAATAAAGTCACAGCTGGGAAATTGTAACGTATATAGTATCTTGTTTTGTTAGAACAACATTTTATATTTTTGATTATACCGTAAAGTAGGTTATTCAAGAACATTATTAAACTGCAAACCGATCTGAATAATACCTGCGTTTAACACTGAAAATGCACATAGGAAAATTATAGGATAAGTTTTCTAACGTATTATTCTAATGCTCCAGGCAAAGAATTGCTGTTTTCGTTGTGTCTGGTAGTTAGAAATAATGAAAAGTGCATTAGTAAAGTGTTGATAAATTAGCCTAAGAAAGTGATTAAGGCTTAGAGAAAAAGATGTTCAAACGAACTGACATACAGCTATTTGCAAACACGAAGTGGTGTTAATATTAGTAACTAAACTAACCAACCAGCAGAACGCTTGGTGAAGGCAGAAAATATGCAAACTTTGGAACCTAAATAAACATCTGGAATAGTTAAAATACTTATGTATCGAAACGCATCATGCTCAAACAATGATTTATAAGCATAAAAAAAATTACTTTATGTAGTACGTTTTGTGCGATAGCAATTTTCATTGTGCTTAAGAATCATTTATTGTAAACTTACTACAGCTAAAATAACTAAAGTAAGTGATGCAAACTTTGGAAGCTAAATACAGAAGCTTAAATACTGTTTAATAAGAAAAGAAAATTGAGATTTGGATGCGAGTCCAAAGAGCTAAGCTCAATGTCTCCTCTTAATTACAGCACCGTACACATAGAAGTAACAGCCACTACCTACTCAGTCGGAAGTCATGAGAGGCCTAACTGTGACAAATATGATAGTTGTCTGGCCAATGGCTCATCTACTAATGCTCATTCTCCTCTCGTATAAAAACCACATGTAACAATAAAATTAAAACTTTTTTCGGACCAATGGGTCCACATAGCACATTTGGTAATGGTAAACACGACCTATGCAACATTCTTTGATACACCTTGCGAGTAACAAAAAACGTACTTTGCTCCCACTTCAATAAAAATAATTTTTATTTTCCAAACAGCTTCAATTATATAATAATTTTTACCAGAAGACCTGTTAAAATTCTACAACAATTATTGTGGCTCACAAGTGAAAGGCAAACTTCGAAAAGCTGTCTTGACCAGTTTGGGACATTATGTTGGGCAACCTCCTCACAAAAAGTGTTCTCGATTCAAAGTGCAGCTGACTACCAGAGAAAATTTCTTACTCGGTTTGATACTTTTTTAAATTTACAGCTTTCCAGGTAGTAAAGCACCTAATTACTCGAACAACGTTTACAGAGAGCTTTGTCATCCATTCAATTTCATTACATAAAAAAATAAAGTTTTTGTTGTTTTAATTAAAGATGCTTTGAATAGTTGATTAACTTTAAATTGTCGTCGTTGTTTTCTGAAAGTTGCATAATTACATTTTCTATTATAATATAATTTTGAATTCGGAAGAATTTATGTTTTTAAAATCGGAAACAACCAGAGTAATGTAATTCTTGCTTATTTATTTTTCGCTTGAATGAAGTGGAGACTTTTGTATCTCTATGTAAGTAATTAAATAAAATTTATTAGTTAATACTGACCAACAAAAGACTGCTTATTCGATAACCAAATACAAACTAACATCGAGTAAGGCTTAATAGGAAATCACACGTTAGTTAAAGGAATTAATATTTTTACAACAATGATATCTTAGAATGGCTGATAGCAGTAACAAAGTAAATACAACTGATTAATTAATATTGACCGGCAAAAGACTGCTTGGTCAATAGTCAACTAAAAATCAACGTAATATAAGAATTAATAACAAATCCATATTTTTACAACAATGATATCTTGGTAACATTTACTTGTTTGTTTCATGCTAAGCACAAAACTACAAAATGAGCTATCTGTGCTGTACCCACCAAGGATATTGAAAGCCGATTTCTAGTGTTATACGTCAGTAGGTATGTCTTAGTAACGTCTGATAGCAGTAACAACTTCATGTTCTCTTAGCCTTCATGCTTTTCTTCTATTCTCATATAACAAAATATTTATTTTTATTATAAATCTATTTTAAACGATAAAGTTTCTTGGTGGTGAATCACAAAGTTAGACTACGACTATCGCAGGTATCAAACCCTGAACGTTAGTTTTACGAGTCCTCAATCTTACCGCTAAACATTTTAAAAGATATAAATAAAATTAGTCTGTTATATTTCTATTAGATTCTAATCCGTATGTCTCATTTTCTTTTGTTGTTAACAAATGCCATATTTACTACCTCTGTTCGTAAAATAATATAGTTTTGTTGTGAATTTTATAATTAAAACAGCAAACGTATTATTCCGTTTTTAATATAGCGCCACTTTTACGAATTCTGATACTATTTAGTGGTTTCACAACTTGCAATAACACCATGTGTAAGATTTCTGCTCCTAAAATAACAACGTTTGGGATTAATGCGCTTGAAATTATATTCCCTTTATGAATGATATACTTAAAATACGCCCTGATTATTATTTCTATATTTTTAAGTTACATCTGATTTCGATTTCTAGACTTAAAGCATGCCCTGTTTGTTACTTATGTACTCATAGCTATGCTTTATTTGATAAATGTTAGATTTTAAAATACGCTATGTGTGTAATTTATTTGCTTAAAATAGTATTCGGTCTAAGATTTATTTACTTAAAAATAGCGTAGTCTGTGTAAGTATCGCCCTCTACGAAAATTTTCCAGTTACTGTAACTCTTTTTTTTAATTCATGTATTTATAAATAATATCTTATTATTAGTTTACGTGGTTCATAATTAAAGCTTTATTATGTTTTTTTACAGAGGTTTTTAACAAAATTTATTTCTCCAAGCCTAATTATAATTTCATTAAAATCAAACACCACAGATCTATGGTTAAGGTATAATTAATTTTCTCCGCTAAGATTTAATAAGAAATAAATTTAGCGATGGTAATGTTTGAAACGCGGACGAAAATGTGGACGCTTCTTGAACTTTAGAGCGTCACGACTGGCGCTGGCACAGTCTCTATTCTGCGATGTAGAGGTGGAGATTTGGCAGTTATTACCCCCACCATCCCTTGCCAAGTCGGGTCATTGCCTGCTCCAACTAATTAGAGGCAGGGCGGGGCTAATCATGCAGTCTTGTATTCTGGTGGTATTCTCCAACTCCGGTCGACCGTGATCCTAAGAGTCAGAAAAAAACCCATCAACAACAAAAGACATGTAGATAAATGTACTGAATAAACTTCTATGGTCTTTTTTATTTTATTTTAGAGAAAAACAAATTTGTTTCAGGTATTTTCAACACTTGCTTTAGTATGCGTTATTACTGATAGCATCTTATCTCTATATGCACGCATTTACTATTAATTTCATGAAGAGGCCTAAGTAAAAAAAGAAAAATCAAATCACTTACTTAAATACCTCACGCACATAATAGAAGCGTTCGAGAAGTATTCTTCTAGCTAGAGAATTCTTCTTCTGACATTTATGAATTGTTTATGTTAAACTTCTTAGACTTTTTACTTTAAAGGGAGCGCTTTATATACTGAAAATTTTCTTTTTACATTTTATGATTTTCTTTTTTTGTCACGCGTATCTTCAGCGCTATATTGTACTCTATGTTAAATACTATTTTTAAAGAGAACATCTTCAAACTAATCAGTTATCTATCGTAAAACAGGAAAGTTTTACTACTTAACCAAGAATTTTAACCCTACTCCTTCTACTTTAAACGACACAAATTGTAATTTTTTTATCTAACTTTGGTTCACTTAAGCCCTTCTTTTCTTTGTCGCCACATACTGACTCTTAAGTAAATCTGAGAGCTTATAACGCTAACAGTCTGCTTCTGATACCAGTGGTAAGCACATGACAAATAGTCCATTGTGTAATTTTTTTATGAGAAACAGACAAACAAACTTTTATCGCCCCCAGTAGCTCATCCATAAACCTGAAAATCGATAAAAGTCCGTTTCTGATACTCATGGTTGGCACAGCACAGACAGCTTTTTGTGTAGCTTTATGCTGAGAGGCTACTTTTCCTCTGATCAATAGCTCAAAACTAGAGAAGGGTTTATCCGGATCCTGGGGATATCTAACTGCTTATACTAGGTTGACATTTCCAAATTATACATGTGATATCAGCAATTCGCCTAGTTACCAAATTGTAGTAGGCAGGACAGTGGTAAGCTTTCGGACTTAACAATGCTAAAATCGGGGTAGTGATTCCGCTCGGTGAACAGATCAGATAGCCCAATGTGACTTTGCTAAAAAAAACAAACTAACTGATAAATTTACCACATTGTGGAGCTTCTAACTAACTCGAAAGATTTAGTTTACACAAGTTATCACTCTCTTCTTCGGATGAAAAGCCTCGGTAGCTTAACGGTAAACTTGTGGACGTCTAACAAAATCGGAACTCAATTACTGCTCTGAGCATAACGCAAATAGCCAATTGTATAGCTTTGAGTTTAATTCAAACAAGGAAACTGAGCATTAAAATATATTAACAGTAATGTTGGTAAGCGGTTTACAAAGTAGCATTTAGGACATCAGTAATGTTGTCAAATGTGAAAGAGGTTAAAGACTGGACATGTGAGTATCTTGTTACTATTTTCTGTCAGTCCTTAACTAGTAGCCAGGTAACCAAGGATTGGAAGTTGCCTAACGTTTCTCCTCTTCTCAAAGTAAATGATAACAACTGTCCCAGTAATTATAAACCCATTAGTTCTACATCAGTTGCGGGAAAAGTTCTGGAAAGGCTGTTAGGAGATGCTTTGAAAAATCATTTAACAAAGTTTAGACTTTTTTCAATTGTGGGTAAAATCTTGCTTTAGAAATCTTTCGACATTCTTTGAAAAGGGTGCTGATTATGTAGATAAGGATAAGGGTTTAAATTTGGTGTACCTGGATTTTCAGGAAGAATTTGACATGGTGCTACATAATAGCTTGTAAATAATTACCTCTATGTAGGTGTGGAGGATATGTTAGCACATTGGATAAAAGAGTGGCTGGAGGGAAGAATGCAGAAGGTTGTTTTAAATGGAGTTCAATTAAACTTGATTAACGTCTAATGTGGGGTACTTAGGATTCAGTTTTAAGATCTTTGTTCCTTTTAATTTACATTGATGACATAGATGAAGAAATGGTTAATAAATTATTTAAATTTACAGATGATATTAAAGTCTTGGATGTTGCTTGCTGATTTACAAAAGGATTTAGATCATTTAGTGAGTTGGGCAAATGAATGGCAGATGGGTTTTAATTATGATAAGTGAAAAATATGGAAGTAGACTATAATTTATAATTTGAATTATAAGAATAATTAGGATAGGAGTAACCTTAACAGATCTTGATGTAATAGTTGACCAGTCTCTGAAACCTTCCAAACAGTGTACTGTTACTAGTGGTAGGGTAAATAGGATTTTAGGTTGTATCTACAGAAATACTGAATACAAGTTTAAAGAGGTTATAATTTCATTATACAGGCCATTGGTTACAACACGTTTGGAGTATTGTTTCTAGTCTTGAGATCCTAACCTTAAAAAGGACATTGAATTGTTGGTAGGGATTGATGGAATGGTGCTTTGGATGGGATGTTGTCATACGAGGAAAGGTTAAAACATCTGAAATTTTCTTATCTTGAAAAAGAAAGAATTAGAAAGGATCTGATACAGGTATTTAAGATTGGAAAGAGTGTTGGTACATCAAAGTGTTTCATACTTATAATGAAAATAGTAGGACGAGGAGAAACAATTATAACTGTTAATTTTAGCTAAGACAGTTTGAATTTTCCAACAAAGTGATTGTCCTTTGGAATGGACTACCTTCGAATGTTCTGTAGTGGAGATAGTAGATTTAAGTGAGTTTAAAAGAAAACTTAACTACAATGAGACTGATAAATAGAGTTAGTTTGTCTCAAGGATGGGACAGCTTAAATGAACCAACATATCCCTTGTAGAACCTAAATGTTATCTTACTATATTAAGCTGCTTACAAAGTAACGTCTATAAACATCTCCTATGATGACAAACGGTTTACAAATTAAAGTCTGGGGATAAATGATTTACAAAACTTTAATTTTCATGGACAGAAAAGCACCTACAATACAAATAAAAACCAAGTCTACGAATAATTATTTCTGAAAATTTATCATTAAATATTCTACGAAGCATTTATAATATCGCAAAGCTTATGTTTAAATTTATCACGAAATTATTACAGGTTTATTTGTGCTAATTTTCAGCGTTTAACAACAATAAGAGACCTTTATTTAACTATTTAAAGACTTTTTCAACATGGAAAGTGAAAAAAATAACAATTTTAAAGTTTATAGTAATATATTCACATCACTGCTAGAATATTCCCCTTCTTTTCTTATTACATTCTAATACGTTTACATTACCAATAGTATATTCCCATTCTTTTCTCATTACATTCTAATATGTTTAGATTACTGTTAGTATATTCCCATTTCTTTCTTATTACATTACTATATTTCACATTACTGCTACTTTATTCCCTTTCTTTCTTACAACATTGTGATATTTTACATTACTGCGAGTATACTCCCCTTTCTTTCTTATTATATGGTAATATGTTTACATTACTGATAGTACATTCCCATTCTTTTCTTATAACATTCTAATACGTTTACATTACTGATAGTATATTCCCATTCTTTTCTAATTACATTGTAATATGTTTACGTTACTGCAAGTATATTTCCCTTCCTTTTTCATTATTTTCTAACTTTATATGTTTTAAAAACTTCCCGATCTTTCACCTGTGTTGCTCTGGCAAGTTTATCAAAGTGTTCGTGTTTATAACAAATTAATTGATGGACTGGTCTTTGGCATTTCTGTTATATTTTATATTTAAAAAAAATCAGTAACTAGCTCGAAACTCTTTTAAATTCCATTCTGAGTTTTTGTTTATAGTTGTATATTTTCGTTTGGTTTTTGTTCTACCATTAAAATTTGCATTTCAGATATGTTTACATACACTTTTTTGTTTACTGAAAACTGTGAATATATTACACGCAAAATAAATACTTTACATTTCAATTAGTTAAAGTAAAGAGAATTTCAAGTTAACGTAAATATATTCCATTTCTAGAGTTAAATGTTGACTGCACATTTCTGTATATAGTGTGAACTTGAAGATTTTTTTTCACTTATATTCAAATCCTTATGCTCAGTCAATAACGAACGTTTATTCAAACAGGCCAGTTTCACAGGAACCGCATTTACTTGAATTGTGGAGTGTTTGTTGCTGGAAACGTCGAAGGAAAGTCGCTCGAAGAAATATAAACAAAGTTTTTCTTCCGGTGAAATTTTCAGTTTTAATTGGCTTGCATGAAAAATAAAATCAATATATACATTATCTTATGTGATGATGGAAACATTTTCAAGTAGGTTTTTTATGTTCATGATTTACAGTTTTCAATTAGTAAAGAAGTTAAAAAACTAGTATCTGGGAAAACAATTTCCACGTTTACATAACCTGTTTTTATGAGGATAAAACAATTCACTTGATTTTTTTCCAAAGTTGTGAACTGGATACATAGAAAGGAATAGCTATTTTGTATATGTTTTATGACAGAAATTTACTTTCACATCTTTCTCAACTATAGTACAATAATAGAATGTTAACATTGCAAGAGCATTAAGATTGTGGTCTTGTTGATTAGATTTATTTAGAATTATTATAGTGTGGAAGTAAATGTTATGTGTAAAATATAATATTAGATTCCTGTAGAATTATCGTATAATGCTTGTAAATGCTATATTTAATACGTAATAGTTTGATTTCTCTAAAGTTATGAAGCAGTACGTTATATTTATAATGTAATGATTAGGTTTCTTTAGAATTATAACACAGTACCTGTAGATGTTATATGTGAAAAATAAGGATTCGTAAGTCTGTGTATGTGGAACTAAATAATTACCTAACTATCTTGAAACACGTTTCTCTATTTTTATTAACATAGATACCGCACACTTAATGTTGTAGTAGTGAAAACAATTCTAAGAGAGATTTAATTCTGACATTGCAAGAAAGAGAAAGTGGTGTTTCAACAATATCGTGCAATGTCTTACGACTAGGCTACAGAAAAACCAATTGTTTTGTTTTATGATTATCAAAGTAACTAGAAACTGAATTATAAAAAACACACCACTTTTTCAGACGTTAAATTGAGACGAAAAACTTTGATATAATATTTTGTCCCATTCTGTATATAATAACACATGCCTCTTTCAGCTTTATTTGAAGTATTTTAAAAGTTTAGAAATTAACATGCAATGTTTTATAGTGTCTTAAATTATGTGTAGTCTTTCTCATCGTTTTCCCCCTCACAACAAAGAAACTTCCCGTTAATGAGTTATTTCCATGAAACTAGAATATTGAGCTAAGAAAGAACAACGAATAGGCAGCAAATCGTATGTAAATACTGTTTTAGTAGAGAACTTCCAGGTATTGACTGATTTAAACGTAAACAGAAACACATTAACAACAGGAAGAGGAAAGCAACAGAGAAGAAACTTGAAAAACTGAGAATACTCCTAAACCGTATTGACAAATGGTTTATAAAACGTCACCAAAGCTGTTCTTATTTCGTTTCAGAGTAATAAAAAAAGAAAGAAAGGAGGCGTCATATGTTTGAATTCTTCAATCAACGTTTAATTGAAAATAAAGGCTCTATAGGTCTCGCTTTGACCAAAGAGGATAATGAATTGGATGTTATCTATTATATTCTTACCATATAAGATGTTTTATTCTTTTATCAGTCACACTGAAACTTATTCGTTGCTCGTACTGATATATGTTATACATGTGATATATATGAAACTGATATTACATGAATCTGGATTTTACAGCCATGGCTTAACAATATTATCAAATTAGCATCTTTACTAACCATCAAGTACTAGACTAAAGATAACTTCAAGGTCCGAACCACATTATGCTGCTAAAACCTTTTCGCACTCTCATTTGTGGGGATAATTCAATCGACTATTTTAGTCAAACTCTCCAAATAGCATAAAATGATGTTGACTGTTACTTTCCCCCAAGTAAACTATTATGGTAGCTATACTTAAGCACTTGGGTCTCTGACCTTGCTGTTATATTCATGTAACGATTAGTAGCTATACTTAAGCACTTGGGTCTCTGACCTTGCTGTTATATTCATGTAACGATTAGTAGCTATACTTAAGCACTTGGGTCTCTGACCTTGTTGTTATATTCATGTAACGATAAGGTTATAAATGCCAAATACAAAAATGAGGTGAAAATAGGTTGTTACGGTTTTTAACTGGCCTGATAGTTTGGTTAAAATAGAGACATAGGCTATGACCGCTTATTTGAAATAACAATCTCAATAGTTTTCAGCCCATATTAATTGCACTGAGCTCTGTATACTTATATGTAATATAACATGACCTAAAAATATTTTTGACGTTGTTGTTTGCGTTTTCATTTAGCATTTTATCTGCCGGGTTAACTGAATCTCAGATTTTATCTTCACAAGACCGTAAACTTAACCCTCACCCCCCAGAGAACAGTGTATTTAAAAAAAAAATTGGATCTCATTCGAGGGAATGAGAATGTCTTAAGCTCGTGTTGAATTTTTAATTGGTATTTTTTATATATTCTTAGACATTAATTTTATGACATCTGATTTTATTGCAAGGTCGTGTTCGTAACTACGGTTTTTACTGATGATCCTTAAACATATAATAATAAAAATAGTTAACGATTTTGCTTATATTTTTACTGGAGATTATTTAGTTAGACTTATTGTTGGAACACAATCTACTGATTCCATAGTAAATAACTGCATTAGTTCTTGAAAAACATTTAACTCATTCCGTAGTAAATATTGTTTGTTGGAAAACAGTCAAGTAATTCTATTGTAAATATAGGTTGATGGAACACAGTCAAGTGACTCCATAGTAAATACCTTCATTAGTGTTGGAACACAATCGACTGACTCTTTATAAATAGCATCGATAGTTTTTTAAGCAACAACAACGTATTCTTCCATAAATTTCACTTTCTTAATAGCTAATGTTAATCATCTGACTGTGAACTTTTGAAGATAAAAAACAATTAAACAAAATAGCTAAGCCTACCATCTTGATGAACTCATAATAATGTTTATTTGCTGTTTATTGGTTCTCATGTTTTTCATTTTAATGATAACGATTACTTAAACACGTCACTGGTTTATCTATACTGACAGAGACTGGTCTTTACAAATTCTCGTTTTTTTATGTTTGTTTTTCACTTTTCTTCTAATAAATATTCAGATAAAACACGGATATTCTGAGATATGAAATTCACACAAAGCATCGGAAACTAGGAGTGGTGGGTGCGGAAGCGCCCCCTGGCTTAAAGCATGGGAGAGCTGACTGCACACAGCTGGTGGTGTTTGAAGAAAAGTTTTCATTTACACTGTTTGTCTTTTATATCGCGCGTTTGTCGATAATCCACGCAAATCTATACAAGTACAAACAGAATTTTTTAAAAATATAAATTCTGTATTGGTTATTAGTTTTGCAGTGCCGTTCCATTGTGTTTACTAGAAACTTACCTTAAAAAATGTGGCATCACCCTCATCATAAAAAAAAAGAAACTAAAAAGCTGTGGCGTTGGGTAACCTGATTCACTTTCTGGCCTGCGTGTTCCCAAGGTTTTATGTCGAGCTTGCTGTAAACATTATTATAGCAAGGTCTATGATTAAAACGTCTTTTGCTTAAGCAGATGAAAACGCAATGATACAGGTTTCGTTATATTAACATGTTTCAACAGATTAATCAATTATGTGATTTTCAACAAGAACTATATATAAACTTAATTATTAGTTATCAACACCCTATTAAATCGTATACAAAAATCTTCCATTTTGTTTAAAAATTTAATACTGCTCTCCCTAATACATACTGAAACTAACGATTGAATATTTGTCTATAGAGGGTGCCGAAACTTTTTTTTTACAGATTGTTCTCGTTACGTAAGGTTTTACAAGTAGATGAAACCCCAAAACATATTTCTTCTACAAGTAAGAGGTTTTTACCAAGTACCAAAAACAAAAACAAAAAATATATAAAAATTAGTATATTTAGCACTTGTTTGGTTTGAATTTTTTGCAATGCTACACGAGAACTATCTGCTCTAGCCGTCTCTAATTTAGTAGTGCAAAACTAGAGGGAAGGCAGTTAGTCATCCCCACCCACCGCCAACTCTTGGGTTACTCTTTTACCAAAGAATAATGGGATTGACCGTCATGTTATAACGCCCCCACGACTGAAAGGACGAGCATGTTTGGTGTGACGGGGATTCGAACCCGCAACCCTCGCATTACGAGTCGAATGCCTTAATCACCTGGCCATGCCGGGCCTAGAAGAAAGGAAGGTCGTCAACAAAATTGACCGCCAACTCTTGGGTTATATCTAATCGACTGTTAGTTTGCAATTAAGGACAAAGCTACATAATACGCTATTTGTGTTCTGCTCTCCACAGGTATCGAAGCCCGTATTCTAGCATTGTAAGTCGGCAAATATGCCGCTGTGCCTTTGGGGAGGAGCTTATCTTATCAACAGAGATTTCGTTGTCACTGTTATAACGCACCCACAATCCCAAAGTGTGTAATGCTTTTTATGGAAAGGGTTCATAAACGTGAAATTCTCGAATTCACATTATGGATACTCTAACCAGTCTTATAGCATACCCACTTTCTCACAGTACGGAGCGTGTTTTGAAGACATAGATCTTTAGATTCACAGTCTGGGTGAGTTAACCACTCTTATGACACACCCACGGCTTCAAGGTGTGGATCGTGTTTAGGGAAAAATGGGTAGCAAGCCATGAATTTTCTGATTCACAGTCCAGTCTGTGCAAACTAATCATTAGACCTCACTCAACCCGTGAATAAATGAAAGCTGAGTTTTAAACTATTTATTTGCACTGTTTACTTACTTACTTTTAGTGAATATAAAAAATAAGTAAAACCAATTAACTGTTTGTTTTATTATCAATAATAAATATTATTTCGAAAATATTAGCAAATTGTAGATTTAGGTGTACGTCTATCCTTTCGCTTAGAGGTTTGTAAATGTTCAATAACTTATTACTCTTTCATAATGGTTGGGAAAATTACCTGATCTAAAAAAGGAATTGGCCAATGTTTTCTCACTATGATCTTGAAGCTCATAAATATATAATTCATAAATTAGGCTTCAAACGCCTAAAATAGATTTTTTGTATAACTATTGAAGGATATTTGTTGTTCTTCTCTCAAGACCTGAAATCAAACTTACACTGGCCATTAATTGTAGAAATAATACCTCAACCGCTATTTAATACTTGTTACTGTTCGTAAAAAAAATTATACATATCAACAACGTGATGACGAGAAACCCTCTTGAAGTAAAAATGTATCTTAAAACGACTGGTATGGGTATTAAAACTTTTATTAAAATAAAGTAGATAATACGTATACCAGCCGTCCTGAGATACGTATCAACAACAATAAAATTGGTAGGGTATTTCACATTAAGTCCTAGTAAATGGAGAGATTGTTTGTGAAAATTGTGAATAAAACTGTCTCTTCTGTTTTTTTATAATTTACTCAAACACAATAGTCCGACAATGGTTAAATAAAATAAGCCCATTCTTTATTCACAATTTTCACATATCAGCATATCGACAATCCACTGAGTTAGATGAGCTAGAGTCCTTATTAGAAACATTTTGTTGATTCGGTATTCATAAAGCACCCATTCGTGTTATCGTTTAAACCACACAGAAATTCGCGTGAATTTTCTTTGCATCAAAATTATGGCAGTATTTTATCTAATTTCAGAAAACTGTGTATTATTGTCTTCAGAAGAAAAAAAAATGTTTCTAAATTTGTCTCTTCTGTTTTTTATAATTTACTCAAACACAATAGTCCGTCAAGGGTTACATTCTTTATTCTGTTCACGAAAGTTAAATAAGAAAATTAGTTCATAATTGAATAAATTCAATGACTTTCTATATAAGCGCCTGATTCGTCAGATCATTTCCTTAAACTTATGATAAATCGTATTAATTCCTCGCAGTTAGCCTCTTTTACTTGCTAATTCTAGTCCTAATGTGTCATTAACGCTCATTATTGCTGAAACCAATGAGCTTTAAACATCATGGAACTATAAGTCTAACATAACAAACATATCGTTTAAATGCTGATGTTTGCACAATTTCTTCTTTCCTTTTACCGGTGTTTCTAACAATATTTACAGCAGTTTTCTTTGTAACGATGAAGCTTTAAATGTATATTTAAAACAGCATTGCGTAGTCGTTTCTGTGTGTTTTTCTTATAGCAAAGCCACGTTGAACTATCTACTGAGTCCACCGATAGGAATCGAACCTCTGATTTTAACGTTATAAATCCGTAGATTTACCGCTGTAACAGCAGCGGACGCGTAGTCGTTTGTTTTGCACGGTTTTCAAGCCAAACAGTTTTGTTCTTACGAAACAAATATTGACCATCCTAAATCTCCATGTCAGATATCCGTCAAATTAACTTCTTCCACTAAGCAGATCCTGTCTTTGACCCCACTTCACCGAATCAACAACCCTAAAATCTTGGAATAAAAAATACCCGTCCACCATCAAGCTTTTAACAATTAACATTACATAGCCATTTAAAGTCCGGCTGGTGCAGCGAGTCCCTAACTTGAACAGAAAAAAAAAGTCTTAATGTTACAATTAACGGATTTTGTGACTTTTGTCGTTAGCGTTTACTTACCGGAAGTCTCTTACCGTATATTTTTAGTCTTAAATCGGGTTTATTGTTCCGCGAAATAATGAAACAAAAACCAAGACTATACACATCTATTGCTGATTATCAGTTTGTTCTTCTACTTCGCTTGAGAAAAAAATTAGATTATTTTTATGTTAACTTTTTCTTGCTCACACGTTACCTGCTAACTTGGTTAGTGTTTCCACTATTAAGTAAGTATGTATCTTTGAACATATGGTTAGCTGCACCGTGATCAAACTGTAGATCGGAAGATCTGAATTTTGATACCCGCAAGATGCCTAAGACTACATTACGCACTTTCGTCTGTGGCCGTGTTATAAACTTGACAGTCAGTCGTATTATCCAGGTCGCCTTACTTCTTTGGTCAGAGGTTTTGAGTTGAAGATAGCTGTCTCTTTGATTATTGAGAACGCTGAAAGTGCAATGTGTTTATTTGTTAATGCCACACAAAGTTATAAGAAGGCTACCTGCGCTAACCATACCGAATTTAGAATAAATAAACTAGAAAGGCCTTGTGCATAAGACTCTCAATTCTCAATCTAAAGATTATGGGTTCGTATTCCCTTCGCCAAACATGCTCATCCTTTTAGCCTGGGGGGTATTATTTTATGGTCATTCCCACTATTCGTTGGTAAAAGAGTAGTCCAAGAGTTGGCGGTGGGTGATAAAGCCTTTCCTTTAGCCTTTCACTGCTAAATTAGGGACGGCTAGCTCAAATAGCCTTCGTGTTGCTTACATAAAATTTAAAACAAAACAAACCTATAATAAAACTCACTATAGCGATGTAACTGTAACTGGCATATTCTAATATAATATCTGCATGTGAGAACTTGGTTGACTATTTTTTACTAGTCGTATCATATTCCTATCTCAGGGTATTCTAGAGTTTCGATATCAAACGTAGAATCAATACTGTGGTAATAAAAGGTACGCTACTGTGTAGCTTATCACAGACATATTGCGCTATTCGGGTGTATTTTGTCTTCTTCTCCAGCCAAGGCTGTAAATTAGTGGTTGGTTAATCATGTTATTTTACTTTGCATTACAGCAAGAAGTTCAATAAAGTCGCGCAACAAACTTTGATCAGGATACAGAGAGAGAATTAACAACTCTATATACACGTACACTCTAAGGATAGATACGTCCACCAGGGAACGATATGTGTGTCTTGTGACGCAACCTCCTATTAAGAAAATACTTTTACTGCAGCACATATACATTCAGTATTACCTGCTTGTAACCTTATTAGATTGATGTTTGAACATTATGTTCATGGTAAAGCTATTAAAAATATTAGTTGCACTTTCTAATTTTAAGACGTATCCAAAGGTTCAGCAGCCATTAAACAACAAATGTTTGACTATCACTCTTGTAACACATTAACAGCTTAAAGTGCAAGGAACACTTTTATTTTTTCTTTTGATTTCGTAAGGATTCGAACCCGACTCCGAAATCTAGAGATCTACCAGATGACCAACCTGAAACTGGCTATTGATAACCAGAATGACTGCAGTCTATTAAAATGGCCGTCAGAGTGACCGCTAACAGGTAAAGTTCTACAAATAACTAAAATGAAGTGCTCTTTTCTGTTCACGACTGTTCTATGCTCTTTATTTTTCCACTGACACTTAGAGATTTAAATGTAACAAAAAGTACGGTTTCTCCTAGCGAGAAAGAAAAACAGAAAACTACAGAATACACAAATATATGAAAGGATCGTTAACTTAGAATTTGTAAAATCAACTACGAGTAAAAATAAAACCTATGTATCCTACTATTTTTTATTTATTTTTTTACGGTCCGAGCATCTCTTAACTCTTATGCGGCTGTAACCGTGGGTCTGTAACCGTGGTGTTGACCTATACAACTATCAAAACTTAGTGTTACTACGTCATTTTCTTCTACCGTTCTAACAAGAAAAATAATTTAAAACAATGGTAATTTAAACATACTAACAAGCAGAATTACCATTAAGATGTAATTATAGATATTCGTCCCAATCGTTTTCTTCAATGGACTAGTGGATTGTGAATAAGTGTACCATTGTTTGAGCACCATTAAAGAATCGTGTTTCCACACACTGGGACCACAGATGCATCATAGAACAAACAGTCAGATCCTATTATTACCTCTAGTTGATCAATTCAAAATTACAGACGACTTGCGTCAAACATCCCAAACAAAAGCAAGGAAGGACAAGAGAAAAATATTTCTTAGTCTTACCAACACATGGCCCGGCATCGCCAGGTGGTTAGTGCACTCGACTCGTAATCCGACGGTCGCAGGTTCACTGCCCATCGCACCAAACATGCTCGCCCTTTCAGCGGTGGGGACGTTATAAATTTACGGTCAATCCCGTAAAGTTAGCCAAGAGTTGGCGGTGGGTGATGATGACTAGCTGCTTTCCCTCTAGCCTTACATTGCTAAATTAGGGACGGCTAGTGCAGATAGCCCTCGTGTAACTTTTCGCGAAATTCAAAACAAACCAAACTTTACAAACAGTTAGAATATATATGTAGCTTCCAGCTTCAATAAAAGTCACGTATGCATTTTACAGTATAATATTAAATTTTAATATTGAAAGACATGTAAGGATTATCTATATATAAGTGTATCATTCCCATATTTTTGTTTGTTTTTTTCATTTTGCACTGCCATCCTTACATCATTTTACATGTACAATATGTTTTTGTTACTTGCTTTGTACATTTTCTACCTGACAGAAAGTTAGTGCATTATACGAATGTGTGTAATAACATTTAATATCATGTGCATTGATTTTTGTATTCCTCACTTCATACATAACATAGGGATTATCTTTCTAAATACATCGACCTATATTTTACAAAACATTGAGTATCTACATGTTATATTCATATTGTTTATCTATTATTAACTAGTAATTCCTGTTTCACACAGTACTTAAGCTTTTTTAAAGTAACTCAATATTTCTGTAAAAAAACACACTAACTTCAAGAGGTAATCATAACATAGTTTACAGTAGAATTATAATTTTGTTGTAATTGTTAATAATTATTATGATTAAGCGATGGTATCGTGCACTGCTCAGAAAAAGGTGAAATAGGTTTAAATTTAAACTGACGTCAGTGAATAAATAGTTATAGAGTTCTCTCAACTGAAAGAATAATAAGAAAGATAAACAATGTGGTTGGTTGGTCACTTTCTGGTTTGGTATTTTAATAATGGCTTCTTATCTTTTTTTTATACTTGATGGGTGGAAAAACAAATGAACTTGAGTGGCAATTTTCTTTTAAAATAACACTATCTGTATTATGCCCATTGATTTATTTGCCTAACCCTACACACAGAACCTACCGACTCCACGGATGTATACAATAGCATCAAGATAGAAAAAAATGCAAACATTTTGTCCAAGACTGTATTGATCATAAAAGTGTAACAGTATTTAGCAAAAGAAGTCCTATGTACAGCACGTAAAAAAATGAGTATTACAATATCTAACCATTAAAATATCCTTTCATTTTTTTAATACACCATGAAACAAAAGACACCAGCTATGTAAAATGATGCTAAGGTGCCTGAGTTGCTTAAAGTTTTACTTAAACTTATTGAGCAAGAAAACTCGTGAAAATTAAATAACAATATTTGATAGTGTGTTATAAAATCAATGGTAAAACTGTAAAACTCATTGTTTAATACCATGTATTTTTTAAACGATCATTGATTAGGTATTTAAAAGGAAGGGAAAAAGTAGCGCTCATTCTAGAATTGGTGTGA